>NW_027192365.1:317127-437738 GCF_041956635.1 Thermomyces lanuginosus | reverse complement strand
GACCTCAAAAACCTCCTGATGAAACATTTTCCCGATGATCATGATTCATGCATGCTCGGCTTCCGCTTCGGCTTTCTTTTCCACCGCAACCGCTGGGGACTTCTTAGGCACACCGTCGGACGGTAAAGTAACGACGGTGATCACAACCGTCAAGAACAGCAATCCGACTGCCGACCAGGTCATGCCAAGGAATTTGTGGCCGGTCGTAGCCGAAATGCCCGATCCTTGACCGTGTCGGTTGATGAGCTCGACAAACTTCACTGAGAGGATGCTTGCCACAGACGAGGCCACGCCGAGACTCACGAAGCTTAACTGTACCATTGTATCACATTCAGCCACTTCAATCCTTCTGATGAAGACAAAAGAAGAAACAAACAAAAAAAAACAAGCTTACCGTGATAAACGCCAGGTGCGCAATTACCGACGCTCGAGCTTTGTACTGGGTCTGCAGGATCGAGATCAGTGACGTGATGCCCGTTGCATGGACCCCAATAATGTAAATGATGGCCATAGCCTTGCTTGCAGACTGAATCACGGCAAAGTCATCCCGGATGCTCTGCGGCCAGAAGACATCAGACGTGTTGAATCCGCGCCTGAGCGTGAACACTTTATCCGGATCGAAGGCGAACGTTGCCGAGGTCCGCGAGCAATTGGTGATGGTCCGGTGGCCGCCATAATCATCTACGGTATAGTGGCCGCTGCAGTACGCAAGGACGTACACAGAGTAAAAATCCTGCAAGCCAATCTCCGTGGCCGCGATGGAGATATTGTTGAATGGTCCTTGTCCTCGAATGGTCGGGCTCAATCTGCTCGCCGACGTGTTCAACTGTAAGGTTCAAATTTTAACAAAGAGAAGGGTCAGCTGGATTTGGTCACGCGCGGACACCGCCCCCTCTTACAGTCATTATACTGGCATCATTTAGGACCCTGCGTCGCGAACCGGCAAACAAAGTGAGCATGCTCAAGATGAATGCTGTCAGAACGAGAAGCTTGGGCACGACACTGATCGGGAGCTGCATGGCCGGAATCAGAACCTGTGCGAACAACTGCCCTCAGAGCCAGAGGACACAAAAGAGTGAAACGGTACAGATCACAAAAGACCACTCTCTCGATTCCGGGCATCATAGGTCCTGCCCTGAGATAAATGAGCCCAGGAGGCTGGCAAAGGAATTTCACTATCCATTGCAGACACCTTCGGAACATCAATTCAAAAGACAAGCAAGAAGTGGTTAGCAGGCATTTTCCAGCCCAAACCCATTCCAGATAGAACAAACGAAAGAATGTAATCGTACTTTCAGCCACTGTAAGGCATGTGCACCAGGTCCGCCTGACGTAGGCATTGTTCATTTGATACACGTTGAAACTTAATATCGACTTCATGGCCCAGGAAATCACACGGTAAGAGGAATGTACAGAACACTCGAATCCATGCTATTTGACTCTCAGAATAGAACCTTTCTATTACAACAAGGGTCCAGTACGCAAGACAGAAATCGTAGATTACGCAGCAGTCTCGACAGTCTCAGCCGCCCCATTCACCGCCGTACCCGCCTCTCCGTTCTCTTCCCCAACGTCAATCAGCGACCCCGATGAGGCCGGCTCGGCCGGTCCCTCCTTTTCTAGTCGCAAATACTCCTCCCACTCTGGGAACAGATCCTCATCGGCAGCAACGTTGGTGGAATCCGCGCCTGGAGGGACGCCAATCAGTCGCGAGACTTTGCTCTTGCCCGACTGTTCAAGGGACTCCTTCCACCGGAGGACCAGGTTCGGCGCGCGAGACGGTTTGTAGGTCTGCGCAAACAACACTGCCTCAGCCAGGCGGTTCGTCCGCACCAGCACGTCAATGCAGGCATCGACGTCACCCAGCGACCAGAGCGCCGAGAAGGCAACATTGTGGAGGCCATTCGCCGACGCCTGCTCCGCCAGGGACCGCAGTCCTTCAGCGTTGGAGCTGGACGTGTGCAGCAGCAGCAGCGAGCCCAGATCCTTGGCCTGTGTGAAACACTCTTCCGCAAGACGCAGATCCCAGGCCGCCAGCGCCGCATCTCCGACCGTCTTCCACTTGTGCTCCACGTCCGCCTCCCTCGCCAGCTCAAGCGCAATGTCCAGCCGATTGAGAGACAGCGCAAGCTCGAAACGGTGCTCCGAATCCGTAGCCACCTCGAGCGCAAGCTCCTTGTAGCCCTGTCCCTCGAGGAAGCGGGCTATCTTGTTCATTTGGTCCTTCGGGATGCTCTCTAGAAGCTCGCTGGCAGCTTCCATGTCCCCACGCAGCACCACGGTCTGGTACTCGATCACTGACAGCGACAGGGCGAATGAGACCACGTTGACATCTTTGTCGGCCAGGTAGACGCGGCCGTCGCGCGGCAGATAGCCGAGCAGATACATAGGCTGGTCAAAGTGCGAGATCGTGTACGTCTGATCGCCGACGAGGTAGTTTAGGCGATTCGTAGAGCTTGTGTAGATGAAGCAGTCGCCAACCCAGACACCCGTCCGCACAGTCTCGTTGATGTCCGTCACCACTTCGAAGGCGGATTCGACGCCATCCTCGTCGGCCTCACCAGCATTGAGACCGTTGATGTAATTCTCCCGCGAGAACCGGAGCACATAGAACGTGTCGTCGCAAACAAGGGTGACCAATTCTCCCGAGTCAGACCAGTAGACCTGTTTCGGTCGTTAGTCCCTCATGATTGAAAGCACAATCTCTCCCACTTGTGAGTACGTACAGCTCGTGGATCGACTTCGATTCTTCGCACCAGGTTCCCGGTTTCCCAATCGAACATACCGATTCCACCCTGGCCTTTAACACCCAGGAGCACACCGCCAGTGAGCCCCTCGGCTTGGAACCCGACGTCCAGCCCGCCTGGCTTCTCTTTGAAGTTTCTAAAGATCTTGACACTCGTTGCTGACTCCCGGATGGCATAATCATTGCTGTTGTCTTTAGAAGCCCAGACAAAGTCGAGCGCCTGACCAAAGGCTTTGTTTCTCCACGCCAGGGCCGTGTAGATGATGTACTCTCCATCACCACACACAGAAACGAACCGCCCATTAGGCGAGTGCGCCAGAGATTGGGGATAGACTTCGCAGGATCCCAAATCTTTGGTGGGCAGGGAAAGAGGCTCGCCATCCTTGACGCCCGTTTCGCCGCCCTTGATCACTGTGGAGACTACCTCATTATGTCGTGCCCACACGATCTTTCCTGAACCATCCATCGAGACGGCAGGTTCTTCTCTTCCCATCTTCACCACGACCGCGCCGTCATCGAAACCCATGGCAATTCCTTGACGCCCACGCTGGTAGCTAACGCACCACGCCCGCTCGAGGCCATAGTTCAAAGATTGCTCTAGTCGGTACGTGTTGGCATTCCAGATCTTGACCGTGCCATCCTCCGATCCAGAAATGATGACAGGCAATTCAGGGTGGTAGCAGGCAAACGACACATTGCTCGTATGGCCCTCCAACGTCGCGATCAGGGCCTTTGTGGTGTAGTCCCAAACCTTGACCGTCTTGTCATCTGACGTGGTCAGAATATACGGCTTATCAGCATGCGGGTAGTAATCCACATGGTTCACGCCCTTGGTTTCATGCGCTTCGAGCGTGAAGTTAGCCTGGCTGGATCCGAGATTCCAGATCTTCACCGTGCGATCCAAGCAGGCCGACGCAAACGTATTCGTGTCTTTGGGATTGATGGCTATCCCCATCACGTAATGGCTGTGCCCTTCAAACACTTGCACGCACTTCCAGCCTTTCTCCCAGTCCCACAACTTGATTGTCATGTCATCGGAGGCAGTCAGGACGAACGGCTGCGTCGGGTGGACAGCGATCGATCGGATATAATCGGGGTGCGCCTCGAACTGCGTAATCTTCTCCGACGTATTATAGTTGTACACTCGCAGCTGGAAGTCATCGGACCCGCAGACAATCCAGTTCTTGCGAGCAATGAAACGACCGGACCGAATGGGGACGTCCGTTAATTCGAAAGTCTTGATAATAGACTAGAAGCCAGTTAGTTGACTCTGTTGCATGCCATGGCTCTCCGAATCTCCTGGCTAACCTGAGTCTCGTATGACCAAATATAGACATGGCCTGGAGTATATCAGCTGCAATCGCCATCAACGTGTCCACGACTACACATACCGCTGTACAGTGTCGTCAAAATCTGTAGCAAAAGAATTAGCAACAAGTCTTGCCGGCTCGCTAGCTTCATACTCACCCATGGCTCTGTCGGATGAAAGTCAATGCCCTTCACCCGCTCGGAGCGAGCAAAGAGCTGCCTCTATAACAGCGAGTTGTTGTCAGCTTCCAGATCCTACGCCAATGGAACCTCTGGCGACACTTGAAGCGCCACTCCTGACGGGGCTCCTCGAAATCGGAACCAAGTATACGCACCTTCACGTCCAACCGCATATTGACCCTCCGTGCAGCGTGTCCTTAAAGATTAGGATTGAAGTGCGCCCTCTCGCCAGGGCCGTGAAAGAACAGGGAAACTCCAATCCAGTGGAGCTGATGTAACCGATACTGATTAACGGTACAGGACCTCCTTCAACAATCTGCGATTGAAAGCGCGGCCAGCGGAGGTCGAACGACTGGATTGCGGGCATCGAGAGCTTCGGAGCCGTGATGTGTCCAGACTGTGGACTTCCAAAACTGGTTTAGCGTAGATATTACGTGCCGTAATGATACTGACATGTTACACTCAATTGACGCCTCAGGCACAGACGAACAGCGCCCTCTTGAAATTGATACGAACGGGGAGGGAAATCCACAAGTGACTTTATGGCATGTAGTTGGGGCTTATTCTACATCGCAACAACAAGGAATACATGAGTAGATACATATGGCCGACCGTTCGCGTCTATGCTTTTCGCTCAAAGTATTCCCATTGCCCTGCCGGCGGCTTTTCGGCCAGCTCTTCCCATCTGTATGAAGCCTGTCAGTAACCTGCCGTTTCCATATGCATGAGGGTCAACGTACGGCTTCTCCTTAGCCAGTTCTTCAACGAGCTTAAGCTCGCCCTCAGCCACCTGGATAACCTCTTCAATCAACCCCCCTCCGATTTTGTTCTCAATTTCAGCAATCCTAAAAAGTCTTATCAGCACCACGACGCTCTCAAATGTGCTCTATAGGTGCCATACTGTTCCGCCTCGAGAGGTGGCTCGGCCTCCCAATTGAGTTCCTTCGGTTCGAAGTCGGACGGCTTCCTCTCCTTTCCAGCCACTTCATCCATGATCTGGTGCCACCGAGAGAGTTCCTCCGCAGTACGCGCCGGGCCCTCGGTGATGGGCTCCATGCCTTCACCATCCCATTCCAAATCAGCAACGGTAACCTTATTGTCACCCTGCTGGATGCCAGCATAGGTTCCGTCGGGAAGGCGGGCCGCCTCGAACCGTTCCGGATTCTCAGCGACGGCTTTCTTGACACGCTGCAGCCATTCGTCAAAGCCCGGCGGCTTGGTGGACTCGACGATCTGTAGTCGGTGACGGGTCAATGCCTCTGTCGATTGGCGGTATACCGAGGACTCTGGGAATTCCTTGAGCTTTTCCAGAGTCCGGCGGTACAGGTAAATGAGGGTCGGGCGCGGGCTGGGGTGCGTAACGAGGCCCGTTAGGCCGGTCGGAGCGAAGGGCTCCAGATACCGGCCCTGCTTGACATTGGCCAGTAGACGAAGTGCCGGCCGCATTCTGGAACGGCGATTGCGAAAGCAAAGTCGTGGTTTCGGCGGCCGGGAGGAGAGACTCTTGGGTCGGAATACTACAAATCGTGACGCCAACGATTCTCGATCCGGGCCAGCCAGATTGAGTTGCTTAACTTGGATAACGCTAGTCCCAAATAGGAAACCCTTTAGGGGCCACCTTTTTGCTGAGTCTCAGTCTGCAGGGCTGGAGCATCTCAAGTTGCTTCGAGACTCCTTTTCTGTGCGTTGCTTCGGTTCTGAAGTTTTTCTTGCTGTTACCAGAGCCGGCCTCTGTTCCGTCGTGCGATTGGTCTCTGGCTATACAGCGACGAGTTGCCGCGGTTCCCGCCGATCTGATCTCCAATATTGATGTCCATCTGATGACTGCACGGCGATCTGAAGAATCGCCCGCAAGTTATCGCCCTTTTCGAAACCGGTCCGCTCGCTTCTTGTTCTATTCTCAGGTCTCGGACCTGCAATACCCGCCAGCATGAAGCCGTCTCTGCTGGTGTGGTCGCTTCTGTCGCTCGTTTCGATTCCTACCCTCGCTGCCGGCACACCCAATGTTCTGTACAAGCGGGAAGGGAACCAAGATGATCAAGCGGCGGAAGTGGCCGACGACAGCCCCAAGTCTACTGTGTTCAACGGTATAGAGGTGCCGCCGCAAACGGAACTCACTCCGGATAACTTCAAAGAGACCATTGCTGATGGTTACTGGTAAGTCCCCCTGTCAGCTGGGGTTGCCACGATCTGGACGCTGAAAAGCAACCAGGTTTGTCAAACACCATTCTCCATCATGTCCACACTGCATAAAAGTCGCCCCGACATGGCAGACATTATATGAGTTTTACTATGTAAGAAATCAATGCGCACCACCGAAGCTTGTGCCACGCGGCTAACGTCTGCAGACATCGAATCCGTTGGCGTCGTCGACGGCTAAGTCTCCGGACGTAAACTCCATGAATTCATTCACCAAGTTCTATGATTTCCATTTCGCGTCCATGAATTGCCTTGCCTTCATGGACCTGTGCAAGTCCTTGGACGTGAAGTACTTTCCGACCTTCGCTCTGTACCACAATGGTGAATTGGTGGAACAATATGAGGGCCCGAAGTCTATGGAAGGCTTGAGCAAATTTATCGAAGAGAAGCTCGAGTTGATTCGGCCCGGGTCCCGTCCTCGGAATGGTGTGAAGCTGCCTGAACCCGGCGCGGCCAGTGTGGACACTACAGCGCTGCCCGATACTCCGGAGGCCAAGGATAAGAATCCTGAGGCAGGAAAGAAGGCGGGAGAGAAGCACAAAGAGCAAGCCGCCAAGCTGGACAGCAAACAAAATGGAAAGGAGTCTGCCTCTGAGGTCGAGTCGCCCGCCCCTAAAAAAGTCCCGGTTGAGAAGCCGAAGAAGGTCTACAACCCGCAGGGAACATCGGTTCCATTGACGGCCGAGAGTTTCCAGAAGTTCGTCACCAAGACTCGTGACTTGTGGTTTGTGAAATTCTATGTGCCGTGGTGTAGCCACTGCCAGAAGCTGGCGCCAACGTGGAAATCGATGGCCAAGGAGATGAAGGGAGTGATCAATATCGGCGAGGTCAATTGCGAAGTGGAAAAGCGGCTGTGCAAAGATGCCGGGGTAGACGCTTACCCGACCTTGCTGGTCTTCAAAGGCGGGCAGAAAGTTGAATATTCTGGCATGCGTGGCTTTGGCGACCTCGTCAATTTCGCCCAGAGAGCTGCGGAGATTGGCTCCGGTGTACCGTATGTCAATGCGACTCGCTTCAAGGAGTTGGAAGAACAGGAAAACGTGATTTTCCTTTACCTATACGACTTCGCAACCACCTCGGAAGATTTCACTGCCTTGGATCGACTGACTTTGAACCTGGTCAATCGTGCTCGGCTAGTCAAGAGTGACAGCGCTGAGCTGGCCGAACGGTTCAAGGTGGTGACGTTTCCTCGCTTGTTGGTTGTCCGGGAGGGTCGTGCAAATTATTACAACTATCTGACTCCGCAAGACATGAGGAATTACCACCAGATGTTGGACTGGATGCGCAGCGTGTGGCTCCCTATTGTACCGGAGTTGACTGCGTTCAATGCCAGGGAAATCATGGATGGCAAGTTTGTTGTGCTGGGTATCCTGAGCCACAAGCGCCCGGATGAGATGATCCTTGCGAAGCGAGAGCTGAAAAACGCCGCACTGGAATGGATGGACAAGCAGACACAACTGTTCCACCTGGAGCGGCAGGAACTCCGCGATGCCAAGCAGCTGCGCATCGAAGAAGCCGAGGATCGGGACGATCAAAGAGCGTTGCGGGCCGCAAAGAATATGGTCATCAGCATCCGAGAAGAGGACCGAAAGCAGGTGAGGTTCGCCTGGGTTGACGGAGATTTTTGGGATCGCTGGCTGCGCACCACGTACGGAATTGATGTTAAAGAAGGCGAGCGTGTGATCATCAACGATGAGGAGGTGAGTCTGCCTACATTGCCCGACTGAACTGAATTCCACTAACGACATGAAGAATCGACGCTACTGGGACTCCACCAGCAGCGGTGCTCGTATCATGCCTTCGCGGACCTCGATCCTGGAGACAATCCCTCTGGTGATCAGCAACCCACCGAAACTCCGCTCCAAGTCGACAGTCGGCTTTATCGAGTCCATCTATTACAGCTCCCGGACGTTTGTGTCGGATCACCCGATCATTTCCCTCATCATCCTTGCATTCGTTGTCGCTGCGGCATTCGTCATTGGGCGCAGACGCAATCTCCGCCGTGGTGGTCCCAGTCCTTGGGGGATCCTTGGCTACGGTAATGGCGGTGGGTTCTTCCGCCTCGACGGCAAGGAAGGGATTTTGAGCGCCGGGTCGACTGGTAAAGTCGACTAAATTCCTTTCTCCTCGTTTTCGTTCATCTCTCCATTTTTTTTTTTTTTTGGCTCTCTTTATTGAAATGGATTACCTTGAAAGACGGGCTGGAATTGTGCGAAGGGTGTTGATGCATGTCATGGGTCTTTTCTCATTTCTTCTCTTTTGGGACGGGTAAACATCCTTACTTTTTTGCTTATCATTGCTATGCAGGGAAAAAGACCACACATGGACAACCTTTTGCTGTTGTTTCTGTGTATATGTAGAACAGTTTCTATTTGCTTGTTCGTTTTCTACTTGGGAGTTGGGAGGAGCGACTGATCCGTTTAGCATGTTATAGTCCGTCCGCTAATGAACTAATCATGGGGTTGGATCGGCTATATAGATTCGAGTTTTGATAATTCCACACGTTTCTACCCAATTACCTTAGATACATGAGTAGGGGGGTTTGGGGGCTTGTTTTTCATGATCAGTCTGATTTTGGAGCAGCCTGGCTCTTCCCATTCTCATTACCATCCCTATGAATACCATCGCCCTGAGCCGGTACGCCATGATAAACGGGAGGATCATACAAAGCATGTTCGATGTTAATCTTGGGACCCTTGAACCAACGCTTTGCATCGACATGCCACCAGATAATCGCCCCCAACATCGGCGCACCGTACACAAGACACGTCCAGTTCATGAGCTCCGGCGTCAAATTGCGTCCCGTATCCGCCGGCAAGCAGAGGATCGGCAGCATGAGGAAGACGAACAACGCGCCGACAGCGCCGACAAGTCGACTCGTGCGGCCGAGATTCCACGGGCCGGGACGGAAACGGTCACCGACGAGAAAGACGCGGATAGCAATGGGGATAGCGAAGGCGATGAACTGGGCGATGGCGCCGATGGAGAAGAGTGCGCCGATGGCGACGTCGCCGGCGAGGACGAGCAGGCACATGAGGGCGCCGAGGACGGAGTTGGCGATGACCGCGTTGACGGGGGTTTTGGTCCAGGGGTTGACTTTTTTCCAGATACGGGAGAGCGGGAAGCAGTCGTCGCGGGCGTAGGCGTAGGAAACGCGTGATGCGGAAATCATGCATCCTTGGCCCATGGAGAAGCCGCAGATGATGGTTAGGGCTAGCAGGGCCATGGCGGTGGGACGAGGTAGGGTCTGCAGCAGGTATGATGCCCAGGGTTGGCCGAGACTCGAGCCCAGTACGGCGTCAATGTCTGTGACGGTGTATGCGACCACCAGCTGCAGGAACCAGCCCATCAGCCCGCCGATCGCGGACGTGAGCACGATGGCGCGTGGTGCGGCAATGTTGGCGTTGGAGCACTCCTCCGCCAAGTGGAACGGTGAGTCGTATCCGGACATGGTCCAAATCACGCCGACAAACGACATCAGCACGGCCACGCCGTCCGGGTAATCGGTTGCGTTTTTGATCGTGCCCCAGACATCTGCCGACGACGAGAATCGCGGCCGATTACTCGTGGCGGCCGGGATCGTGATGATGGCAATCACCAGCGCAATAATGTTGAAGGTCGACCCCCACGAGTTGAAGGTCGCGATCCACTTCGTCGGCATGCTGCTGATGATGGTGTGCAGGAATATAATCAGCACCGTCAGCAGGTACACCTGCCAGTGGGTGGGCACGTAGTCCGGGTTGTTGATGCTCCCGGCCGCCAGGATCATCGCCGCCAACGAGTAGTCCACCGACGGTGCCGCCGTCACCTGTCCGATCCAGTTCGACCAGCCCGTGATCCATGCCGCGAAGGGTCCGTAGCCCGGTGGTGCAAGGACGGCCGATGCGTAATACAGTCCTCCGCTGGTTGCCATTGTCAACCAAGAGGCTCAATCATGATAAAGCAGTAAGGGAAAGAAATCATCCACAAAGGTAGGGAGGGTAGGGAATGAACAACCTGGTAGGCATTGCCGAGCAGAGTTCGGCCATGGACATTGCTACGCACTGGATGAAAACCATGGCAATAATCCAACCCCAGACCATACCTCCTGTGCCGGCGTAGCCCATTCCTGTTTCTGTCAGACGCGGTTCTTCCTCGAATAGTAGCCCTAAGATGGCCCTTACCATAATACAGCGTACTAGCAAAAGACGGCAAGAGTCCTAGAACCGCAAAGCTAACACAAAAGGTTGTCCAGAGGGAAAACTCGCGCTTGAACTCTTGCTTGTAGCCCAGGGCATTCAACACGGTCTCATCGGCATCCATCGCACCTTTGGAAACGGGGACATCCCCGTCCCGCAGGACGGTGGTAACCTGGGCATGGATGCCTTCGCGGGAGGCGTCCGACTTTGACATTCCGACGACATTCGCTAGGACGATCGATCGGCCTTGATCCAAGGAATGGAAGATTTGGAATTGTCTCTCTCTCTCTCATGAATGAACCCTGGGAGTTTGGGCGTCTATATGTATCGAACATCGTATGCCAGTATCTCCCAAGATTCATCTGCCGATACCCGCCGCTACTGACCCTGCGCTCCCTTTCACGACAGGGTCCAAACCCAATGGGGAATCCATAACCTACACCATTGCGGCGTTATCTCAGCTGTTATCGCAACATCCCGGCCTAACTGCTGCATGGCCCATTGATAAGGCGGGGGGGAGCCAGGCCTGGGGACAGAATCTCATTGGATTCCCCGTAGAACCGGGATTTTAAAGTACCGAATCTGGGGCTGGTCGCCGTCCATAGTATCGTTGCAAGCACAGGGAAACATTGGTATGTATGACTCTTGGAAATGGGGTTCGCGGCGCTGCGTAAGCTTGATAGTGCCCTAAATCGTCCAGTTCAAGGTCGGAGATAGATAAACTCTAATCAGCGCTACGCATGGACTTGCCTGTATGGGAACAGTACGATTTGCATCTACCAGAGAGTGCTTCCCTATTGGAATTCGACAGAGTCTAAGCACGGGCTGCGGTTGGCCGCTTATCTCTGGTTACGGTCAGGGCACTGTGTGTGTCCCGACCGCATCGGAATTTGAACCGAAACGTGCTGTACAATCAAACTGGACATGGAAAGTAACAGGGCGTAGATGAACGTTGATGAAAAAAATGTCGATTGAGACATCTATATGCTATAATTCGGTCGTATTCTACAAGCGCAGCCACGTGGACCTCCCGACCATATGGCCAATGCGGAGAACCATGCGTATTGATCAGAACGGCTGAACAAGAAACGTTAGCATCTGACACAGTATCTCGCCCAAGTTGTTATACTCACGTTGTCCTCCGGCGGGATGCTTCGGTCAAAGTAGCCGCTCAGGAACGGCAGCACCCGCGACCAAACGTCCCGGCGAACACGCGGCACCTCACCCGCGAAGTACAGGACCACAAAGCCGAGCGTGGCGCCCAAAGGAGCGACGACAGAGCCACTAAGCCATTCAGTTTGACCGTCCGTTTAAATGCGTACCCGTTTCGACTTACTATCGCGCAGCCTTGGTCAACGTCAGGCCGTGGAAGTGGCGGGGAACATCATATCTAAAACCGAGACATTAGAATGGCTATTCAATCCATTTTCTGAACCATTGTGCCAATTCCGGATTTGCCTGCCCCAATCCCGTGCACACGACGACTCGGACTTGAGAACAGGCGATGCGGTACTCTCCGCCGAAGGGGACATAGAGAACACGGCGCTGGCATCACTCACTTGGGTCCGAACGCGGAGCGGTAGGAGGCCGTCGCGAGGCGCTGAACGGTAGGGGAAACCTAGAGACATAGGGCATTAGCAATGGCACTATTCATCACATCCGGATGATGTCGAACACGAGGTTGTCCCCAATGGCATGACGCCGCGAGCAATTCGATCGCATGGGCATGGATAACACATTCAAAACCTCCATATGGAAAGCTGGTGACTTACCATTGTGACCGATCGACAGACGGCAAGCGAATGGCAGACTGACTGACTGCTTTGCTGACGGGCAACGCAAGACTCGAGCGAAAACTGACGATGAATGGGAGCCGGCCAAAATCGGTATAGATAAGTCACGTGATCCGCAAAATTCCGATCACTAGGGGCCACGGGCAGGAGGACACTGTTATTCATGCCGCGCTATGCATCGTGCCATGAGTTTGGCGGATTTGACATGCTGGCAATGCTTGTGTCGACTCGATATGTGGTTCTGATTCCGTGAAATGATCAGGATTGACAATGAGCGAAATGGGCTCAGACCAGGACGAACCTCGAAACCATCAAAAGCACCGCTCTACCACAAGCAAACTACTAATAATTATTACTTGCGAATGCAGCATCGAACGGGAGCATGGTGTAATACTTCTAAAGGATATTGTTGGTAGGAGGGCTTCTACCGTAGCTAGGAGTGAATGGCTATCGCGCTAGGATCCTGTTGATTAAAGCTTCGATGTTCCAGAACAGCAGTAATTAGAACCTGGGCAGCGTACAGATCCATGCGATTTAAAGATTTGCCGCAGCTGAACGAAGGCCCTCAACTCGAAAACGAACTGCTCTTATAGTCGCACTCCACGTGTCTCGATCAATCTAATTATTAATAATGGGGACCACCTTGGGCAGACAAGGGGTATCTGTTGTAGGGCGTGAAGCGCTGCGGGAGCCGATCGCCGTTAGGAAGCACATCTATACACCACCAGCTCTGAGCTTGTCCTGCATAATCACATCCGCACCATGCCGCCTGTCATCATCGCCCTGCTAGTGCTAAAGTAGCCCTGCGGTAGAGCATGTGGATAGCCTCTGCAAGCGTCGAAGCTTGAGCTGCTGTGTCGCCGCAGACGGCAACGGCCGCCACGGAAAGTAGCGAAGTTATCCGGCTTGTTGCATCATCATTGCACGACAGCTCCCCGATCCTCACGAAGATCAAAAACAGGACGACGGGAGGAACTGACGGATGACGACAGTCACGATCGAACACCGAGCGAAGCGCGGGGAAATGGAGATCTAATAAAAGGTTGACATGTGATTCGTGCAGCGGGCCGGCGCATTCCGAGTCTCAAACTCTCGCCCTTCTCCGGGAACCCAAGGACAGCGAACGGAGCCAGTTATAAACTCTGCATGGCGTGAAGCTAAGAGTGGGCGTTGTTCGTAGACTTATAAGCACCATCACCGATCTGGTCTGAGGGCGGATATTCCCCAGATTCTTCAAGCGACAACGACGTCATCGGGCCCCGTTGCAGCGAACCCATCTATCCTGGGTTGGGTTAAGATCCATCCCTATCTCCCCACAAGGCAACCGACCGGGATATATCGGGATCGCCGCCTCCTCATCTTCAAAAACTTCATCCCGCATGGTACTCGAGAAAGCCGGATAGTCTAAAAAGTCATCGCATCGACATCGACATCGACATCAGAGAGAAAAGAACTCCTTACACGATCACGACTGGAGAGACAATTGCAAAGACGCCAACTTTGGGGAAATGCTCCCGCCGATGCCTTCCAACCGCCCAACCTTTCTCGCGAACTTCTTCGCGGCATTTCGAGCAGGCTCGGCAACGGGATTCAAGCCGTCCTCCTCGGGCACACCGTCGAGCCCATCGACATTATCGTCAAGCCTGAACTCGTCCTCCTCCTCGAGCACCGCGCGAGGAATCACAACAAAAGCCAACGGCAACTCCAGCAGCAGCACCACCACCACCACTACAACCAACAATACCAACAATCCCACAGCCTCCTCATCGACATCCACCGAATCATCCTCACCCTCAACCCACAACTACAACCAACAACAATCCCGTCATGCGAGCCCGCACAGCAGATCATCACCCCTCTCTTCGCCAACCGCCGCCGCCGCAGCAGCAACATCATCCTCATCATCCAGCAACGATCCGTCACCATCCTCCACCTCCACGCCGATCCCAATCTCCTATTCCAATGCCGCGCACCGTCACCGGCGAGGCAGCGATTCCTCCAGCGGCTCCGCCGGCGGCGGCCCCTCGGGATTCCGTGACGCTTTGGGAGCCGAAAAATGGTACATCGGCGGCCGGACGGCGGGTGGCGAGGAGCGGTTCTATCGCCTTGGCATGGTCGCCAAGGGTGGCGGACGGTTAGGTGCGATGACTCGTGTGGGCAGCGTCGACCAGCTGAGTCTGTGATAGCTTAGCTACTACAGATTACAGTTTCCTGATCACTCTCTTATTTTTTTTTTTTTTCTCTTTTTTTCTTCCTTCTTTCCCTACTACAAATTCTAGAAAGGGGGGGAGTTTGGATTGGGCGGAAGTTCTATGATGGTAATATGTACCTTCATGTTTTGATTTCCTTCGCACTTTGTTTTATCACAAAAAAAAAGGGCTTCTGAACTACTGTTTTCCTTCTAGGTTATGTATGTTGAACAGGCACACGGTGGATTGGTTCGTTGGCTGGCTGGCTGGTTAGGGGGCTTCTGGAACAGGCTGTATGAATTTACGACTTAACGAGACATCATTTATCTATGGGGTTTTTTTGGCTCTTGGGTATCCTCGTCAGTCACTAGGTATTACTTATTTTGAAGACTACGGGACATGGAAACATATGATTCAGAATCTAGACATTGTTAAACTGTGACCATTCAAGTCTGTCATATATAATACATTAGCACACTACGATTGAGTCATAACACAGCTGTCAGCGGAATATGACTGCGCGACGTTCCATGACTGTATGGATATAATGCTTGATAACCAGCTTTTGAAGATACAGTATCTGAAAGTAAGAGCAAAAAAAAGCAAGCTCGAGCACAACTTTACAGGACTGCTGCCTCCCAATCTGAGATTTCACGCGCGCAATTCGACTTTGAACGAGAAAGTCAAACAACCGCAGCCAGAAGAACACAACATTTCTCACAAGGAGGAGTGATCTCTCTTCTTTTTTTTGGGCCCGATTAGCTTCTTCCCCAGAACAATCAATGAAGAAAATGAAACAGCAAATCCATATAAACCACATCGACAATGCACATGAAGAAACCCCGCCCTTGATTTCTCTATTCCCCGTTCAACAACACATCCAGCGGCAGTAACAACCAACAACATCACCACCGCCTCAAAGGAAAAGAAAACACAACTTGTCAAACACAAAAACACACATGTATAACCCCCGTCTATTGATTGACGCCAGTGAAACCGCCCCCACCAACTGTATCACTCATGACAATCGATGAGATAGAAGGAATATCGCAAAGCACGGCCGTGTCAATGATCCGAAAGCCACGAGAGATAAGTCGACAAAATTGGCAAAGAAGATGCGGATCCCCATCGTCCTGGTTCAGCGCCGCCCTTTTTCTCTGTTTTTTTTTTTTTCTTCTTCCCAAACGGCATCATAAAAGCCTTTATCGATGAGAAGAGAAAATCGCGTCAAAAGAACTGATGTCACGTCAAAAGAATCGAGAAGCAAACAACTCCCAAGACGCCAACCTGACAAGGCATCATGGGCAGATTGAGCAACGACCCGCGCATTAAAAAGGATATCAAACACAAAAGGACAAAACCCTCATGCGCTGTAATCCACACTGGGCGACCCGAGGTTCCGCATTGCCGACTTAACCCATCTACCACCCGCGTTCCTATTGCCTTGTGGGCGCGACGGATCCTGTTCCCCGAGCATAAGTTAATGGGACAATTCCAATCACGCTCAAGTGGCAATAGGCTCTTGTGGGTTCTTTTGCTCCACACTCGAGACACCGCTGGGATCACGCATACCGTCACCGCTCATGTTTGTTGAAGCCATGTAGAGCCCATTCATCCCACTCTCTTGGTTTCCTGCCGTCGTGGCCGGGTAGAACTTGCGATCGGGATCGACATGCGTACTAATGGGTTCGTGACCCGGCGCCATCGACTGAGGGAATACCGGGTTCATATAACCGTCGGGAGCTCCGGCGGGGAACATGCTGGTCCAATCGAGGTCACCGTTCGGTGCCTGACCCGGTTGCCCCGGCTGCCCCGGCTGCCCCGGCTGACCAGCTTGACCGGGCTGGCTCGGCTGTCCCGGTTGTGTCGGCTGACCGGGTTGACCCGGCTGCGCGGGCTGTCCAGGCTGGCCAGGAGCGACAGGACGCTTATTATCCGGAATCGCAGGGGCGGGCTTGACCTGTACATGAAATGATGAGCATCAACATCGATTCCACTTCCATGATACTTGAGGAGACTCCGTTGGGGTAGATCCCGACCGTGTCCTCGAGGGGCCGGATCATACGTTCTGAATGTGATTGTAGACGGGATCGGACCGCCAAATATAACTTACCTCTTCTTGAGCAGGCTTCGCCCCTGCTGGCGCGTTGGCAGCCGCCTGTGATCGCCTCACATGTGCCTGCGGATGAGAAAGATGAGTAGCGCCAGTAGGATTGCCTCTCCGAAGAGAGCACTTTTGGAAGTGGCGTTTGAGAATGTCACTTCGGGAGAAAGTGTCCTTGCACAGGACGCACATGTAAGGCCGATCTCCAGTGTCTAAAGTGGGAGTTAGCCGAATCGGTTCATAGAATCCCTAGGGAATAACAAAGGTATAAAAAAAAAAAAAACTTACGTCTCAAGAGGTGGCGCTTGAGATGCTTTGCATGCAGGTACGTCTTGTTGCAATGGGGACACGGGAATTTCCCATCGGCATCCTTGGCAGGTATTGTTGTGTTCTTCGCGGTTCCGTTGACGCCGTTCACCGCAGCGCGACCGGGAACCGAGGGGAGGATACCACGTCGGCCCTGCGATCCGACCACTTGACCGCGCGGTGGCTCCTTACCCCAGTAGGGGTTCATGCCGTTGGCGGCGGCCATGCCGTCGGGTCCCGCCCACATGGGTGCCTTGCCGTCGGGATGGCTGTAGGCAGCCGGGGGCATGGCCGGATAATCGGGCCGGCGATCACGCGGCGGCGCGGGAGCAATGGGTTGAGGATACGCCTGAGCATTGGACGCGGGCGGTAATAATGTCGGGTGCGTCTGAAACTGCTGTGGCGCCTGGGACTGCGGCTGAGCCGGGTGACCCAGGAAGGACGATGGCGGGAGGGTGTGTGGCGCCATGGGCGCTGCCGTGGTGTAGACCTCATGCGCCGATGTTGAAGGAAACCGGTTCATGTCGGGCCGGTAATGCTGACCCATGTATGGAGCCGGCGGTTGGCCGTGATGGGGCTGCAATGGCGGCAGGGTATGCGGTTGCGGCTGCGAGACGGGGTATTGGGGCTGCATCGGGTATTGCGGCATAGGTGGCATGTTCAAGGGAGCCGCGCCTTGCGGCATGGTTGTCGAGGGAGGTCTCGAGGGGTGAGAACGGGGATCCATGATTAGAGATGATGACAGGGGCGCGAAGAGAGGGGTCAGGCAATGGTAAACAAATGACAAAAGTGATTAGACCGATTTAAAGGAGACTCTGGACGTGCCGAATCATGAATCACGCGCGGTACACGCCGCGGCGCCTCACTGTCGAAGTCCTGAAGGTGTCCAATGGAGACCGAGACACGTTTCTCTCTGCTCTCCGCGACCCGAGACCTCGAGGATCAGAAGTCCGAACCGCAGCCAAGTCACAAGGAAAAAAATAAAAAAACGCGTCGAAGGAAGCAGACACGGTCGGGGTTGGGAATCAACACACACAGACCGATGCCGATGAGATCAATTGCCAGAATCCCGTATCAGAGAGATCCGAAGTTGGTCTCCACCGAATAAGGTGAGGTTGGGATAGTGGATAGGTTTAGAGGGACTTGCTTGGTGGTGGTGGTGGGAGAGTAAGAGGCTTGTGCAGGAATGAAGTCCCCACGGTCATCCACCGGGGCAGGGAGTGGTGGGAACTTCTCTTTATCCGCGAGCCAGGCCAAGCAAGAAAATCGTATCCACCAGCAAACTCGGGTGGGTCTGACACACCCAGTGCTGATGCTGGCTACTTGTCGGTCGATTCGCGACAAGCCACGCGCAAGAAAAGGTACCCAAACCAACTCGGGTTTAAATGCTGGAGCTTTGGTCAAAACACCCAGTCAACCCAATCCCGCGGTGCAGGTCGGCAGCTGTGAACAGCGCACCGTCTGACGACAGCACAACGGGCAAAGGGATAGATATTTGGGACTTGGGCGGGGGATGAATTGCAGTTGCAATCGAGATTATTACCAGCGATAAACGCTTCTCTCAGGCACGAGGAAAATGTGGAAAAAGAGAGAGAGAAGAAGAGGGAGAGAAAAGTACAAGAAAGAATGGAGTAATAGCAAGAGACGGAAAGTGGGAGGGGGGGAAAGGGACACTAAACCACGAGGGGAGACGAGGGAAGAGAAAAAAAAAAAAAGTCAAATTTCTGCTTGGGTGGCGTGGCAGCAAGAAAGCACGCCTCGAATGATAGATAATCAGACCAGCGACCATGGAAACGGAATCGGACCATCCTCCTTCCGGGAAACGGAGCGGCAAAAGGGAGAAGGAACGGAAAACGGTGGATGAAAAAAAACTTTGAAAATCATGAATTGGGCGCGGAGGCGACGCTGATTGGGCCCCGGGGACCTTCACAACAAGAAAAAATTATTTCACTGGATGTCCGCCTTTTCACGAGGAAATCCGCTAGTCTCAACTCGGGCATGATTGACACTGCACAGACTTGATCTGCCAGTCGAAGCGACCGCTGTGGCCTGACTGACACCACAATGCCGACGAAGAACCCGACGCAAACTCTCCGGGGGTGATTTTTCAACCTAGGAGTTACATGTAGTGCGAGATCTGCTCCAGCCGACAGGACGATGGGAGCGGCCGCGATCTGACTTGGACGATGGAATTGGCCGGGGGGACTGGCGCAAGAGCGGAAGTTACCTAGGTTAACGTCGAAATCTTATTCTTTTTTTTTTTTTTTCGTAGGAAATGAAGGATGACGGTGTCCGTATTTCGGAACAATTGATGAAACCTGCGCTGGTCACCGCTGGACAGGATCATCATCATTCGACGGTCTGGTGAGGTTATGCGCAGGGTTGGGCCGTGTGCATAAGCCCAGGGTGTGTGCACCGACGGTCGGCAATCGGCATCCTGGCCAGTCAGCGATCTTGCGGCGAGCACGGCCGAATCGGCCGACCGTCTGAGAAAAAAGACAGCGGTCACCAAGAGGGAAAGTGTGGCCGGCACGACCATTTCTCGCCGCTTCCAGGCACACCCTCCCGTCCCTGATCAAAAACGTCCATTGGATCGACTTCCCTGGCTCGGCCGAGGCAAGATGCTGAATCCGGAAGTCAACCTAATAATAATAATGCTGGCCTGCAACGTCTGCGCGTTCACCTTGCCACCCTGGCCATGTGTTTGCCATTTGTCCAAGAAAGAAAAAAAAAAAAACGACATGATTTGCTCAGCAGCAGGATGATCGCCTGGAATTGCTTTGTTGGCGGGCGAATTACACCCAGCAATCAAATCACTCGAATCCCGCCCGTCTGCGAATGATTTCACACATGGAAAATATCCCCCTCCAAGCTTTTGTCGTTCTTATTAGACACATTGAATGGCGGGAGCTCGAATCACATCGAAATGAAAGGGAATCCGGGTGACAGGTGATGCAGTGGACAAACGACATCCCATGGAGCTGTCGCAGAGGTGCACAGAATCAAACCACACGAGTACAACCTCATGCATGCAACGTCCTCCAATCCTCCCATTCAATCCTTTTGCTCAATGTCAACTGGTCAAGGACACTGGCCTCGCCAGATGTCGTCGCGAGTGTTGCCTGTCCTTCGTAGTGCATGGTAGCCTAACCACTGCTGCCGCCCGATCTCCGGGCGGTCATTTGGACGAGATTTGATGATGATGATGATATCATGATTGTTTCCATGCAAGACAGCTGAACGAACAAGGTAGCAGTGTTCGCAGCTGGTCGTCACCGGTCACGACGAGATCCGCAGGATTACCTGCAACCGGAATTTACTACGCTCAATCCTGTACGATGGTTCCTTGAACTGCTCCAGTGGTCCTCGTTCATCCTCCCCATACAGAGTAACGCAAATTCCTGTCTAACATTGTGCGATTGGGAGCCATCAAGAACCTCCTTCTCAGAGTGGTTGAGAAATTGCGGACGGAGGGTGCATCTGATGTGCACCTCCCTCCTCCGAGTATAAGCTCAAGGAAATTAACTCCTGCGACCTTACGGCGACGCACCCTGCTAATTGCCACACCCTGCAAACTGACACGTGCGTTTCAGTCTTCAGGGCACGCAATGGACGATCGACTCCGTCCGAAATTGAGATCCAAGAAAACGAGACTGAACGAACGTTATTCCGGACTGTGGCCAGTTAAACTCGTGCGGTGGAAACATTGGGCTTGGCTTTCTTGAGCTGCGGAGTCCACACGAGCTCCCTGAATCCGCCGGCCATACGGAGTATTTCGGGCTTCGGGTTCTCTGAATGAACTCTGTTCGCAATTTCGCACAAGCGACGACAATCACTGACTTGTTGGGCTGGTCGATCTGTCGGTGTGACTAATCAGGGCCAGGTGCTCTCACCAGAGATGCCTATGATCATTGCCGAAGAAAAGCGATGTGAAGCGTGCAAACTGCTCAACTCGTATTCCTCCATTCAAAGCGCGAGCTACAGAGGTACGATCTAAAGTAGAGGCCGTGGCTGGAGACGCGGCTGACGCCCCATCGCTCCCGTCTGAATGGGACTCGTGCATGATTCTCCCGCTTCCATCGGTGGACCTCCGGGTTATCCCCAACGGTTCACGACAGAGACTTGAGCAGCCTCTCTCTCAACACGGTTGAAGAATCCCGGCCGGAAAAAACATGGACAGCATGCTGGCGTGTACGCCGGCCGTGGGAGAGAATTTTCTCATCCGGATCGACGGCACTCCGAGAGAAGGAAGCTTGCTGACTGAGCATTAGGTAATCAAATTGGTGCGAACGCCCAGTGGAACGTTCCGGGTGGGCCATCTGCCTACCCACCCGCCGAAGAGCGTCAAGCTCCTGACCCTGGCCTCTCCGTTGACCATCCATATCCATGGATTCCATGCATGTCATTCGTATCCGAAAGTCAAAATCTGTCTCCTGAGATTAGGGACAGATTTGAGCGATAGCACGCAGATGGATTAGTCTCAGTATACCTGGTCGAATGCATGCGATTTCCCACATCAAGGGGGCAAGAATTCGGGCCCTGTCGGCCGACAGAGTTTGGTCAGGAGAGCAAGAGTCTGGGCAACGTTTTCATTACGTAATTTTGTAATTTACGGGTAACTAAACTAGTCAACTCCTGTAACTCAATTACCGCGCCAAGGAACCGCGTGGCAAGTCCTCACATTCAGACTGGTCCGAAACTCAAATTTCATCCAACGACGACGGTCGGACTCGTCGAACGGCAGTCAGTCAGTCAGTCAGGGTGACGGCTGTGTTTTGGATAGGTATATTGCTACTGATCAACTTTCAATCGCTCCATATCGTCAGACGAGCAATCGACTTAGTGTTCAGCTTTGTTGTGTAATACTGGTACCAATCTCCAATGGCGTACCACGCAGAACACCAACGGCAGCTCCCATCAAAATTCTCCAGAGCAAAGTACTACAAGTCGTTAAACCTGAATAACAGGCGAGAAATCATACTTGGGCATCAGCGATGCTCATGAATAAGCGGCGATCATCGTCTTTATACCATTCCCGCAGAGAGCCCGGTACCTTTGCATATTTTATATATATATACATACACCTGTATATATCTGCTCTCAATGCCAGTGCAGCGTCAGGCTTTGAACAAGCACACTGATATCAAACACCCTCGATGTACTGTCTCAACGTCTGGATCATCTCTTCCACCATGTTTCGTCGATCTCCTACTCCATTGCCACAATGGGTGTCCAGCAGAGCTGCGGCAACAGGATGAGATGCAACGCGACTCCCATCATCAGCTTGCAGGGCGACGCGCCTGGTCTCTGGAAACCCAATGCTGTGTTCGATCCTGCCCAACATCTGCGTCATGGTCAGGAACAACATCCGCAGCTGTGGTTCCTGGACCCGGTCCGAGTGGGCCAGCGGATGACGGACGGCTGGGGTAGATCGGGTCTCCAGTGGAGACGGAACAATCACCTCCTGCAGGATGTATGACAGGACGAGGTGGTACATTCCGATCAGGCAGGTGTAGCAGCTCAGCGCCGCAATGACCGTGGGCGCGTCCATGTCCGCCCACCGTCGTGGTCGTTTGAAGGATGATGACGACGGCTCTACTGGAGGCAGAAGTCCTGGCTGCCATTCGGAAGGTGAGCCGGAGATGATACCCGCTGATAGTTGCATTTCAGGTTGGCCAAGCAACGCGACACGAGCACTAATATCGGACGAGGCTAAACATTGCACAGATATCTCAAACGGATGGTCATTCCCCAATGATCGAACCGCGTTCATGAATCGCTCTGAGCATGCAAGAACCGTCCGCACGGCATAGTCCAGGCTCGTCATACTGATTTCCATTGGTGTTGCGGGGGTTGAACTCCCAGGCATGGCGAGTCCCTGGGAGAGACTTTGCTGGCAGTCCAGAAAATGAATGTTCAGATCCAGAAGACTTCTGCAATACATCTGCTCACGGTTTGGACGAAAAACTCCTTTGCCGTCGTAAGAAAGATCTGAGGTCCTATCAGGGATGATTCCTATATGATTGCCACTTATGTGGTCCGGAACACATACCAAGACCCTCTGCATGGAATTGCGATAGTTCAATTGGCCATTCCTTCCCCGGGACTGCCATGTTACTGACGGAAAATTGGCCTTCCTGTTCAGCATCAGACGATGGGGGTGTGATCAACCCGCTATAGAATGGCATATTGGATATGTCCAAGTCGAAATCATTGACGGAGCAATACTCATCATTCACGGGTTCTGCCTTGAGTGGTTCCTGCCGCGTGCTAAACACCGCGCATTGGCCATCTAGGGCAGGGACATTATCAAGCCCTTGGCCCACTTGTTCTTGACAAGTATCTACCAGTGGCGGACAGTCTTGAGTTGCCATCCCGGATGAGGAAACTTTGTAATGCTCGTTTTGAAGGACAACGCGTCCGCCATCATTCTCCTTGGTCTCTGTTGGGACAAGGGATTTTTCTCTACACCTTCGCGATGTTGGCGCTGAAGTGCTGATCGTACAGCCAATGTTGGCCCTGCGGCATCGTTTACATGGCATGAGAGTTGGCCGCCAAATATCTCTCTCACAGCGCAGTTTTTGCAGTCGACATCGATCACAGGCAAACCGGCGCGGTTGCTGGACAAAATCAAAGCATTGATTGACGTTGTCTGGAAGACGCGCGTACGATTTCCTCATACCGATGATAACAAGCTAACTTGTGCGCTGGCCAATTGCGAGATCCAAGCTGATGATTCTGCTAAATGGAAATAGTAAGAGAAATAGCCGACAGCTGCATTGATCTAGATGAGAAGTCGATTAATGCTGAACATCAGAATCCATGAACATGGTATCCTAAGGGGTACAGCAGCTTATTTTACCAAGGGGACAGATTCTACACAGTCCAGCATCGTGAGATCTCATTCGTTTGGACTGATGCATTGCCGCTGCCAAGGCTAGTTTCTGGAAATTGTGATCGCGGCAGTCAGCGCGACAATGAGATCTTCGTTCTCGGACGGGCTCCATTTTTGAACTGCGATGGAGACAGGGATGTCATCGTCTCGTCGCTTATTTTTGCAATCAAGCGAGCACAGGTCGTCCGTAGTCAGTATAATGCAGAGATTAGTGCCAGTGATGGACATGCATCACGCCTTGAGTTTCCAAGAACCCGATTCTAGGACCCTGTCCCCTGATGCGGCAGATTTCTGAGTTGCACAGCTAGATGCGCCATCGCCAGCTGGTGACGTGAGCGTAGGTTCCCCTCGGCATCAGTTCGGAAAATTTTTTTGGAATCATTCGTTGGCCAAACCCAATGCACAATGCATGGCGAGTGAGACTAGATATGCAGCGCTCCAGATCTCAATTACGGGCCAGGGCAGATGCGTTTACGGTTCAACAGAAGGATCCAAATTCATGGATCGATTTCCTTTCTTGGAGGTCACGTAAAAGCTTTAACAGTCCGAAGAGTGTTCGAGCTACGATCTCGAGTGAAATCTGCAGGCATCCGCCTTCGTAGAATGAGCCGTCAAGACGACTGGCAGGAACTCCCGGACGCTCCACAGCGGCAGGATCAATGAATGGCTCTGCGAGAATGCGGGCAAGAATTTCTAACAAGCTCCCAGAACGCTGATGTGATCAAATTACCAGAGTAAGGTACGGAAGTAATTAGATCTCGGGGAAAAAAAAAAAAAAAATTAGCCGGGGCCGTGCGTTGGATCTGATCGAGAACGCCGACTGACTTTATGGACCACTTCACTACGGATCAGTATGCTATGATCAGTAGGCATGCACTACCTAATCGACTTTCTCCTGGGAGTGGGTTCGGATGTCTTCGAACGCGACATTTAGAAATGGGAGATACCAAGCCAAGACACATGCACGGTGATGAAAAGTGACGTTCGTCGGCGTCCCGAGCATGCCCAGTCTATGGCGGCTGCATTGTCTACCTACCTACCTCTAGGTACCTCAGGAATAGATCATGAGCCCTGGCCTCCCCCGCGGTCCCGAGTTCAGCATCTGCTTTACTCCAAACAGACGCTGTTCGGCCCCGTATTAAACGCTCGTGCCACCCTGAGTCATTATTGTTCAACTTCTGATGATAGACTTTACTCGCGTATGAGCCCGATCATACGTCAAGAGGCGCAGTTACAGCCTTGACTCGATTCGTCGATCATCATTTTGATTGCTTTCCCTTTTGAATTGCCAACCCTTTACATAATTGATAACAAAAATAGTAAGCTACGAGATTTTATTGACAGACTTTCGGGATCTCTCAAACCGGCCGGGCGAGACTCAGCAGGCGGAAAGAAAATGGCTCCATTCGCGACGCCAATCAATCTGAAGATCTGCCGTCGCAGACCGATCAGAGATTCGGCCCGTCATCTTGTTTCTCCAGCTATCTCGACCAACGGGGGAGGAGATATGGCGTTGTAGATAGTAGGTTATGTTCTCTATGACTGAAATTGTCCCTTATGACTGAGTCATGCATGCTATGCGTCCAATGGCTTCGAATCTAGCATGAAGTAGTGCATTCTAATTCTTTTGGAAGAGAACTCTTTAACTCTTTGCGGAAGGCATAAATAAATGCTAACAGATCTCTTTGATGAGACAAAAAAACGACGTTCAGGTCACCTCGGTGAGAGTACCCATTGAGGAAATTGAGGCTGGTAGCCCTAATTTGAGAATGTGAATTGATTGGAGGGTTGATGCTTGGTCTCCCAAAAAGTAATCAAGTTGAGGCTCCGATCGCAAATCCTAGAAAAAGATTGAAGAGAAGATGAATCAACGGCCCATCGCACTATCCATCAACATGACAAGCCTCGGCCCAGGGCTGTCGCACTTGCTGTGGTTTTGGATGATAGTATTATCAGTTGATGGTCGATTCGAAACAAATCGGAAATGATCTTCACCATCAGATCTTGGGCCAAGTGCTCCCTCGGTGACGACGCCAAAGTCTCTTTGCATCGAGCTTTCCACACAATAAACTTACCACGGTAGTTGGCCGCCTTTATACTCATTCTGACCAGGTTGAGGTTTCCAGGTTGGAACATTGATGTTAAAGAAACACCCATTGTCCTTGGCACTTGCACTATGCAAAACGTCAAGCACCCCTTTTGCTCCGGTCTCTAGGGAGAGTTCACTGCCAGTCGTGCCGACAGTCTGCAGATACTGAACAAATGCGAGTCAGTCAGCTGCGAATTCAATTTACTCTCGAATATAGACTTCCGACGAGACCTACCCCGGGATTGACTGCGAGAAATGTGAAGCCTTCTTGGTGTAGACCAGGGTCCAAAGCGTACTGCCTTGTCAACATGTTCAATGCCGCCTTGGAGATCTTGTATGCGGGTTTAGGATAGCCAATGTACTTTTGGGCGAGCCCAATCGAGCCCATCGCAGAAGAGCTGCATGAAGAATCAGTGGTTCTGAACCCAAGATGCGACCGCGATTTTGACCCATACATGTTCAGAACTTTTTTGCTCTTTCCGTTTCTTAGTAAGGGAAGAAATGCTGTTGTAACCAGATGGACACTGTTAACATTCGCGCAAAAGGTTGAAACAAGATCCGTCCTATGGTTGACAGGCAGTGCATCAGCAGGACAGGCTTCGAATCCTACAATGAGGATCCCGACTCACATCTGCGTCACGTCCGTTGTTGTATTGCTCATGACTCCGGCATTGTTGATCAGAATATCCAACCCATTGTTGGTGATGGCCTGGACTTTCTTGACAGCCTCTTTGATACTATTCTCATCCGTGGCACACATCTGAAGCACAAACAGTCGAGATTCATGCTTTCGTCTCAAATCCCTTAAAAATTCACTTTCCTTTCCAACCGTCGCGATGACTTGGAAGACATCTTTCTCTTCGAAGCACTCAACGAGGATCTTGACCAGTTCTAGGCCGAGACCAGATGATCCACCAGTCACCAGATAGGATGCCATTGTGGTGATGGGTGTTTGGATGGTTGACAGGAAAGATCTCGGTTCGACTCAATACTGAGAGCTCAACATCTAAGGTTTGTCCGGAAGGGTTTGACGTCACGGTGAAGGTATCAGACGCAACATGGCCGAGTCTATAAGCTCTGACGTCCCTGGTAGGAACCACAAGAGAGTTCCCCCTGAGGCGGTCTGTTGCGACTTCTTAATCTCACAATTGGCAAGATGCTGATTCACTCTAGCGAATGACGGGCCATCTTATTTCCACATACCCTTCGAAAACGATAAATCCAGGACTATATATACATAAGAAAAACCGGAAAAAAAAAAGAGTAAAGAGTCAATGCTTGAAACGAATGATCAAAGACTGGTGCCACTCAGCGTCGGAGCCATGGATACCGTTGACCAACACCCGTCAGATTACCTTTGTGATTCCTGACAAAAATCCCTTTGCTGAGGTCTTCTTGGCCATAACAACAGCAAGACAACTCGCCACTATCTCGACAAGTAAGCCAGTGGGATCGTCTGCCTTTTCAATCACACTCAATCGGCCCACTGTCTGTCGTGTTGACAGGTTCTGCCACACCGCAAGAACCCTTTCCGGATTGTCCGCGGGAACTAACTTCATGTCACCGTCCTGCGGGCTGTTGTGGTGATCGCCCAGCATTGACGGGACTGATTTAGAAGGCTTCCAGTAGAATACCAGCATCGTCGGGGGTGTTGGAACCCCGACTGGGTGGTAGCGCGTGATCTCCACTCGGAATTTTCGCTCGACACCCTCTCGTATGATCACGACCGTACCCTTGAGGTTTTGGTTCTGGCCGTTGGTGGTCTGGTAAGACATCGGCACTTGATACCTCACGGCGCCAGGATGCTGTGGCTCGAAGATCTCGACGTCGGCTCGCAATCCAAGTAGGCTGTCGCCTTCTTGGTACTGAACTCGCGAAATGCAATCTGGCGTGGCGGCCATGAGAGAGTGACGTCGGTCAACAGATCCAGTTTGCAGGGTGCCGAGGTAGAGCTGGAACGCATCGGGGCGATAGAAGCGTCCACGAAGAGACTGGATGTGACGAGAGTGGTAGGATGGTCCTCGAATTGGTGACGAGCCACCAACGGGATGGACTTGATATGATCCTGACTTGGAGGAGGAGGATGCCTGTCAAAGCCATCAGCCGCCTACACATGGAGGAATATCGTGCGCGACCGGTTCACTCACGTCCTTGGAGACGTCGAAGATATGATGAGGCCGCAAGATCTTATGGCCGTACCATTCGTCGTCCATAACTGCCTCCGCGATGGTGGAAATTCCACCTCCGTGATTCCCGCTGGCACTAGCTCCTCCTCCTCCTCCTGTGTTCATCCCAGGTCCTCCATGACTGATTCCTCCTGGATGTAATGTCTGTCCTCCATGGGCCATTCCTCCTTGGCCTACTCCGTTTGCCCCGTGCGCTCCATGTCCTGACGCTCCGTGTGCAGATGTGCCGTACCCTGATCCTCCGTACCCTCCTCCACCGCTCCCTCCGCCGCCTCCGCCGGAGTGCTTATCGTCTGAAACCCAGTCAAAAAGGTCACCGATCAAATCCATGATTCAAACGCGGAAGGCAGTAAGCGGATCGCACTTGAGTAATTCATAAAGAGGAACAATGCCATTGCTTGTTCCCTCCACCCTCATCCACGTGAGTGATTATATAGGGTTTCGTTGGAAGATCCCTGATCTAAATTAGACCTATTTTTGATTTTGACTTTCATACCCGTCCCCAGAGGTTCCATAATCTGAAGCTCGCCAGCAACTTCTTGTTCTCCATCCCTCCATCGTGGCACAGTGACCATCGTTCATCCTCTCGACTCCGCGAGTGCCGACTCCCGAAGTTTGCTGGGATGGATGGAGCCGGTGCACCAGTTCAGCTGGCATCTGGCGTTGGTCCGCTTGGAGTCTGCCACAATTTGTCAACCCGCAAATGATATTGGTGTAAGCCAAGCCGGAAAGCCCACACGATACGAGCTTAACCCATTGATGCCCTAAACCTCTTCGTGACTAAAATGCTTTTTGGAAGTTTGGACGAACCTCACCGGATTGCTTGGCTTTGTAATTTGGCTTCTGCCTCTGAAACGTTCCTGTTGGTTAGGATGTCCAAGAGACGTCAATCCAGTATCCATCAATTCGTTTCAGCGGATAAGTATTTCATGAGTTCAGCTTGCTGCCGGATTGAAGCTCGCAATGCTGATCGCTTTTGCTGTCGGTTTTCGCAAGACAATTTCGTATTTAGTTTAGATGCCAAGATCAGGTATTATGTCATTGGTCCCATCAAAGCAGATCATTGCGGATAGATGCCAATCAGATCTGAGCCCTGAGTACGGGGTTCGCGGTAATTACAAGCAAAAAACAAATGTTTATTTTTGCATCATGAATTGTTATGCCTAACGACCTAACAGTAACCAGGTTTGTTAGATCGTGGCTTGGCGACATGTACCGGGCAGTGCCGGTGCAATGATCGTAGTGAGGTCATATTCGCTACTCCGTAAATAGCGCTTTGGGGCGAAAGCATTTTTAGCTCTGTAGACCCTCAAGTACTCCCTAAATCGAGCGCGAAGCACGGAGTACGCTCTTCGTATGAAGTTGCAACTGGTACACTGCTTGGACGGAGAATGTGTCATGAGAAACGAATTTTAAAACAACTCAAGGGAAACTGGGATCTCTGCATTCCCCGCAGTCTTTTTTATGGCCAATTCAATGCAGGTTTTGTGAGATTTGAGCGACAATCACCCAATGATACTCTGTGTGATGAATAGCGGTAAGCCCAGCTTATCTTGGCTGTATGTTGACAGACGCCCTCTGCAACTTTAATTTTTTGCAAGCATTCCTGAAATACGAATACGACGGTAGCTCCTCGGCTAAAGCTTAAACCCATCTCCCACGATCCCATTGTCGCGTGATCCAATTCATCTTAAGGGGAGCTGCCCGTACGGAGCTACTGAGCGAATGCCAGTTGATGGTCTGAACAAACTGTAGTGGCTAGCAAGTATCATTGTGCAGAGTACTCCGTACTCCGTACAAGCATGGTTTTCGTATGGAATGCTTCATAGTTGGAGAGAGGTTGCGAAATAGCCCTCACCGCCTACGGGAACACGGATGGGTTTATTCGCTCCCAATCGCGACGTCATTCAAAATCTATTGACTTGCATTTCAGCGCTACAAGGGACCCATTGTGCGAATCCACTGTTCAGAGGTATTAGATGATGTAGGTATATCTCAATTCGTCCAATTGAAGCTCATTGAGTTCGTCTGCAACTCGAATTGGCGACGAATATTCTAACGCACATGAAAGTTGGCTCCTCTCTACAGTGCTCACCATCCCCTCCTAACGCCGGCACCCGATGAGGGCCTCACTCCCAACGATATCACGCGGGGGCCTTAGGTCTCCCGTATCAGCGGCTTTCCACCAGCGTACCGCTTCGTATCTCATTCGTCCAACATGTTCCCTGCAACTTAGGCACGCATCAACAGCTGCCGCGGAGACAGCAGCAGCAGCAGCAGCAGCAGAGGTGGCAGCGAAACCTGTCAGGCGCTCCAAAAGCGTTCTCAGAAAAATTACCTTTCGCGTGTTGCTGGGCGCCGGGCTTATAGGCGGCTACCTCTACGTAACGGATACCAGAGCGAGCGCTCACCGATATGTGGTTGTCCCACTCCTCCGCTGGTTGTACCCCGATGCAGAGGAGGCACACCACGTGGGTGTTGCGGCCTTGAAGAAATTGTATCGCTGGGGCCTGCACCCGCGAGAACGCGGCCATCCGGACAATGACGGACTTTTGGCGACAAAGGTTAACCATCTTTCGCTGCCAAATTGATAATTAGGGGTACCTTGTTGACTGTGGTAGGTCTTTGGATATACTATTTCTAATCCCATCGGTATCTCCGGCGGACTCGACAAACATGCCGACATCCCCGATCCTCTGTTCGCCTTGGGACCCGCGATCGTGGAGGTTGGCGGCACAACACCCCAGCCTCAGGAGGGCAACCCGAAGCCGCGGGTATTCAGGCTGCCATCGCAATCTGCAATGATCAATCGTTACGGTCTGAACTCCAAAGGCGCCGATCACATGGCTCAGGTGTTGCAGCAGCGTGTGAGAGAGTTCGCTTTCGCCAATGGCTTCGGGTATAATGCGCAAGGCGAGCGACGGGTTCTGAACGGTGAAGCTGGCGTTCCGCCGGGAAGTCTAACGGAAGGCAAACTGCTCGCCGTTCAGGTTGCCAAGAACAAGGTTACACCGGACAATGACATCGATGCAGTGACCAAAGACTACGTATACTGTGTCGATCGACTTGGAAAGTACGCGGATATCTTGGTCGTCAACGTCTCCAGCCCTAATACCCCCGGACTTCGCGACCTGCAAGCTACCGAACCCCTGACCGCGATTCTCAAAGGTGTAGTTAACGCCGCAAAGAGAATCGATCGCAAAGTGAAGCCGTACGTCATGGTCAAGGTCAGCCCCGATGAAGACTCGGATGAGCAAGTCGTGGGTATCTGCCATGCAGTGCAGGTTTCGGGGGTCGACGGAATCATTGTTGGTAACACAACGAAACAACGTCCGGCTCCCTTGCCGAAAGGATTTACCCTGCCGCCCGCCGAACAGAGGGTATTGAGTGAAGTGGGTGGCTATTCTGGACCGCAGCTCTTCGACCGCACCGTGGATCTTGTCGCGCGGTATCGCGAGAAGCTTGCGCAGGCTGGCGTCGACAAGACGATCTTCGCCTCTGGTGGTATCACCAATGGTAAGCAAGCGCAGGCCGTGCTGGATGCGGGTGCCTCAGTTGCCATGATGTACACGGCGGTGGTGTATGGTGGTGTCGGCACGATCACGCGGGTGAAGAATGAACTGCGCAAGGAGCGTGTTATAACCAAACACTGATTAAAATTACGAAAAGGTCCGAGATTGAAATGCCAACTTTTTTCATCGTGCGACTATATTTTTGTATAATACAGCCATCTACGTACGCTCTAGCTAGGTTCAGTCAAATGCTACATCACAATGTTTCCTCAACTTCCTTGACTACCTTCCTGACTCCCTCAATCTCGTGAGCGAATCGACCCAGGAACATCCCGTCCACAGCCTTCCCAAGCCCGCCGGGACCCCATAACCCCGGACCAGCACTGCCACCATAGAGCACGCGCACGGGCCCCGGTCGGTTTCCGATAACAGCCCGAATACCAGTCACCACGGCAGAGACATGTTCCACGCTCGCGGGCTTCGGCTTCCCAATCGCCCAGACTGGTTCATACGCAAAGATAACCGGGGCCGTCTCAGGCAGGGCCTTCAGCACCGCACGGACCTGGACCTCGCATTCCCTGACGGCCGCTTCAACTGCCGCGCATGTCTCGGGCCCAGGAGTGTTCACCTCGCCGATGCAGACCAGGGGGATCAGCCCGTGGGCGGACACCGCTGCGGCCTTCTTGGCGGTGATCTCATCCGTCTCTCCAAATATTGATCGCCGCTCGGCATGACCCAGCTCCACGATCGACGCGCCGATCTCCTTGAGCGCCAGCGGTGACACTTCACCGGTGTACGGGCCCAGGGATTCCCAGAACGAATCCTGCGCACCGAGCAGGAATGGCGGTGGCAAGTGGTCTGCTTTCTCTTGATTGGTGCTTGATTCCCACTCTCGGATGATTTCGGCGGACGGATAGACGGTTAGGAAGTCGGGGATTAGAGCCAGCAGCAATTTCTCCCGGTTCTGCGGACGAACAATCTCATTCTTGGGGTCGAGTAACCCACGTAGATATTCTAGGGTGCGAGAGGGAGTGAAGTACATCTTCAACGAGATGAAGAGGATCTTTTTGGGGAGGACGGGATATGTGATGGAATCCGAGGACGCCATTGCGGAATCGTGTGTTTTGTGCAGCAATTTACCAATGTACTCTCGCTAGGGATCGAACTGAATTGCAAGCTATAGCGATGGCTGTTTCTTCTGGGCTTTCCATGCGCAAGGGCAGAGCGTGATGTGGCCGTTATTGGCGCGAATCTCGTTCGATGCGGCGAAATGACACACCGGCGAGTATGTACCGTGCACCTGAAGCTATCAATTAGCGAACTGAGTGCATAGGGAAGCGCAAAAATGACCTACGAGTTCGAGGACTAGTATACTCGCGTATGTCATTCAATCCGAGCGCGAGAGTGGGCTGACCACGGCTCCCGTGACGGAAAACCAACTGTCCTTGCAGGATGCGCCGAGGGATGGATCTAAAAAGGGGCTACTACGACATCTAGTACTTAGATCGACTCGAATATTCTTCGTCTGTCTTTGTCCTTCGACGACGAACTTGTCCTGTTGGAATGAAACTGCGGAGAGCCCGTTCTCGGTCAAGCGTGACGCTGAAGCCCTCGGCCGATCGGCGTCATCACCGGAATCTTTTCTTAACCCTGATCAGGCAATTTACGGTTACAGTCACATGACCAGGACAGGAAGCCAATCTTACCCCTCTCGGCAATTTGCCGAGGGTCAAGTGCTGACTAAGCGAGCATATCCAATCAAACCGGAAGCGGCGACGACGATCGGAGTTTGACCGAACGCACGAAAGGAGAAGACCGTCGGAAACACCTCATTCGGTATTCCGTTTCGGCCCGAGAGTAGTCGGTCCCTCGGAGAAGGTCAGTTGCCATGGTTCATGCACTTGTTACTTTCTTCGACCCTGAAAAGTGTCAAGAGATGTACTTCTGGTTCAGGGCCGACCGCACATGGTAATACATGTAGTTTGCCATCATATTATTCATCATTGATCCAAACTTCCGGACTCCCATCCTCCCGAGAACTGCGTCTTCACTCTTCAATTTAACCGGGGAAGTGGGGAGAGCCTTTTACGCTGCGGAGCCCTCCGTGGATTCAATGATCTCATCGCGGGGCAGCTAACCATCCGCCACATCGCATTTAGCATAGACGACTGATCTGTATGAAGCGATTAATTGGCTGTTGTCGATGCTTAGCAAGCAAACCTGCTTTTTTGAGCCCTCCAATCCTTGTAAAACATGCCGAGCTATGGTTTATGGCAGGGCCTATTCACTGATCGGTGGTCCCGGGCGGGTGCCGGGTGCGGGTAGATTGGAGACGGTGATCAACTCTAGTAATTTCAGAGCTGATATAAAAGGGCTCATTGCTCTGAATCATCCGTATTCTGCATATCATTCCGCGCATATATCTTTTAACGACTTCTATACATATTGCATTGTTGTTGATTGATACCTGATTGCTACCCTTCGTCCAACATGTCTGCCGATCTCAAGCCTCTCCGCATCGTCATGGCCGGCGATGACGCCGGTTTCCAGTACAAGAAGGAGATCAAGGCTGTACTGGAGAAGAGCCCCCTTGTTGAGTCTGTCATCGACGTTGGCGTGAACGACACATCGGACAAGACGGCCTATCCTCACCCGGCCGTCGCGGGAGCTAAGATGATCGCGGAGGGCAAAGCCGACCGCGGTCTGTTCATCTGCGGAACTGGCCTTGGTGTGGCCATCGCTGCCAACAAAGTTCCCGGCATCCGAGCCGTCACCGCCCATGATCCTTTCTCCGTCGAGCGTTCTGTCCTCAGCAACGATGCCCAGGTGCTCTGCATGGGCCAGCGCGTGGTCGGCATCGAGCTTGCCAAGAAGCTTGCCCTCGACTGGCTGACCTACCGCTTCGACCCCAAGAGCGCCTCCGCCGCCAAGGTTCAGGCCATTACCGATTACGAGAAGCAGTTCAACGGCAGTGCTTAAACGATTGAAAATCTATCTACGATTCTCGATGGTCGTCAAAAATTCCGACCGCTTCGAAGAAAATTGTCCCTTCGCCACCAGAGTTGTTCCACGGTCGGTTTGCCATGAACCCTGGATGTTGGAAGGAATCAAATGTTTGGACGAAAATTATTTTGGGTTTGGATCGGAATTTACGAGGACTGTCGGATATTTCCTGGGATTGTTCCTGGCACCTTTGACTGTACATATTTTGGGGTAAAAGTTTAGCAGGAAAAAATAGAGGAAATGGAAATTGTACGCGGTCATGATCAATACAACGTTGGACATTCTCTGCTATTTTCTAACGTGTAAAGTGGTCATCTGTAGATATATAAAATTGCGCGTGGCCGTTTACAAATGCATCTAGTTCAAAGTTTCGGCCAACATCGATATCTTTCTATCCGCCATCTTCCACCCCCAAACTTAGCAGCTCGGAGAAATTCAACACAAAACAAGAATCATCTAGTGAGTACTGCTCCCAAAGGATTCTGGAGGACTCCGTATCCTTCTTTCCCAATACTTGGGTCACGTGAATCACAATCGCAATTGTTTACCGTGCCTGTTCACAACTTACAAATGCGACCCTGACCCTAAGTGACGGAGCGGTTGCCCTGAACTTTTTTTTTACCTCTACAATAGACACCCCGAACAGCGCTCTACATTGCGCGGGTCACATCAGCAATGCCGACCTCATACGAGCTCAAAGAAAAGGGCAATCAGCTCTTCAAAGAGGGCGACTATTCCGGTGCGGAGGAGGCATATTCGGAAGCGTACGTGAAATCGCCCGGAAAGGGGAATGCTATTGTGGGGTGTTAGAGTACTGACCGGCGACACGCAACATTGCAGGATTTCCAAAAACCCGTCCGAACCGAGCTTCTTTACCAACCGTGCAGTCACCCGCTTGAAGCTGGAAAAATGGGAAGGCGCAGAGCAAGATGCCCGCACCGCTATCAGGCTCATTGGCTCAAAGACCCCTACTAGCTTCAAGAGCAGCGTCTACCTTGGGCAGGCCTTGCTAGAACTCAACCGACCGCAAGAGGCATACGACGTCGCTATCGAAGCGTATCGCACCAGCTTGGAGACCAATGGCGCGCAGGCCGAGAGTCTATCCCGAATCGTGCTGCGAGCTAAACAGAAGATCTGGGCTATGAAGGAGACCGCGCGCTTGCGAGAAATGAACAGCACTTTGGCCAGCGTGGAGGGATTGATCGAAGCGGAGCTTGAGCGCGACTTGGAAGAAGCGAAGCGACAGCTAGAAAGTGGCGAGATTGGCGAGATTGCGTACAATGAGGACACTAGAGCCCTGCGGGAAGAGGCCCAGAAGAAAATCCAATATGTGCGCGAAGCATTCAAAGCTGCGACGAATGGCGAGGTCGCTGAAAGAGTACGTTGCTGAGTTGCTATCCTCTCTGCCAAGGCCGGAAAACTCGCCGCTGACTCATCCCAGGTCATTCCCGACTACGTCGTAGACAACATCACCTTCGAGATTATGCATGACCCTGTGGTCACTTTGTCAGGACATAGCTTTGACCGGGTTGCCATCACGAAGCACATCGAGCAGTCAGGCGTAGATCCCATCACGCGGGTACCCATGTCTGTCAAGGACTTGCGACCAAACTATGCGCTCAAGCAAGTCTGCGAAGAGTTCCTGGACAAGAACGGATGGGCGGCTGATTGGTGATTCCTTCCATCGAGTGCTTTTTGTTACTCGTGAAATCTCCCAGTGTCTCTGTTGATACATGTAGGGTCTTTTTTATTTTTTTCTTCATTTCTTTGATTATGTATTTCTCTGCACTGGATTCGATGGCGGTGGCGTTTTGGGTCGCTTTTGGGACTATTCATGGGAGCATGTGACACGCATCGTCATTCGGGTACAGATACGGAGTAGATAGCATTGAGTGCATTGCACATACAATAGTCATTTATCCAAGGAGTACGGAGTAATGCGCTCACATGGTTTGCGGATTCATCTGAACTTCTGAAGGTCCCTGAATAGTTAATTATCTGAATTATCTTGATATCAGATGGATAGAATTACGTCACTCGAGTATCAATCGTCAGGAATTCCGCGGAACACAAATGCATTCCCACAGCAACGAGATTATGTGTATTATATTTCTTTCATCCCTAAATACCGTACTTATCCCAAGTGTCGAGACCTCAACTAGAGATGCAATTGCTGGACAGAGGGAGAATGAACTGGACAACAGTTCCGGAAACCGGAAGCTTGATTTCCTGATCTGATCAGGGCCTGACGAAAAGTGGATCACTTGGACCCCTCACTACCCCCAACGCATGCCCCTCATTCGCTGACTGAAGACTGGCGAGGCATGTGACGGATTCAAACAGCCCTCTCGACGCAGGTGAACAGCTCAACAAATTCTGGTTCAGAGCCCTAATTAGGACCCGAAGATACTACGTATACGTAGATTAGTCATGGAGCTGCCAGATGGGAACCCCGCCATGGAAGGACCCAACTACATAAGCCACGAAGGTTTTCACAGCCAAAGCTGAGGAGGACTGTTGATCGCTGGATTCTTAGTGTTGCGTTCAACACCTTTTCAACTTGGCTGATCACAGCATAAAGTAAGTCCGTCAGGTGAATAGAATTGTTGTTTTGCCGCGTATAGAGTGTTCTTGCTAGCCAAATCTCTCATTCATCTGATCATTGCATGCTTTCGTCTCAACTTTGACCCTTCCCACCCAGATTGCCCAGGCTCCTACCGGTCTTCTTCTGCTTAATCTGTCGTCCAGGGGATACAATTCGCTGACATGGATTTTGATCAACAGCTACTCCCACAAAACAAGTCTGAACCATGTCGACCGAAGAAAAGTCAGCCGAGTTTAAGGAAAACCTGAAGCATGCCACGCAGGCTTCGGGCGATGAAGAGCTTGCCCGCCAGTTCGCGGAAGCCGCAGAGTTTATGGGCTCGTTGAAGGATAGGAGCCCCCCAGTTAATCTGTCTCAAGACGAGCTGCTTGAGGTGCGAATTAATAAGAGAATGGGTATCGGAGGACCATCATATCTAACATAGATGCAGACGTACGCCCTCTTCAAGGAGAGCGTCCAGAACCCCCCCTTCGACCCCAAGAGTGAACCTACTACTTGGGGCTTCAATTTCAAGGTACGCTCATGTCCTTTGAATCCTTGCATGAGTGGTTGCTGACGCTGGCCGTCCGCCTACAGGGGAAATACAAGTTCCAGGCCTGGAAGAAGCTCCACGAGAGTGGCATTACTCCCGCCGAAGCGCAGAAGAAATATGTCGAGTTTGTTGAGAGTCTTAAACAGAAGTACAATCTGTAAAAGGAGGGACAATATACGGCGGTATAAATCGAGACGAGTGCCACGTGCCATCTAAATAGATGGAATATCTAACGTTAGCTAGTTCTAATGAGCTACCCTCTGTATCTAAGTGACTCAGGAATTTGTTCGTATCATTCACACCGCACAGAGCTGCTGTCATCCCTCCCAAGTTCGTCCAAGCCAGTCGGGCTCGGAGTGATTCGCAGTATTGCACCATGGTACATCATGCGCCCTGTATCGTGTCAGTGGAAGGTCGTATGCCATTCGTAATCCAACAACCGCCGACGGTAATGATTCTTGGATTCCCGGCTCGTTATTGGCATCAGTAGAGGATTGACTGGGTAGGTCTGTCTTGAAGCAAGGTCGCATCACAGCCGGTTTGACTTTTCGAGAGGCCAGTTCCATATTGCCGTCATTCTCACTTTCGAATGTACCTGCTACAAGACTGGGCCAGACAAGAACACCAATTTCCCAGCTACAAATCCTGACTTCTCCATTTGCATTTGCAGCAGAACCCCAGGCCTGGGTTGACATATTTGCGGATGTCACCAGGGCCCAATCAATTTGATCCATTTTGGAGCCATCAGAGAAACGAATGTAGGTCTTGATGTGAGGTGCTGCGCGACGCCGTCCGGCTTCGCGCTTTGGCATAGCTCTCGGGGAAGCCATCGTCTTATTTTCGATACCTAGTCCCTGGGAAGCATCCGGTTGATCGCCCGCCCATTGACAAAGGTACGGACGCAGATATTGAAGTTGCTTCTGCTGGGCTGGACTCTGCAGTTTCATATGGATCGAACCACCTGAGCTGTAACCATTCAATGAACGACGGATCTCGTCTGGAGTCGGAAAGATAATTGAAAACTGAGGCTGCTCTTGTTTCTCTAAGAATGTAGACTCTGGACATAGGGAATGGAACAAGACCTCCTTTAGCCATGTATCTGTTTGGCCTAAGGATGCTATTGACGAAACCTGCAGTTCCTTAGTACTCTGTCTTGCAGGGTTTCTGACTGGCTTCCATACCTGGATTACAATATGTGGTTTTCCTTGACGTTCAACGGAGTTATCAATCGGAATCCGCTTCAGTGTGTCATGCAATGCTGGCCAGCCCCATAATGTGTTCTTGTTACTGTCCAGACCAGATAGTTTCTGTTTCGACGGAACGCTCGCGATCAATGCAGCTCGAACTGCAGAAAAGTCGTATTTCCGAAGCTGCTTCACAAGGGAACCCGTCCTTTTTTGGCCGTAAAACTCAAGGTAGGCCAAAAGGTCTCTCTTGAACCTAGCGCCTGTCCCAAACGCTGGTGTTTCATCCATTCTGGGCGTTGCCGATTCCAACGGTAGTAGGGGTGATTGCCAGACAGCTTGGCACATATTTGCCCAATCCATCGGAATCATATTCGCGGTGTGGATGATGATTCTGCAGTTATCAGTATGTATCTTTACATGAATGCTACAAACATACTGTGCCAGATCGTCATGACGGAGAAGCACCATCATCTTTGAATGGTGAGTCCCAAATGGCTCCGGCATGTATGCTGTGATGGCTTCAACATTTGAATACCGAGCGCATGCTTCCTAATGGAATGTCAGTTTGACACAGCATCAAAACAATTCTGCCGACATACGTCGATCCGAATGCGATTCGCGGATTCTTTTTGCCATGACCCATGGACGATTTTGACTTGGACCATGTTTCGAACATCTTCATCGAATTGATCCATCAAGAAATCCACGTCGAACAGGTAATTGAATTGCCAGCATTCTCGGATCATTGGATCACCCAGGATGTCCCGGAGCTTGACAGTCTCATTATTATTTCCAGTCGAGATGGGGATATCCCGAATATACGTGAGCTTAATAGGGGACGTAATGAGTTTGGGCTGACTTCGTGTGGTGTCCGAGTCATGTTTGCTTTCTCGCTGGTGCTGGTTAGTTGACCCCGGGCTACAATAGATGGTGCTCGGCGGACTTCGAGGCTGTTTCTGTGGACTTTCGCTCCGTGCAGGTGGGCTAATGGACCTTTTCAGCGACTTCAATTTGGTGGTGGAAGACTCGAGCCTGGGACTTAGCGTTTTGGTCGTCCTGTCATCTTCTGCCACCTTTTCATGATGAAGTTTTTGTTTCTTTGAAGGATGCATTATTGTGAGAAACTTGATTAGTCAAGAATTGGTCATGCTGATTTCCCCTGCCTCTAGGAACCTCGAGGGTCCAAATCCAACTGCTTGCTTGGCTTTAGGATGACCTACCAGCAAGAGGCAGCAAGAGGCTGCAAAAGGCGCACTGCCGCTCTGGAAGCGCCGTTGGCTGCCTCAGGCTGCGACGACACCCTGACCAACACGATTGATTGGATATCACGATCCATCCCCCTGCTCGCTCTGCAGGAATCCTGGCAAGAAAATACACATCCAATGATGCGGCCGCCTTAATCCGCGCTGGCTGCTGATCGATGTCCCGTAGTAAGATGGACTGTACTTCAGAAGCCACTATAAAAAGCTGCTCTACCAGCCACTTTACATACGAAGCGTAGGGTACTCCACGCATCAATCAGGACTTTATCACTGTCAAAATTAAGATGCGGCTTCTCAAAAAGTTCCTGCCCAAACGAAAGAATCGCGTTTCCCATTCTCGAGACAAATCAGACGCTGTAGAGTCTGAGGCCGAGAGCCCCATAGACGGGTCATTCAAAGCTACCGACATATCGAAGATTGAGGGCATCGTCTCATGCACTTCAAATGCAGCATTTCAGGAAGCATGGCAACGTCACTGGGCTTGCCTTACGGAGAATGAAAAGTCCGCTTGGGCCAGTATCGGTCTCATGTCGCCCGACAAAGTCCACCGGATCTTGGGCGAGTTGAATCAACAACACGAAGCACTCTCCGTCTCCCGGAAGATCGCGAATAGAAGCCTCAGATTCCTCCACGCTATTGAGACGTTAATGGCCGGTGCTGTCATCAGCGTCAATTCGTATCCAGATGTTAGTGCTATTGTAATAGGTGTAATCAGAGTCATATTGAATGTGCGTATGGCCGTCCCGGACGTTTGATCTTGCGTGATTGCACTGACTGACAAAACCAGGCCGCACTTAAGTACTTTGAATATTATGAGAAGCTGAGTGAGATGCTTGATCGACTTGCCGATCGCCTTGAAATTTTGAACCTGTATGTTAAGAATAGCAAGCACGAGCCACTGCTGCATAGCGTAAGTTTATCGCTCAAGGATCTTGTTGTCTGCAAGCACACTGAATCTGTAGACTCTTGTTGCGATCTACGGTGACATTCTTTCATTTTGTCGAGAAGCCCAGCATGCGTTCTTCGACTTCGAACACATGAGAAGTGAGCCTCAAACCCTCAGAGAGCGTCTAGAAGAGAAGTTCCTAGCTGACTTGCTACCGAAGAGCCGAGCAGCCTGCTGATGTTTGCAAAGGTGCAATGGACCCCATTTGAAATGCAATTTGGCGAAATTCTGTCAAACCTGGAACATCATGAGAAAAGCTTGGCAATGATTAGCACCGCGGTTACCATGAACACTACCCTGGGGATTGACAAAAATATGGAAAAGCAAAGGGCAGCAGAGGCCGGTAAGGCAGTGAGACCTGCATGATCTGCAACTGCTAACTCCTAGTTGCTTTAGAAGTGCGGCGGACTCAGTTTCTTGAATGGATTTCTCAGGCCGATCCTGAGGCTTTACATGACAGCATCCGCAAGAAACGGTTCGAAAATACGGGCATTTGGATTCTAAAAAACGAAAAATTTGTGAACTGGCTGTCAGACGACTCCTCTCGTTTATTGTGGTTGTATGGGAACGGTACGTGATCCTGGGTTGTTGAGTTGCATCTATCTAACCGCATGGGACAGCTGGAATGGGTAAAAGTGTTCTGACGTAAGTGTGCTCTGCTGCACTGCGTTTTTCTTGATTGACATGGCGAGCAGGTCGTTAGTGATCGATCACTTGTCGGAGAAACAAGAAAGCATGCATGCTGCTGTTGCTTACGCATATATCCGAGGTGTTGATGCGGACATGGAAAGCCTTCCAAACCGGGTGCTGTCCATGCTGGTTAAACAACTATGTTCAGCCATGGATGCACTCCCAGAAGGAATATCCAAACTCTATGACAAATTCAAAGGAAATGCTAGGAAGCCCCTTTTTAGTGACTTAGAGAAAATGCTTGTTGAATGTGCGAAGCACTTCAACAAGGTCTTTGTGGTATTGGATGGTCTTGATGAGTGCCACGATAGATATCGACAACCCCTCCTGCATTTTTCATGCACAACAGGCCCTCAATGTCCGAATGTGAAGATCTTCATATCAAGTCGCCCAGAAGAAGACATTGCCAACAGTGTCTCTGGCAAGGCCCTGGAACTTAATATCAGTTACAAGGCTTTGATGTCAGATTTGGAAAAAGTTGTCCGACATAGAGTGTCAACGGATTTGAAGCATCTGCAACCTGATTTGCGGCAGGAAGTCATTGACACATTGATAAACAAGTCCAATGGAATGTAAGTGCGGTACTTTGCCGATGTTTACAGCTCTTTTCCTAACCCAAGGCATAAAGGTTCCTCTGGGTTGAATATCAACTGCAAGACCTTGCTAGGACTCGGCCCCCAGATGTGAGACGTCAACTGGAGATGCTGCCAATAGGTCTGGATGAGACCTATATCCGGATATTTCAGAAAATATCCAGACTACCCCAAACCAGTAGGGAGTTAGCCCAACGGTGCTTCATTTGGGCGATGTACGCCAAGTCTCCTTTGGATGAGGACGCATTTCTTGACGCCGTGTCTGTTGATCAAAAGACACAAAAGGATGGGACGCCAAATTACAATTCCACCGATGTCTATGCCGTCACATTTGGTCTGCTTGTCTTGAACTGGATTTACGACCCGATTTCCGCTTATCACTTTACTGTTCACACTTTCTTTACGGATCCACCGCTGGGGATACCCCCAGAATGCGCAGCATTGATACCAACTGCTGAAGAGGCTCATGCTCAAATGGCGATAATGTGTCTCAAACATCTGTTAGCAGACAATCCTTCTCAGAGCTTTCTCGGGAGTTGCCTATTTTATTGTGGCCGCCACTTCGATGCTCATATACGACACCTGAAGGAAATCCCCAAAGAACTGTGGGCTCTACTCGATGAACTATTCTGGAAGAAGTCGGACAAACTTCCCAGAATCATGGCCTGGAGGTGGCCGGAAGGGGATATTGACGATTACCCGAACCTCGATTGTGTTGGGGGTATCAAGTCCATTGATGTTAACCTCTTCCTACGGTGCACAGAACTGGATAAAATACCGGCCATCTGGTCACGATATGCCAGCACCGAGCCGAGAACACAACCGTACCCGGAAGAATACATCTACATTGCTGCCGGAGCAGGTTTAGAAGATATTGTCAAGACTCTCATCGCCCAAGGGGTTGATGTCAACCGAGTGACAAAGGATGGACTGACTCCCTTGCACGTTGCCTGTCAATTGAACCGGATCGGTGTGATTAAAATCCTGTTAGATGCCGGCGCTGACTGGAAATTGGATAAAAGTCGCGTTCCGAGCGACATCCGGAAACGTTACTCGCCTCCAATTTGCACTGCATATTGCCAGGGTGTAGAGCCGGCGGTGAGGGAATATTTCATCAACCGGAAAGACTTCAGTTTGGCTGCCCTTGTTCGGTGTATCCCGAAGAGCGAGGCGTACCCGATAAATGTCCAGCAGTTCATTGACTGTGGTGCGGACATTAGTCAGAAGGATGATCAGGGGAAGACTGCACTTGAGGTCGCCAGAGAATTGGGATATGACAAGCTCGTCGACTACCTGGAAGCGATTGGGCAAGGCAGCAAGTCCAACGAGAATCTATAATGAAGCTACTGATGCTGCCATTGGGGTTAATTGGAAAGCTGGATGATGCTACAATTTCCGGATTTGTACAGTCATATCTTGGATTTGTTCATGTCAATTATGAATTTCACTTTGAAATACAGACAAGAATGGAAGATCAACCGAGAAAGTTTCTACCACATAAATCGCTGCACTTTCCCCGGCTCCTGCGGCCACTCGAATCCCTTGAACAGAAACATATATCCCGTAATTACATTCACCAGAACAAGCCACAATGTTTCCAGGACCTGTGGCAAGTTTGCCAGAAACCTAGCCTGGAAAACGCCCACTTCGACACCATCACTACCCTGTCGAAAGACGGCTGGCGCGGGGAAAGAGGGTAGATGGAGACGCCACATGACCCATGGAATGAGGAAGTAGCGCGGCTCGACGAGAGGCGCGGTAACGAGGCTCAGAGTAGTTGCGGCCAGCCAAACCAGGACGAAGCTGACGCGCACTTGCTGCGCGGCTTGCTGTTGGCGGCGTCGCTCGATGATCTCCTGAATTTTCGCAAGGACTTCGGGCGTGACGACTTGGGTTTGTCTCGATTGTTGCGTTGCGCTAACTGCAGGTTCCTGGGATTGTTTGGAAGTAGCCTGCTTGCGCTGCTGCTTTTTGTCTCTTCTCTTGGATACAGTCTGGGACTCTTGCTCGCTCTGCTGAACGCCGGTGCTAGTAGATTTGGAAGCGGCATCCGCGATTGAATCCTCTGGAGTCTTTTCCTGTGGCGTAGCGAGTCCGAATGCTGTAAAGACAGCCCACGCACACAGGAAATAGATCGGCGCCACGGCATACTTGACCGCTGGGTGGTAACGAGTGAGGAGTCGGAAAACGTAGAAGATATAGTGACGATTATCGGCAAGAAGGAATGGATGCACGATAGTATTGAAGTGGATCGCTGCCAGCATCAGCGGGATGATCCCCAGCGCGGTGAGGATTTTTGGTAGCCGATTAGGGTTGTTGAGACGGTAGTCGAAGAACTTGGGAAGCCAACGACTTGGCAGGGTGACATTAGCTAGGCCGATTAGGAGCAGCGGCCAGGAGAAGAAGATGAAGCATGGCCAAATGTAGAGCATTTGTGGCAGATGGATGCCGGGAGTGTGGAACTCATGGTGCCCTAAGTACCGGTTAGATCTGTTATGCAAATTTCTTAGATGATATTACTTACCTAGGACGACGCCGCCGTTCCATAGAACGAAAATGCCAAAAGCAGCGAGGATTATCAAGTGAGGAAGAACCGACATGGCCACTAGAGGCAGGAGCTTAACGGCTGCACTGACTAGAGAAGCAGCAGTTTTGATATAATCTACACTTATGAGCTACGCTCCAGATGATCGGCCGTTATGTCCTTACCAGTGAAAGATGCTTCCTGAACAAGTGGATCATACACCTCGCCCTTGAGCCCCTTGGCCACGATCTCTGTGGCATTAGGAGAAGTGATTGTTTTGGTGTTTTGACGCAGAGTTCGAACAACCTGCAGTCCTCCAAAGAAAACAGATACCCAGAAGATATTCGTCTGTCTGACGACCAAAGAAGCCAATCCAAATGCTAGGAAAAGCACACTCTGAAGGGAACCAAGATTGGCAAAAGCTTCAGCCCACGTCTTGGGAGTCTTAGTTGACTGTGCTCGCTTCACGTCCCAAATGTACGCCTCGACCACTACCAGGAGTGCCAGCGTATCTGTATAATACAGGGCAGAGAAGAAGAACACCAGCGGGAACAAGCAAATGTTCAGCACGGTGTGGCTGATTCTCGCACCGGACGGGCGAGTGTTACGCTCTCCTCGGAGCAACTCAAGCAGAATCTGCAGCCTCCATGGCAGAAGAAGTGCCGTTGTGCCAACATTGGATTCGCGAAGTTCGTTCACACCAACAGTCTCTGGCCAGCCACGAATACGCCGCAAGACCGCGAAAATGAAATTGGACCAGATGTACAATCCGGGAGGTGTGGTGATCTTGGGGTCCCACTGCGTCCAATTGCCGTTCCAGTACGCCTGCGCCTGGCGGACATGGAACTCTTCGTCCAGGTAAGGCTCAGGAACATGAGTCTTGACCTGGGTTCTCCAGACAGCGAACGAGAGCAGAATGAAGGGTACCAGGTAACGCACGGCGAGCGTTGACCCGGTTTCAATTTGCGGAGGGGGCATTTCGAGTTAAGGCTAGACAGAGCATCGAATTCCGGGTGATTCCAATGGCTCTGAATAAATATTTTCGTCAGCAAATTCGGCGCTCAAACGAGATTTCGAGCGCGCGTCAAGTCGACTGTCATCGACTTCGGGGAGCGAGGCGAATGCAAGCATGCTGCAGATCTTGCTTCTGATTGGCCCGTGAGCTTAACCTTAACCTGCTCGGGAAATTTGCTACGCCAAAGGCGGCAAGAGGGCGATGTCCAATGAATGCAAACATGCCAAACAGCCCGCTTCGAACCGCAAACACCAAAACGATTGATGGATTGGTCGATTGATTACGGCTTCAGACGAATTGCCGTCAGAGGCTCGAGAATGGCCGTCATAGAACTCGTTTAGGTGGGAGGGATGACCTCAGCCAACTACCTCGCGCGTGGTGTGCCGCTACTGTTATGCCCACCGTGTCGTCGCGCGTTAGCCTCATGACTCGAATTACGAGAACTGAGAACTTATTCACGACGGCCAAAACACCATGGCATTCCCGTTGCCTCGGGGCTTGACGCCCTCAGAGATAGAATTCCTGGCGGAAATGGAAATGGTTACCGTGGTCCCTAGACAGCGATTGGAGGGTTTAGAGCTACTGGGAGTGAGTGAGCATCTTCTGAATATCAGACGACCAAGGTCAGCCTGACAAGTTCAATTCGTAGGGTCCAACAGACAAGCTCGTACCACCGCAACGCGCCTCATTGCCTCTATGGCTAGCCCTCTTACTCAAACGCCAACGGCGTGTCAACATCGTTCCTCCATATTGGCTCCAACCTGAATCTCTACAGCTCATCCTGCAATTCGAAACTGAAACGAGCGAATACGCAGATGCATTCTCGCCGCCACCGCGATTACCAGGCCAGCGAGGAAGTGGTCGGCGAGAATATTCTTCCTCCTCATCACCACCACTGCAACCGTCGAGGGCAGGCCCCATGTATACGCTTGACGGGCAGAGATACTACCCCACTCCGCCATTCCTTCCGCAGAACACGGCGCCCTCACATTCCGACGCGTCAATGCCGAACAGGGAGGTCGCGCTGCCGTATCACTGGCTAGAAGTAGGGCATATGCTGCTGGATGCTGCAAGCGATGACCTTCCTGAGCCGGACCAGGTGCGTCGGCTCCTGAAGGATCTGCGCGAAGTCCGGATGGCAAAGATGCGGAAGGGTGTCGAAGTGCTTGACACGGCAGCGGCAGCCGGTGGCGGTGTCGCCCTGACAGGAGTGGGTGCGATGGAAATTGGGGAGATGCGTGGGTTCGTGGCGGGGGTTGTGGATGGATTGCGGAAGATTGGTGCGTCACGAGAACAGGCGCGTCGCGAACAGATGGCCGAGGAGGGGGTTGGTATGGGCTATCAGGACACGCAAGATGATGAGGATACCATGGATTTATGATTGTAGCCAAGCCGGCTTATAATGCGTCGACTTCTGGTGCAAGACTCTGGATTGGGGATGTGCTGTCGATATTATATATAGATTGCGACGTGACCACTATTCTGCTGATACGATAACGAGCTTCTGATGAAATGAGCCTGTGAATATGCTATGTTCAAGTGGAATTCATTCCGGAGAGAGGCTGGATCCTGGTCAGGATTAACTTCTTACAGTACAGGATGTCCATTTTTGTTGTCATAAGAAGCGGACAACAATGATTAACCGTGGCCCAATCTGCAATTTCCTCGCATTCCACCGAGTGGCGCAGTAGCTTCGAACAATACAGCTGGGATCATAGCGCAGGACTGGTCGTATGGCTCGCCGCTTCCCGCTCTTTTTGTTGCAGTCTCCGCCGAGCCGCCAAAATCATATCGTCCCTTCGCTTCTGCAACAAGCGTTGTCGCTCGCTCTTGTTCTGCGACCAACCGCCACCGACAGGCTGAGACGATTGTTCTGCGTCCGTTGTCGAGTCTTCGGACAGGCGCGAAGTGAGATTGTACCTTGTAATAAGGTTTGGTGTTGTGATCTTCGAAGATGATTGCGATTGCGTTGTGGTCCGGGACGCCTCCGCGGGGGACGGCTGAGGGATCTGAGGCTGGAACGAAGGAGGAGCCTATGTAATCCCAATCGTCAGTTGCCAGTCCGAAATGAGAGAAGGAGATAATGATGAAATACGCACCCTGTCCAGCCCTAGCCCGGACAAAATCCGCTCCGTTGTGGCCGTCACACTGCCGCCGTTCCTATGGAGATCCCACATGATATCCCGCCGGTCGAGTTGCGGGAACATCTGTGAGATTTGCTCGACCTGCGCCGGATCGATCTGTCGGCCGCGAGACCGACCTGCGGTGCTCGCCGAACCATTATCGCGGTTGAGGAACCAGCGGATCACAAAGAACGAGACGACCGCGAGGGTGAGTAAGGATGGGATGTTAAGCGATGGTTCGTCGTCGGACATTTCCGATGGGGGGATTCTCGAAGGAAATACTAAAAAGGTGGTCGGGGAATTATGTTCTCGAGAGAACGATTTCCGACTGACTCGCTGTACGAAATGCGTGCGTTTTCCAAGCTTGTATCTAAAAGAATATCCCCCGTGAATGCGTTTTCGTTATGTGGCGCCAGGTCGATGACACTGACCAGTCGGTCGGCCCGAGGCACGTTCACCTGACAAGATCAATGTCGTCCTGCGCAAAAATCCCGTTGCTCTGTGCGGCGCAGCTGACCTCTCGGATTTCTTCACGCAGTGTCCTTTACTTGGACGCGATGAGTCAAAAACAGGACAGGTCAACGCGAAAGACGTGGTCATTGTCCCAACTCCTCGTGCCGAAGAGCTAATGTGCCTGGGGCATATCCGACCGGAAACGGTAAAAGTTACGGAAATTGATGGATCCACTGCGCAATTACCTACCAACTCCGGTTTAGCATCGTCAGTACAGCCACTTCGCCTTCAGTCTTAAATAGAGGCCCAGTTCACCCGATTTGGGGTACGGAGTACTGTATTTGGCAAGAGCCGCACGGGAAGCACGACGTTGGTGCACACCCCTAAGGGGAACATATGCAGTATCTAGTTGCATGAGCTATGAGTCTATGAACTACACAGGCTGAACGAGTACCTAACAATGCGATCTTCAGAAGCCGCGAGATGTCTAAGCATAGACAGTCTGAATTTCGGAATATGGACAATTGGAACATATCTCATCATAAAACCCATAATTAAAACATCCAGACACCCTGTACAGGAACGTAAAAAAAACCCAATCGCACCGACTCCCTGACCGACCCGACCAGACATGGGAAAATCCACCAGCGACGTACGCCGATACATGAGGGTTATTTCAGATCAGCTGGTGTCAACGCCTGCACCGTACTCGTACCATCACTGAATCTTGTCCGGAAGATCCGGTTGGCGTTCTGAAACATGCCATCCTTGAGCGACACGACAATGAACTGTGACCCCTTGAACCGCGTCTTGATCAAACGGCCAATGTTCTGGGTATGAGACAAGTCGAGCGCGGCGTCGATTTCGTCCAGGATATACATTGGGGCAGGTTTGAACTGCAAAAGGGCCATAATCAAGGAGATGGCGATGAGTGACCTAAGATCGATTAGACTCTGTCAATCATAAGACGTTCTGGACTGAAACATACCGTTGACCACCACTGAGCTCGGCAAGGCTCTGCTTCCACACTTTGCCCAGCGATACCTTGACTTCGAGACCCTCCGTAATGTCCTTGCCCTCCGGAGGTTCGAGCTTGGCGAAACTGCCGGGGAGGAGATCGGCAAAGATCTGGCCAAAGTCGTTGTTGACTTTGGTCCATGTCTTGACCAACGCCTCCCGTTTATACTCGTTCAAGTTAACAATAGTCTCCTCGATCTTCTTCTTGTCCTTGATGACAGTTCTCATCATTTGCTTCAGAGTCGCTTCTTTCTTCTCGACGCTGTCGATCATGTTCATGACCTTGGGGTTGATCTTCTTTTTCATCCCTTGGAACCGCTCCGTCAGATTTCGCAAAGTAGATCGGCACTCGGCAATGTTTTGGCCATGGAAGTCGTATGGTGTATTCGGTCGCCCAAAGTTGTCCTTTTCTTCCTGGATCCATTCATGCTCGCTCTCCATGTTGGCAACCGTCTGAGCAGCAGCCTGCTGGTCTTTGTGCAGCTTCTCCAATTGATGACCGAGCTTCTGCATTTCGAGACCTTCCTCTGTGATGCGCGAATTCTTGGAGCGGATTGCCTCCTCGAGATCTCGCAGTTCATCATCAAAGCTTGTCAGCTTCGCACGTTCCTCTTCCAATTGCGCTTGGGCAAGATCGTGAGCATCCTGAGCATGTGTTAGTCACCTGCATCATTGTAGTGACGCGAAGCAGAAGAAGCTCACTTTGATCTCTGCTTGCTCCTTCTTGAGAGCCTCAATCTCTTCCTGTTGGGCTTTCATGGCCGAATCTGCCTCAGCTAGCTGCTCCTCCGCAGCAGAAAGATCACTTGCGGCTTGCTCCGATTCGACTCGTGACGACTGCAGCTCTTTCTGCAACGTCTTCACGGAAATCGAGTTCTTGTTTAGCCTCTTCTTTAGTGTGTCAAGTGTCGACTGTAATTCTGCCAACTTGCTGTCCTTGTTGTTGTCAAACTCTTTCATGTCCTTCTCGATTCGTTTGATATCTCGGACAGCTTCCTCGTAGCGCTTCTTCGCCTCAGCAATGTCTCGCTTGAGATTTTCGACATTCTCCTTCATTTCTTCCACAGCATGAATGATCTGCTGATGTCAGTTATCTGCTCAAAATAAGAAAAAAATCAGCAATATACTCACCGAAGACGACGAGTTGTTGTTGATCTGCTCTTCGGTGAGTCGGATCTCATGGTTCTTCAGATCCAGCTCTTGCTTGAGAGCACGCATGTTATCAAGCTTCTTCTTTTCTCTGGCCATTGTCTCCTGCAGATTAGCAAGTGCGCGCTCTTTGCGCTTCACCTCCCGAGTAATTTCATTCAGTTTCTGCAAGATGACAAGCACGCCGCTAGAATTCGGAGCACTTCCACCAGACAGTGTTCCCGACGGATCGTAAACATCTCCGTCCAAGGTGACGCTCTTCATTCGCACGGCAGGGTCGAATGTAACCCTTTTCGCGGTCTGCGCATCTTCGGTGATAAGCGTATTGCCAAAGACATACTCCATCGCCGCAGACACTTCATCGTCATATCCGATGAGCGACAGGGCCAAGTCAACTTTCCCTGGAGCGATTCTTTGCGCCGTGGCAATCTTCTCGGCAGAGGCCCTGAATGCATTGATCTTGTTCAGCGGAATAATCGTGACACGCTTTCGGAGCTTCCCTTTTTGCAGGAGTTGAGTGCCCGTCTCAGCAGTATCAACGACAACATTGTAAAGACGACCTCCAGCGCAGATCTCAAGCGCCGTTCCCGCTTTTGTCTTGTCTTCATCGAGGGTAAAGAGCTGAGCGACTAAGCCTTTGACTTTGGAGCGATCGAAGCCGGGATATGGATCTGCGTAAGTGAAGTCGAGATTGGCCACCCTGCGATTCAGCGAATCGGCTTTCTCACGAAGCTCGCGGATGTCGCGTTGCAAATTCGCTTGTTCTTGATACATTTGTTCTTCTTTTCCAGGCTCGTAGCCCTGCTTTGCCAGCTCCGCCTCTAGTTTCTTCGCACGAGCTTTGAGGCCTTCTAGGTCCTTCAGAAGACCAGAATTCTGCTCCTTGGCCTTCTTCGCCCGCGGCTCCTCTTCCTTAATCCGTTTTTCCAGGTGGGCAATCTTTAATTTTGCTTGCTCCTGTTCAGTGGTGGCAGCGCTAGCGCGGTTACGGGCGTCTTGGAGTTGCCCCTGATAACCATTTTCCTGGCCTTCCTTGGATGCGACACCGGTTTGGAGCGTCTGTAGCAACTCTTCCTTCTCTTCGACTTCCGCAGTTTGAGAATCCAACTCCGCTTTCGCAGCATCGTACCTCTTTTGGAGGTCTTCGTACACTTTTCTCTTTTCCTTGACTTGTTGCTCCAGCTCAGACACGGTCTTTTGGATCGACTTCTTCTTTTCTTTCTCTTGAGCTAGGCTGGAATTTTTCAAGTCGAGGACCGTGGCCAGCCGGACTAGTTCGTGCGATTTTGCCTTTACCTCGTCTTCCAAAGCCTGGAACTTGCCGCCTTTGCGCAGTTCCTTATCTCGCATAGCCTTGACGCGCTTTACGTCTTCTTCAAGATGCCCAATCTCTCCCTTCAACCGGGCTGCACTATCTTCTAACTCTTGAATCCTGGCTTTCTTCTGCTCATATTCCTTTCCAGCGGTCTTGAGACGCTCTTTGTTTTTGACGTAGTCATGCGCGACGACCAACCGAGTGAGACGTTCGACATCATTCTGTGTCTGTTGGAAATCCAAGAACGCTCGTTTCTCGCCCCGCAGCTTCTCCAGCTTCGGTTCAATCTCTTCCTTCAGCAAACCCTCTATCTCACGGACTTTCATTTCCTTCTTTGCCATCGTTTTTGTCGCTTTTTCCTTGCGATCCTCAAACATTCGAGTCCCGGCTGCTTCTTCTATCATCGCAAGAATTTCCTGCGGTTTCATGTTCAGGACCTTTGTAATACGCCCTTGCATAATCAAGAAGTTTGGATTGTTGATGTTGAGCTGGACACTCTGGAAGAGGTTCTGAACCGTCTGCTGCTGCGCTCGATGCCCATTGATCAAGTATTTGCTTGTTCCTCCGAGAACGATCTGTCGCGTAACGGAGATGCTCGCATATTCCTCAAACCCGATGGGCGACTTGGATTTATCTCGATTATCAAAGACGATTGTGACACTAGCTTTGGTAACACCGGCTTGACCGCGCTTGTAGATCAGATCCTGCAGATTCTGCGCGCGGACGGTGCTCATATTCGTAATGCCGAGAACGAAGCAGATCGCATCGAGGATGTTCGACTTCCCGCTGCCATTGAGGCCGGTAATCGAGTTGAATGATTCGTCCCTGGATGTCGCGATCAGCGCATTTGGCTCAACTTGGCGGCGTGACGGAGAAAACACGGGCCATCATAGGCACTCTCAACGGACGAGATTTAGGCACATGAAAAACATACCATCCTGATATCACTGTTCGCACGGCATACGACTTGAAGCCCTGTGATCAAGTCAGCATTCTTGCCGGCGCAGATCGCAATTCTGTGCGCGTACGTCAATAACTATCTCCACAATCCTCATCGTCGCGTCTCGAAATGAATATCACAACCGCAGCGCATCCGATAACATGAAGACGAGAGAAGCATGAAAGAGAATGTGCGTTGACGCTGCTGTGTGGAGGCCGTGGACGGTATTGGTCGCGAAGATGCGATTTGATGCGGGCTGTTTTGGAGACCTGATGACAAAGGCTGTTTATGGATTGCTTAATTTGGTTTGGTCTCTGTTTGATTACGTAATCATAAATTCTTGGCATTCGTTCCCATTTTCCAGGAGCTAGATCGGGTTGAGGCTCTTGATCAACGCGATCAAATCGGGATCAAGGGGTTCTCGTGCTGGGGTCTCCTCATGATGGTTCATGAGAACTAAGTCATCCTGATATCATAGCCATTCCAAAACCCAAACCTTCAAGGCAAATCCATCATTTCCCGTATATTCATCAGAAGTGGCAGGGCGAGGACCATCATCACCCAAATCACTGAAATCAGCATACGAGTACTTGTACAAACTGTATCTCGAACATTGATACGGAAAAGATTCGATGTCCCAAGGCAAGAACCACGTTGGGCTATGAGACATCTACACCGAATATATCTACATAGGCAGACATCAAGCGAAACACGCGAAGCGATCGAGACCACTGGAGATGCTCGAAGCCACTTGAGTGTTCTGCAAAGGACGTCCCGTTGGACAAGCAATCCGCATGTCGATTACTAGTGGCAAACATTGCTAGCTTTGCTAGGCCAGAGGCCATTCTCAATGTCCATCGTCAAGGTCATAGATCGTATCCTCATGAAGCATGCTGAGGGAAGAATGTCCGCGTCAGGCCCCGGCTAGGGTCCAGCCGATTGTCGAGGTCCTCATATCGGAGAACAAACTCTCTCTGAAGGTACCAGTTAGTCTCCGCAATCTGTAAATCAGCAGGGCGAGAATCACGTACTCGGATCTTCTTCCAACTCGTAGGATCCCACAAAAGGTAGATGCCTCGCTCACTCACACCTCTCTCCACATCAACCGGACCGGGGTATGTCTCGTCCCTCGTCAGCCAGCATCGCTCGATCTTGTGATATCGCCACTTCCGGCTCATCAGCTCCTCAGCTGCAAGTTCTTGCATGACGTCCCGCGGCATGGTATAGAAAATGTAGAAGAGAGTCTCATCGCTGAAACTCGGGATGCGAGATTGTAGCGGTTGCACATTGTTGACCTTATAACATGCCGGAAGGGAGTAATCCTGTTCCAGAGGAACAGCGGCCATGGAAGAGACGAATGGCGAGGAAAAGGAGGGGTGAAGAGGTCTATTTACATCGTTAGTCAGGGAACCATGAGGAGGGCTGAACTGAACATACTCGGGCTGATTGAGATCAAGACCAAGAGTCATTAAGTCTTGGCCAACTGTGAGACTAGCGACATCAGGACTTTCATTATGAATCATACTGAGCAATCCTGCCAGCCCGAATCTATCCAGCTCGCTCATTTGGGAAAGGGCACGCTGTTCTCCGCTCTGAGCTGCTCCCGAAGACTCTGCCGTCTCCCCTGCAGCGCCAGAAGTTTGAGCTGTCCGCTGTTGGGCTTGGCCTGAATCTTGTTCAGAAAATCCTTCTGAACGTGCATGCCTTTGACCGGAACCGATGGCATCCTGTGCAAAGATTAGTACACATAAATTTCGCAGATAAGTGTGTAGGCAGTACCTCTTTGTCTTGAGTAGCGATCCCGTTTGGTCCTTGACTGACCGATGGTCTTGAAGATGTCATTCCTGGGCACAGTGTAAGCCTCGAGAACCTTGATTACTGAACATCGGCCATCATAGAGCATACCAGCTGACGTTGTAATACCTGGTGACATGATTCGGTTCACTTCCTGTCCGTTGATCGATGCCGCCAAAGCATTGCGAGCTTGCGCTTGTCCTGCAAACGTCTGTCCAAGTCCATAGTTTCCCACTCCGCTCTGTAATAGCGATGATCTGCTATTTTGCCCCAAGTCGGCGTGGGTATTGCGAGTCAAAGGCGGAAAATCGTCGACGTTTCCGGTTTGGGGCTGACCTCCAGCGCCTAATTGGCTGGTGACTCCTTGTCCCGTATTTCGAAAATCATCAAGACGGTTCGCATATTGCGCCCCGGTAGAATACATGTCATCATGTGCTGGCTGCGATTGCTGGGTATAGTGCGACTGGGCTTGAGATGCTCTCGACGGAGGCTGACTTGTCGGCGGCTGTTGTCTTTGCACAGGTGTCTGCGTCGCCCGCTGTCCGGCATTTGCCCAGACCGCTTGGGCAGAACTATGCGTTTGGCTTTGCTGTGCTGAACCGGATAGGGAGGGAAATTCACTTCTGGAATATCAGTACATGGCTCAAAATTTCGATGCGTTGTGTTGGCGCCGAGTAGCAACGAGTAGAACATACGAGAGATCCAAGGGAGTTGCTGGCTGCGATCCTCCTACACTCTGGGCGAAGGAGCCCATTTGCCCCAGGTTTCGCTGCTGATGGCCGTGAAGTCCTGGAGCACCGCCCATAGGAAGGTTGAAGTTCCAGTTCGCACCCTGGCCTATGTCCGTCGGACAGCGTCAGCTTTATGCATCGTGATCTTCCAGGTCGAAAAGTCGCACCAATTTTCCCATTGGGAACCCGTGATGAAGCTAGAGTCGCATTCCGAGCTTGCGCTGGTTGCTGACCGGGAAATCCGGACATGCCTCTCAAAGGCTGTGGGCCTGGACCTGAACGAAAAAAAAATGTATCAGCGAGAAGCCCGCGAAGAAGACTGGGCATAAACCGTGCGAGAGAGCTATGGCGCACAAAGAAGGTAGTACTAGGGCGGGAACTGAGGGGGCCGATCTTGTGCGGCTGGCAGGACACGGGACGGGAAGGGCGTTACCCGCCCCCGGGTCGACAAGCAGAAAACGCAGCAAGCCATGGAATTTCCTAGAGGAAATCTCTCCTGAGGACAAGGGCAATGCGCGAGAGTGTCGGAGTTGTGGGGGAAGCAATTAGGACGAACCTGGCCGATGCATGGTGGCAAGCTCGCTCCAACGTCGCGTGGAAGCTAGGACGAGAAACCGAAGACGATCGCGAATCAGACGGCGGAAAGAGGGGTATCAGTTGGCGAGACGAAAGGCAATAATCGGGAATAATGCGGGCAGAGCAGGTCTTCAAGAGTTGAGCCTGCTTCGAGGGTGGAGAGTGACCATTACCGAAGATAGCTAGATCAGAAAATCAACCGCGCGCTTACCATTAGCCGCCGTAACCGCGATGACAGGTCCACTGCGCCAATCGGGTACTCTTCAACCATGAACAAAGAATTTCCATTGGGAGGGTTGATAAAATACCCTCGATATGCTGAAAAGCACTAATTTGAAGTTTTTTTCTACTTGATTAGCGCTCCATTTTGATTGCCGTCACATGCATCGAACATAGTACTCGTGACAGTTATGTCAAGTTAATCACGTGACTTAAGCGCGTGCACGTGATTTGGGCGCTAGTTAAACTCATGGAGACTTTTCGTCCTTGCCAAAGGTCTTCGAGAAGGACGACTTTGAGGACTCCAAAAGACCTTTATCTGGGTCCAATCGTCTCAATGCACCGGCAATCAGCTGCACGGCTGGTCCGCCAGTCGCGAACACTTTTACTGGCAGAATTGCCTCCTCCATATCTCGCGCCATCTCTTCACTTCTCCCAGACCATTCCGTCTTCCAACTTCTCGTCGACTGCCGTTAATGCCGCACGCCGTGGTCGCGATCTAAGCAAAAATCGAGGTGTTTCAGCCATTCACCGTACCGGCCCGAAGCATCCGCTTGGTGTTTCGAAATACCCATTACCGAAGCCTGTCGACCCCGGGGAGAGACCGCCTCGTGACCCGACGCCAAATCATGGTCTATGGGAATTTTTTCCCCGAACGAGAGAAGCGCTGAGCACGCCCGAATATGACGTTGCCCACGGTTTGTGACTCTGCGGAATCTGGACGCATGGAAAAGCTGGGCTGACTATGGGCTTAACAGGGCGGGCGTGGGAGGTCCAGGAACTTCGAGAGAAGTCGTGGGAGGATCTCCATTGTCTGTGGTGGGTGTGTGTGAAGGAGCGCAATAGGATTGCGACATCCAATCTGGAAAGAAAGCGACTCAAGGCTGGATACGGAGACTACGAAGCGTTGGAGCGGGATCGAACGGTGAGTATTTCCTCCCTGACAGCCCAGATGCCATTTAAAGATACGTCAATGTGATGTCCGTTGGTCACAGTAGATTGTTCTACGAGAACGTCGGCTACTGGCAATGGGCTTCTTAGCTCTCGGTAAATCGATCACCAGCTAACAAAGGGAATTACAGATCCGTAAAACCCAGCAAAATATCAAGCACGTCCTCCGTGAACGTTGGTATGCCTGGGAAGACGCGCAAGCTCTCTGGAAGAGTGGCTATCGACCTCCTGTGGAGGAAGATTTGGATGACTTCGAGCCGGCCGACTCGTCACAAAAAAAGCAATAGGTGGCTCGGTGTACCTGGGATCCTGCATGCTCAATCCGAGCAGCCCGACTGGTGCATGCATCAAGTCGATGAAATGATTCTGGGTCTAAACCTATGGAAGGCGATGGTTGTAGTTAGCTGCATTTCCTCCATCATTGTACATTACGGTTCCTGCAGTTGAATTCCATTTTCCTGGCCTCAATTCTGGCTCTGTTTACAAGAATAGTAACCTCCTTCTCCTGAAAGCTGCTCAGTGGAACTGGAATCAGGGATCACATTTTCTGGTCGAGGCTGGGAGGGGACTAGCGAGCACTAAATCAATAGTCGCGGTTGAGGATCCATCGCGGGGAGCCAAAAGCCTAATCTTAGGTTTAGAGCAGTGGGCTATTTGGGATTGACATCTCACCGCTCCAATCTTTCGTCTGAATTCATTTTCCACCTCGACTGTGCTCGTCCCTTATCGTCTTCTCGTCTATTGTTAGCTTGATCAGTACGTCACCATGGAGGATATCGCGCCCGAGTACGACGTTGTTGTTATGGGCACTGGTACGCCAATCCAAACTACCCCGCAACGACATCATCCTTACTAACAACGACTCCAGGCCTGACAGAATGTGTCCTGTCGGGGTACGTAGTGAAGCATTCGGGTTGTGAGGAGTTGTGCTAAACATTGATCAAGTGTCCTGAGTGCCAAGGGTTACAAAGTCTTGCATATCGATCGCAACGATCACTATGGCGGGTAGGCATTCATCCCCATGCTAGGAGTTTCGCGGGCCAGTCTAACTTGGAGTCAACCAATGTAGCGAAGCTGCCTCAGTCAACATCGAAGCTGTACGTGTGACCTCGAATCTTGCTGACAGACCATCGCTCACCCGCTGGGATAGCTGTTCAAGAAGTACAGACACCTCCGTCCAGGGGAGGAGCCCTGGAAGCAGTATGGTCGACTCAATGACTGGAACGTGGACCTGATTCCGAAATTCCTGATGGCGAATGGCGAATTGACAAACATCCTGGTGTCCACCGGCGTGACGAGGTACCTTGAGTTCAAGCAAATCGCTGGGAGCTACGTGCAGCAGGGCAGTGGCAAGTCCGCAAACGTTGCCAAGGTCCCCTCCGATGCGGGTGAAGCCCTCCGCTCTTCCCTCATGGGCATGTTTGAGAAGCGGCGGGCGAAGAAGTTCTTGGAGTGGGTTGGCGAGTTCAAGGAAGATGACCCGGCTACCCATCAAGGTAAAAACAATGAATTGGCCCTTTCCGTCGCGTCAGGGGCTGACATAAAGACAGGACTTAACCTGGCTACGGCTACCATGAAGGATGTGTACGACAAATTCGGCCTGGAGGAGAGCACGCGTGACTTCGTCGGACACTCGATGGCCCTGTACCAGTCCGACGATTACCTGAACAAGCCCGGAATGGCCACGGATGCGATCCGCCGAATCCGCTTGTACGTCAACTCGATGGCACGTTATGGCAAGTCGCCGTACATCTATCCGTTGTACGGTCTCGGCGAGCTTCCCCAGGCATTCGCGCGTCTGTCTGCAATCTACGGTGGTACCTACATGCTGAATACCAACGTTGATGAAGTCCTCTATGAGAATGGAAAAGTGTCCGGCATTCGGGCCACCATGAAGGAACGTGATGACACTGGGGAGGGCATGAAGTTCACCACCAAGACTAAGAAGATCATCGCCGACCCATCTTACTTCCCGGACAAAGTGAAGATCACCGGATACGTTCTTCGCGCGATCTGCATCCTGGATCACCCAATTGACAAGACGGACGGCAGTGACTCAGTGCAGATTATTATTCCGCAGTCTCAGGTGGGACGAAAGCACGGTAAGTACATCTTTTGGGGTATCGTTTGTCGCGGTTGCTGATAAACGCGTTAGATATCTACATTGCCATGGTCTCTTATGCCCACAACGTCGCTCCAAAGGGATACTACGTTGCTATTGTGTCCACTATCGCCGAGACCGATAATAACCATCACTTGGAACTCCAGCCCGGTTTTGAGAGACTGGGTGAGATCAAGGAGAAGTTCATGGGCCCGCCGATCCCGCTGTATGAGCCTTTGCAAGACGGCAAGGAGGACAATGTCTACATCTCGAAGAGCTACGATGCCACCACTCACTTTGAGACAACGACCGGTAAGCTTTGACTGAAATGAACGACGCATGACCCGACTAACGTGGTGCCAGATGATGTCCGTGATATCTACCTGCGCGCCGAGGGGCAAGAGTTGAAGGTTGAAGGACTGCGCGACGGCCAGAGTCTCGTGGGTGGCGAGGAATAAACAGTTACTTTATAGTTGCACAAGCTGCTCTTGTCCCAGGACGGGCCAAATTGCCAGTACGTCCTGTGTGGCTAATCCATGATTTTGGGGCCAAGGATTGCTTGATTGCAGATCCAGTTGCCTTGAGTTTGCTTGACACTTTCTACATTTATGCCTTTTGTGATTAGATCAACAATCGGCGTGAGGTGCTAGCAGTAATTCAATCTATATACATAAGCAAATATCCTGATCCTTGGAACATACGCTTCTGAGACAGACAAACACATGAAATAAAACACTGCAGAAACCATCAAAACTTCCCCGCGGATCGCGCATCCGTGTTGAATTTCTGATGATCAGAAATAACGCAAACCGTGCCCTGACTGTCATTCAGACGTATCTCCGACCTCAACAGAGCCAAACGCTTCCCCAACTGCACGACCTCGCAGATGATCCTGATATCGGCCCCAACGGGAACCGGCCGAAGGTACGTCAGATTCAGATTGCGACTCACGCCACCACTCTCAAAGAGGCCTGGTGAAGAGACACCCCAGAGGATGGTGGTTGAGAGGTTATCAATGAGCGTTGCGGCGCAACCGCCATGAAGGTTGCCCAGCAGGTTGGTCATGCTGGGCTCCACGGTCAGCCGATAGGTGACCTGGGCTGGGGGCCCGCGGCTAGCGGATTCAAAGTGGATGGAAGAGGGATTCAGGCCCCATGTCTTTATTTTGAGGTTGGTTAGCCTTGGTTGTTTGCCGTGGAGATGTATCTATGTATCGAGACTTGCCAGGGATTGCTGGGTATAGAAGGATTTAAGAGGAATGCTCAATGCTTGTTGTACATGTGGTAAAAGGGGAAAGGTTGAAAGCATACTTGCGCATTGTCTCGTGACGAAATATATTCAAAGTACCTGTAGACGCGTTCCTCGAACTCGTCGAGCTGTCTTGAAGGCCGTGGCACGACGTCGGAGCCCATGACGCTTCCTATTTGGGATTGAAAACGCAAAAAGCCAGGTTGTCAAGCAAATGGAATCAATTCTTAAGTTTCTATGTGAGAATGTACGAGTGTTCTGCGAGTTGTTTTCAATCGACTCTAAAGAACGATGCGAATCGGCCCGATACCACCGAAGACGACGAGTTCGAGACTTCTGGCAGATCTGAGAATTCGGATCGCAGTAGAATCGTAGGCTCGTGGAATAAAATAGTAAGAGGTAGCTTGAAGGGCAAAGAGACTGCTGTCAAGCCATGTAGCATAGAAATATTTGGTTTGACCAATTAATTAATTTATTTCACAAAAGCGCGTTTTCTTGTAGCACATTTTGCTTCATACCTCTACCTTACCCAAGTATCTGGGATCGTTGATGGACCTCGGCAGCCTCGGTAGTAATCCCGTGTCTGGAACCAGGCAATGGGCACGTTGAATGGAGCTTGGCCAGTTGACCAAAACATAACCCGTTAACGAAGTAGTTCCAATGTGAAGGGAATGCTACGGAAACCACTCCCAGAAAATCCAGGAAAAAAAAATATTATGATTTACTTCAGGTTCAAGAATCTGATCCTCAGATCTGCGGTGTAGATCGTTGCTCGCAGGACTATTAGCAAGAACACATTCAGCAAGAAATGACGGAGCCAGCCGCATCGGAGAACGAACTGATACAGTTCGGATATTGCAGAGACAGCTGAAGAGAGAAGCAAGGACAAAAGATACCAGGAGACAGAGAGGCAGCTGACAGCCCAGATGAGCGCCGGGGTGGAGAAAAGCTAGGAGAAAACACTAGATGTCGCAGGTTCGGTAGCATGCCTCAATACAGAACAGCTTGGGCCAAGTTGGCTTTTTCTTCGAGGTCACGTTCGGTTGTTCGGACGGATCATTGAGATGCGGTGAATTACAGGAATGAGCGATTGGAGAGGACAACGATATGTTGATAATCTGTCTACTTGGGAACAGCAGTTTTATCGGATCACGTTTCAATTTCCAGCCCCTTCAGTCAACTTGAACCGACGAAGTTCACCACTCCATCCACTATGAGCGCCTCCCACCTGGTGCAAGGGCGCTTCTATCGCAATTGGAGCCCACACAAAGTACTGCCCATTGATGCCCAGACGAGCAATAAACTCGTGTTCCTGTGGCTGTTCGTCCGAGTCTGTCTTTATCGACGCACAAGTTCGGTTCCCCCTCGAGATAATGTCCAGATCTACCCAGGTGTGCAAGGGAATCGTTGTGTTCAACGTGTAATGGTTACCATCAGCAGCCAGCGTGATGTTGGGCGTTAGCAAGAGCGCCGAGTCGCGACCAGTTACCAGCGTCGCCGGGGCTTTCTGATCCAACTTGTGGATTCTGAGCGTCAGAGACAATGTATAATCTCGCCCCTTGGAGTCCAGCGGAGTAGTTAGGGAGCATGACGGCTGGATTTGCAGCGCGGAATGCTCCTCTCGGCAGTGTGTGTGAGCATGATAGCCATTCCCAGACACATCTCGCACAGTTCCGAAATGTGTTTTGGAGAAGTCGTAGTCGACAATCACTGGGGACTTGGACTTGATGGTGCGGTCGAGATTTTGGTCAGGAATGTGCGGGTGTAGCTTCGCCTCGATGCTTGAATACTCGCTCTCGCTGATGTCTCCTCCCCATTGCTTGTCGGCCAGAGCGGGAATGCCGTCGCGCCAGTTGTAGTATGCTTCGGACACTACACTTGCATTGTAGCCGAAATCGTTCCACTGCGCGGCGATCGCGCCGAGCACGAGTGGCTCATCGCGAGTCGGATTGTTCGAGGAGTTGTGGATATCGAAGATCTGAGGGTACCATGGACCTCCGGCCGGATTGCCATAAAAGGCGCGCGTCAAGTTGATCCGCTGAGGGTAGGAGCCACTCCATTTGTTGACAATGTAAAACGTGTCGTCCGAGTTGAGCACAGAGTAGCCATTCAAGATGAAATCATAGTATGGATTGTCCTCAAAGAACTCCCAGTGCTGAATTGACACGTCCTTGTCGACGTTCTCGACCCCTTCCGTTTTGTTGGGAGGGAACGTGCCCCAGATACGGATCGACTTGCCCGATACGCGTTTGATATGGTCGTTCATCGCGTTAACGAATCTGGTGTACTCGGTGACGGAGTCGGTGTACTCATCGGCACCAATGGACACCGTCTTGGAATGAAACCAGGGCAAGAACGTGCTCCAGATATTGCGAAGCGTGGGGATTGTCTCCGGATGGGAGATATTGAGCAAACTCAGGTCGGTGCTGAGCCCCAGTTGAGGCTTCCACTGCACGATGACGAGCGCATGGCCTGGCGCTTCGATCTCCGGCAGGATCGTCACACCGCGAGCAGCGCATTTGTGTTGAATCTCCTCAAACTCCCTCCGACTGTACGACTCATTCCGATGTTTGTTCAGTCCAGCGACCCGCGGATCTTCGGACCAAAGCCGGAATCGAGCATAGAGATTGAGAGACTCCTCCCGGGTGTAGTTAGGGTTGTTGTAAAGGTTGTCACTGAGATGCAAGTGGAAGACATTTTGCTTGAAGAACGAGATGCACGAACACATTTCGATGATAAATTCCTTTGGGTAGAACTTGCGACCCACGTCCAGCATGATGCCGCGGGTGCCCCAGCCGGGAGCATCCCGGCCGGATCCTAGCTGGATGTTGCCATCGTTCAGGATGGCTTGCTGCAGCACCGTCCGCGTCCCCCACCAGGCGCCTAGGGGGCTAGCACCTTTGATAACAATTCCATTGGACGTAACTTCGAGGGTATACCCTTCGGAAGTTGGTCGGCCTGCAGCATCGAGGTACTTTCCGTGACGGTCCAGGGTAATGAAGATGCCATTGTGAGGTGGTTTACGGCCCGTGCGGACAGAGATCCTTCTGTCAAGCACTGGCTGCAGATCTTGGGCAAATGTGTTAGCAAACTGGTGCAGAGTCGGCGGGATCAAGGTCTGGCCATCTCGATCAACTTCATGCTGGTATCGAGCATCTACAACCACATCCTTGATTTTCGAGAGCGAAAACACGTCATCGGATTTGCTCTCAAAGGGCACCGTTGGGATACCCAGGAGTCTTGCTGACGCTGTTCTCGGAGTTAACCCTGCACCTGATGAGTAACGGTTGTACAGAAGTTTGCTTACCTTGAGGAACCAGCAAGACTCCGCAAACAATCCGCAGCAACGAGGCCACTTTCACCATATTTGCTGCGTCTGTCACGTATACTAGGAAACCATTGAGTTCTTCAGGGCTAATCCGAGTGTATGGTACTGTTTATAAGATGTTTCAATATTCAGTTGTCCTTGACTCTGAAGTAGACAAGCACCACAACACAACGCTACGGTAGTACCTGGGAGAGAACAGTCACAGAATGACTCTCGAAGCTCATTTCTGACCCCTGAATGGACGGACTACTTAATACCGAGGACAGTAACTGGTTGTGAGTCGGCGTCTCCCGCTAATTAACGTTAGTAGAGGCTAATCCATCCATGGTGCGGAGTAGGTACTTTGTTTACTGCACCAACCAGCTGACCACAGAACCGTTGTAAACTTTCTACAAGTGCTATTATTCGTGGTAAGCGTCCGGTCCAGCGTCCGATTCCATGGTTCCAATATCTTCGAAGGTGCAGACAGATGATCAGATCGTTACTGTAGCATCATACGTTGCTAGGGAGCCTTTGATCCGAAATATCAATCAGGTTGGTGTGGACAACTTGCGGTCAGCCGGTCTCCCCACGCTAATATCCGTCCTGATATCGATTTAGATCCGTGTCAGGTACATTACCGTCTTCTTCTGCTTTAGCAAGTGATATATGGAATTCAGCATCTCGCATTCAGGCAGCCTAATTACTCTCCACGAGCGCCTGCCATTGACAGCTAGGGTTTAAAGGTTCGGTACTTTGGGGGAAACTTCGGCAAAACCTAACCAGCTGTAGCCTCATTGGTAAGTTGTATATTCGTGGCATGGATTGATTGCTGATAACTGGAGGAGTCGGACCGTTTGCGCACTCCAAGCAACCACTTCCCCAGGTACGGCGCTGGCACTCCTGATAACCCCCACTTCAATCGGCTCATCTGTCCGGAGCTCGGGACGGTAGCCGATCCGATCGAATGGAATGCAACATGAGCATGCTGAATGAGACCACAAAACATCATCATCCGAAGTTCAAACAGGTTGATAGGCTCGTCAAGATCCAGCAAATATCCGTAGGATAAGTCGGGAAATTTGAAGTACCTGGAATGATTAATGCCATTGTTATCCTATACCTAGGAGTTCACTCCTCTCATCACCCTGTCCGTAAACGCCGTACTTGAGGACCTGAGATTCGAAAATATTCGGGAAGATATGGCGGCAGATCTCACTGACAGCTTTCAAGTAATCATCAAATCCACTGAATCTCCCTGTCCGATGGTCTTGTACCTAGTCGGCTATCTCTCGTTTCAGTGCACTGTCTATCTTGGGATGCAATCGGAGCACCACATGAAAGTGATCAAGTTCGAAATCTGATACATTAAGATGGCGGCTCCAGAACGAATTTACCGCCGGGCATCAAAATCATCTGAAGTTCGGCAACGGGGGACGAATATTTTGAGCACAGTTGAACGCGCGACACGAAACGCGTTAAAGGGTGCGGCGCGTATCAATAAATTACTATAATCAGTAAAATAATGGACTAGCGAGGTACGGCAGTTATTCACGCAGTTTCGACAACCGCGTCATTCGACGTCAGGATCGATTCGGTGCTACGCGCTTCAACTGACGACAGAGTTCACCTACATTGACTCGCGGCGAGGAACTGTTCCTGTGTTACCACAGTCGGGCCATTGCGGATTTACGGCTCAATGGACAGTGAATTGAGATAACCAGTAAGCCAGCAGGGACAATAAGTTTTGGCATTGTTTACTGATGGCGAGGGATTGATTAGGTCAACGCTTGGAAAGAGATTCGCACTCCATTCCATTAGAGAAGTCGATTAGCCCATTTCGCTCCATCAGCGTGATGGAGCTCCGCTCAGCAAAGAGACGCAAGGTGTCAAATGCCAAAGTTCGCGTCACCGTCGAGATTGACAAAAAAGCGCAAACTGCAAAAGATGAGATTCTAGAAAGCCCGAAACAAACAGCATCGGCGTCGGATGATGAGTTGATAGCGGTGGATGTCGATGGTTCAGATGTCCAAAAAGCTCCCTCTGCCAGAACGACCAAGTCAACACGAAGAAAAGTCGCTCTGAAGTCCGACGCTAAGGCCACAGCTACACAATCACCTTCTAAAGGTACAAGATCGAGGGAGAGGCCACGAGAGTTAGCACAACCGCGCGATGAGGAGGCTTCAGAGTCGTCGAGGAAGAATACCGGGTCATCCTCGCGAAAGTCTCGAACAACACGGACGGGGAGTACGAGGTCGAAGCACGTCGATATCAGCGAGCCTGATGAGGTTGACGACGAACCATCAGAGCCTGAAAGGCGTGTAACGCGAGGAAGGTCGAGGCAGGCAGCCAAGAAGGCGACAGGTTCTACATCCGGAAAGGATGAAGTTCAAGCGGATACAGGATCGCCAGACCTTAGCGGAGAGCCGGACGACAGCTATGATCCCGTGGCTGCTCAACTGCAACAGGACATTGAGCAGAATGTGGCTGTACACGACGAAACTCAGGAGACAGACGAGCCTCTTCCAACATATGCTGAGAAATTCCAGAAAGCCTGCGAGTCACGTAGGCAGGAACTGGAGATTCTCAGTCGATTTGTTCTAGAAAAGTTGACGGGGAAAAGATTACCGCCGCTGAAGGGTCTGAATTCGGAGTATCAAAAAGTATACCAATTGATTGAGCAAACGGTCACCGCTGGTGAAGGAAATTCTATGCTCATCATGGGATCACGAGGCAGTGGAAAGACTGCGATGGTCGAGTCAATCATTGCGAAGTTGTCCAAGACGAACAAGGATGATTTCCATGTTGTTCGTTTGAACGGCTTCCTGCAAACCGACGATCGGCTAGCTCTTCGAGAGATTTGGAGACAGCTTGGGCGCGAAACTAATACAGAGGACGAGGCGTCCAAGATCAACAGCTACGCGGATACTATGGCTACGCTATTGGCTTTGCTATCACATCCGGAAGAGATCTTTGGCAAGTCCGACAACCCCGATACCGTTACCACGGCGAAGTCCGTGATTATTATTCTGGACGAATTTGACCTCTTCGCCGCCCACCACCGACAGACGTTGTTGTATAATCTCTTCGATATCGCCCAGGCGCGAAAGGCGCCTCTGGCTGTGATTGGACTGACGACTAAGGTCGATGTCACGGAGAACCTGGAAAAGCGTGTGAAGAGTCGGTTTAGTCACCGTTATGTGTTCTTGCCATTGCCAAAGACGTTCGAGGCCTTCTCGGAAATCTGCCTTTCTGGGTTGAGCGTTGCTGATGAGGAACTCGAAGATGAGAGCGTATCCGAGCTCAAGTCCAGCAAAGGCAAGAAAGTAGTCGAGTCATGGAACACTTTCCTCAAGGTTGGGCACAAACCTGATACGCAATTGATGTTCGCTGATTGTTTTGTAGAGCCTGTGGGAAGACGAGCAATTCAGCTCTCATCTTCAATCGATATACTACAAGACGAAGTCTGTCAAAGACTTTTATGCCAGCGCTTTGCTCCCTTTGTCCAACTTGCACCACAGCATCCATGCCGATGCTCCGCTGGAAGTTCCGACTGCCAAATCATTCATCATCCCGACGCTACTCTGCCAAGATCCCGCACCTCTTCCCTTCCCTTCGTCCATGACAGGATCTTCCAATTCCGTGTCGTTACCATTATCACTGCTACTGGCAGCCACTCGGCTCACTGCGCTCCACGATCCGGGATTGGATGCTGCACACCCGCAGGGCGGGACACCATTTGCGATTACCTTCCCGGCCGCATACGGAGAATACGTGCGACTCCTCACGGCGGCCAGAGCGAGTGCTTCGGCCTCAGGGGCCGCAGCAACTGGTGTTCGAGTCTGGGGACGGGACGTGGCACGCGAGGCATGGGAAAAGCTCGTCGATTGGGGAGTTGTCGTACCGCAAGGCGCCGGCAACGGCACGACGGACGGCAAACTGTTCCGGGTCGAAGTCAGCTTTGGAGAGGTGGCTGAGCTGGTTGGCAGCGGAGGTGCGTTGGGGCGCTGGTGGCGGGATGGTTGATATGACCTCTATGCATGCATGTATACGGGGACGGGACATGGACTACGCAAGTACTCGACAGGATATCGGCGCAGCAAAGATTTGTGCAGAGTCGATACAATCAATGGCTTTCGTCTGGTGCAGCCAACGCTTGGCTAAGAGGGGCCTATGGCCGGTATGGGAAGAATACTACTGTTCGCGCCATGTGTACCAACCGTGCAGTGCATGGACCTGTGTCTTTGGCGGCATTTCGCCGCGTCATGGAATAACCAATAGCGGACCCCTTCCAAGAGGGAGTTCTCTCAACAACGAAGCTAATGCAAGTCATATCATCCCATCGACTTCTTGAGTCTGTAGCAGGTTGATGTTCGAGAACGTCATATGAGTTGTTGCCTGAAAATGAATAAACCGGTAGAAGAAATCCCAGTTCATGCAGCCGCAGCCGCCATGTTTCAAGTCTCCATGCAGCTCGGTTAAGTACTGGGTCCAGGCTGCTGCATCATGCATGCAACCAAGGAGTTTGCGCTGGATGAGCAGACTCTCCGATGCCAGCACAGATAAGGAGCAGAGCCCGTTCCACGTAATCAACTGTTCTGCCAGTCTCGATTCTTCCAGACCATTGATTGAATCTTCTCAGGGATCCGACAATCCAGATTTGCATCCCTTGATTCAGTGAAGATCATCAGATGATGAGCTCTTACATTTTTGACTAGCCCGGATTGAAAAGAACTGACTCAGTTGATCTCCGTAGTTATGATTCAGTGCATCGAATTTGGAACAGTCAAGTCTATACAAACTTGCATGCTTTGATCAAGTCGCCATGTTCTGGACTTGTGGCTTTCCCGTCCCAAGGTTCATCCCTTCAGATCAGGGCGGGTGGCTTCAGGATTGCTTTCGTCATCGACCAAAAAGGGGACAAAACAAGGTTCAGATCTCTGGTGCAAAATTCGGTCATTCCCTTCGTTTGTGATTACTGTAATTGCACCTTCCGATTGTGGATTAACGTCGCTCGAGTATCCCTCCTTGAGTGAGTTTAGTCGGACTGCGATTAGGTTATGAGATCCGCATTCGCACCAGCTGTCGTTCTGGAATGGCATTGCTCATATGCAGAGATCGGCTTGCAGTTGACTCTAACACTATGTAGCTTATTGTGGTCAAAGTATAGGCACACGTCAAAGCATAGCTGACTTTCAGAATTGACTCAAACCACCTCAAATCCTTGTGGTCCAGGATTGCTCTGTCTCTCTCCTAGTGATGACGACAATGAAAAAAATTTTTGGGGGGGGGGAGCCACCGCTCCATTCTTCTCTGGATTTTCCAGAAAAATCCGAAAATCTTCGACCCGGTGGGCCATCCGAGCATTCCTGTTCATTATTTTGCTCACGTGGCAGACGGGGATCGGTCCGGATTCCATCCCATGCTTCGACCTGTCACAGAATATGAACCTAACTAACAATGGGCTGAATGGATACACCGTCGATCGAACTGGGTATGATACATCTCAAAGGTCAAGGCGTGTTTGCGTCTGCAGCATGACTCATGCGAAGATTGTGAGCTATCGAAGCCTACGCCTGCTCCAGGGGTGCGCACGAATGATAGCTCATAAACTTTCTTGTTCATTAAAGTTCTCCCTTCAATATGATATCATATCCACCGTCCAAACGGAGCTGTGTGCCCCTGAGGACGCGTGGGCATCATGACGCGGCGCCAATTTCCAGACTGCATGCATGCAATCCCTGAGCTCGGTACCGTAGATGCTGGAAAAGGCGCGTCCTCCATTGCTCTACCAAGTTCTCTTATTATTTCCAATGGACTGACGATTTGCGATTCTCGGAATTTTTTTTTTTTTCTATCGAACCAAATTTTGGTTTGCAATCACGATAGGGTTAGTGCCGGTCCGTAGAATGGTTTCCGTAGACCGACAGGAAGGGATTTTTTACTGATTAGAGGAAAAGGAGATCGAGATCCTGGGAAATAGCCCTATAATTAAGGTTCGCCCATCTCCACAATCTCATTGCCACGTGGTTTTCATCCGGAGAGCCCCGTTGTAGGGAGATTGATTGCCGAAGTGATCTTCGTTGGAGGACGCCTGAAACTCAGGACTGGAGCCCTCGACCGGTTTATGAGCACAGCCATCTTTCCAGGCCGAAAGGAGGATTCCTGGATGAGGGAGTTCCCGGAAGTAGACAACAAGTTGAATGTAGAAAATATGACTCCTCGTGGCAATTAAGGTACTGGAATTGCCTGACCTGACATCCGACTGATCCGATCGTTCACCATGGTTACGAGAGAAGTCTATCAGACCAGTAACCATGACTCGTCGTTTGAGATGCCATGCTGTGGCGCACTCAGACTTTCTGACGGAGTCACCATCCTCTCGCCGGATTCGCCCTCCTGGCCGGCCCCTTACGAGTTGACGGCAAATCCTGCGGTTAGGGCTATCGCCCGAATCTGACCGAAGGTTCATCGGCCCAGCGGGCGGGCCAAGCCAAGATTTCCCACGTGGCAGCCCTCTTTTCTGAATTAGAGTTTGCACTCCTTACACTAGCGTCATCGTTAGTTCCGTATTTCCGTATTTTCGTTAGTTCAGACCAAGGTTGTTACAATTGGGTTCTCGGCTGTGTCAAAACTCTGACCAGCCACACGCTCTCCGCTTCCCAGGATACAAGCCTTTTCGGCGTCAACTCCGTTCCTCCATTGGGACCATCGCGCTGATGTCAATCGAGAGAACGGTGAATTTTCCGTTCACCGTCTCTTCGTCAGAGTTTGGATCGTCCCACTGCCAAGGGTCGATCCATCGTCTTGAGGTTCTCCACGATGAAAAGGTTTTTTTTTCCCTCTCCTCGAGCGAGGACGGGAGGAGTTGATTCGTGACCTGTCATGGACATGGTGATGAATGTGACATGTCTTGGCGACAGCCATCGGCTTGTTGCACCGACGAACCGTTCTGATGGTCACCGCCATTCAGGGGGGATTGCGTGTGTCGGAGCGTCTCTGTCTCGAGGCTACGATGGGATCGGTCAGTGCGTTGAGGCTATGCCCGCACGCGTCCCTGTCCACGGAAGAACTGTTCAATGGAAAAAGAAACAAGCACTTATCGCCTGTAACAGGAAGGCAAGGCGAAACCTTCTTTCAGCCTGCATGTCCATTAAGTTACTCAATTTCCTTACTGCCTGGAATCGCGTTCGAAGCAAGGCGAGGCGTCAATGACTTTTGGATCTGTCCAAAGTCAAAGAGAGGCTGTTCCTTTGGGTCCAGCTGTGGCGAGTCACTGTGAACCTAGGTTATGCTCTGCGTTACGGCATCCGACTCTTACTCCTGCTACTACTACCACTACTACTACGACAACTTCATTGTCGATTATTGTCCATGATAAGGCACGGCACAATCAAAAAAATACCATATCCCAGACCGTGCGAGTCGATATTATGTGCTGGGACGGCGATATGGAATCTCCCAGCAGAAATGGCAGAGACAATTGGAGCGCAAGAGAGCGTATCGTAAGATTACCGTATCATTGCCAAGAACGACGGACTGGTAAGTTGCAGCTAAGCTCGCTCGGTTAGGCTCCTCTTAGTGCGAACCACCCAACACGTGCCACCACGTGCGAGCAGGGATTGGAAAGGCGTCCTTGGCAGCAGCCGGATAGATGAAGGCGCGAGTCGGCTTCTTGTTGGCATGAATCCGATCCTCGTGGCCGCTGTCAGAAGTAAATTAAATCGGCACGCCAATGCCTCTGGGTCGGATATTACTTGCAGCGGATGGATCTGAGTTCAGAGTGAGTAATAACCGGATCCGACGATACAGGCGGTATCTCATGGTCATCATGGTCACGGTACAGTCCTCTCCGTCCATGCATCTCCAGGCGGAATCTTATCTCTCCAGGCGCCCCATCCCCCCCGACCGCCCACACGTGGTGCGGCTCCACTGCCTCGATCAATTCCTTTGTTTCATTGCTCCATGCCCGGGCCTTTAGGTTAGCCCCTTTTCCAGGCTCTTCTAAGCGAAGCCGATCGTTCCCCAAACGGTGTGTTCTCACATGACTCATGACGACCGATACGTAATCCGCGGTATGAATCCATACATACCATACGCGGCCGGGTTGTGACAGACGGGCCATTTCGCTCCTTCGTACTGACAGTGACGAGGACCCAGGGTGATGCCTGAATTGTGCTCACGTGCTTCGGGATTCTCTCTGTTCAACTGCCGAGTTCTGGTGACGGTCGCAGACGACGAGCCCGCCCCAACACGGGTGAAACGTGGTACATCACATCCCTTCCTGGAGTGGCTTGGTGTCGCGCATGGCGATTGGGCCGTGTTGCAACCGCAGCGTCCCAGATCTGTACTAAGCCGGGAGCTGTCTTACCCCTTGACGATCTAATATGCTCCCTAAATTGCACTCCGGATGTATCGTCGTGCATGTACGAGGACGAATTTGTCATTCGCACTCCTCTCCGACCTGTCCCTTCGTTGAGGCCCCTTTCAAAGTGCAAGACCGTGCATGCTGGATCGACCCCTTGTCGTCGTCGCGATGATCCTCGACACGTGTCGACAGGGACCATCCAGCGTCGGGCAATTCGACTCCATCGACGACCAAGAGGGCGCGATGGCGTCGCCATTGCGATTGCATCGATAGAATCGATAGATAGATCGATCTGAATGGAATTGGATCCTGCTGTTCCTTTGGCCCGAAAAAAGTAACCATCACGAGGCGTGGAAGCTGAAGGAATCCCAATCCTCCGGCAAGTGACGGAAAGGAGACCCGAACGGGGTAGGTACCGTACCGTACGGTCATGGCCTGGTATGGATACCGTACTCGAAGGTTTCGGCGCCGATTCCCTGATCCCCGCCAGGATCGTCAGAGTGGCTCGCGCTGCGCTGATTGGACGAGAGGGACCCGTCTCCGGAGAGACTAACAGACCACGTTGTTTGTGCACGAGACCGAAAACGTCTACATTTCGCGTGTGTAAGAAGTCGGTGGGGCTGACAGACCCTCTCCGACCGCATTCTTTCCGCTGAGAGGAAGGAAAAAAAAAAAGGGTTACTTGCCTGCAGGGCAGCCGGAGGCCTTCGGGAAAGCAAAGGGGAAGGAGGATGTGGAAAAAGGAATAATCAAGAAAAATCAGGGAAAAAAAAACACCCTGTGGCCAATCCATCTGCCCCTTTCAGTGGCACGATATGATCACACCAATGCCTCGATAAGTTATAGTACAGCTCTTTTTTTCTACGAAAAGAAAAGAAAAGAAAAAAAAAAAAGAAGGAGACCCAGTATCCCCTCTCGTTTCATCTCCTGTTCTGGGTAACCTCTGCCCTTCTCCGCCAATCTGAAATCTGCGTGCCTTGTGGTGCCTTGTCTTGTGCCCCTCTGCTGGCCTTTGCTCACCGGTTTTCGCTCGATCAATGACCACCGTATCCGCTGGGAGGAGTGACATTGCCGATTCCACCCATCCTCATCACGCGCAGTGCCCGGACCCTCCTGTCGGTCCCGTTTCGGACCACTCCGCTACGGCCTCTGCTCCCACCGCCGCGCCTTCTTCTTCTTCTTCTTCTACGGCCTCCCTGCCCTCGCGGAGATCGCTGGCCATTTACGCTTTAGAGAAGACCTCCAGTGCGCTTGCCAATCTCGCCTCCCGCACCAGCGGTTCCTCCAATTCCTCCCACCGCTTCAGCGCATCCTTTGGAGGCTTCAAATACGCCCCCCTCGCCGATTCCTCCGCCGCCAATCCTCCGGCCGACTCCGTCGAGCCTCGCACCGACAGTCAGCAGCCGTCGCTCGTTTCGGATCAACAACAGTCCAACGCGCGCGTGACCTCGACTCGCCCTGAATCCGCCGCCTCCCTGTCAGAGTCCTCCTCGTCTGCGACGCCCAACATGCACCAAACATCGTCACGATTACTCCGCATGACGGAGGATGAGCGACCATTTACCAAGGTATGTGATCGTGCAACGGGGAGAACTTGCCAAGGATGATCCTCACAGCATGGGTGCCTAGGATTTCAATGACCTCTTTGCGACCCTCATGGTCAGCTTGAAGCTGGACACCCACCGTGTCCGCTTCACCAAATTCGAGCACACCTTCACCTCCGAAGAGGCCATCAACAACCTGGGGTCGCTCAAATTCTCCCAGTCGAATCGCATGCCGGATCCCAAGGATCCCAGCCGCATCGTCACCACCACCACCACGACCACCTTCTCCATGGCCAAGGAGATGGCCCGCTCCGTCTGCCAGCGCTTCGTCGACGCCCGCTTCATCGAGCCCGTCGATGGTCGCAATGCCTCGTACTTTCCGATGAAGGGCGGCTTGTACCAGCTGACCCGCAAGGGCATCAACATCCTTCAGCGCTTCTGCCAACGCAATGGCATCACGGCCCGCCACGTCATGAACGTGTTGGACTCGCCGCGCAACACCATGCAACTCGTCAACCTCGAACGCGATCCCGAGACGGATAAGCTGTCCACGGATCGAGCCACCATCGAGGTCATCTTCCGCCGCTTCGCCGGCCAGGATGGACCCAACGTCAAGTCCAGCGTCTCGAGCTCGGACTCGGACTCGGTCAGTGAATACACCACCGGCCTCGTTGGCGTCAAGATGGCCAAGGAGCGTAGAATCGGAGACAAGGTCTACCACAACACCTTCACCGGCAAAGCCGCGGTCGACTGGTTGATGGATTGCTCCACAACGAACGACCGTCGGGAAACTTGCCTGATTGCGCATCTCTTCGTCAAGCACGGTTTGATTGCCGCCGTGCAGGAGGACCGCGCGATGGCGCAGCAGGACCCCAGCTTTGTAGATTTCCAGCCGTCTAAGCATGCCATCTACACCATCACCGAACGAGGTCAGCGGGTATGTGGATGGATTGCACGGGACAAGAACGACCAGGCGCCGCCGACGTCGACCTTCGATGTTCGCGGCTCTCGCGACTCCAACAATGCCCGCTTGAACCAAATCCTGCGCGACCCGGCCCTGCGACTGCTCTTCCGCGAATTCCTGCGCCAATCGCTCTGCGAGGAGAACCTGTCCTTCTATCTGGATGTCTCCGAGTTCACCGCCAACTATCACCGCCTCGAGAAATCGGGCGCTCTGGCGAAGCTGGACACTGTCCGCGAGACGCTGGCTTCGGCCTATGGTCTCTACAATGCCTTCCTCGCTCCGGGATCGCCATGCGAGCTCAACATTGAGCACAACCTTCGAAATAGTCTTGCCAGCCGCATGACCAAGGCCGTCGGAGACGACGAGCAGATGCTCAAGAGCTTGCAAGAAGTGGTGAATCTCTTTGAGCTCGCTCAGACGTCCGTGTACAAACTGATGTCAAGCGTAAGTCTATTACCAATGCGTTCTGGACGGCCGAATAATCTAACTTTTCACAGGACTCGGTTCCCAAGTTTGTCCGCGATCCCAAGTACTCCGCCATCCTCAGTGAGCACTATTTCGATCTTGGTAATTCCGGTCGAGCCTATTCCCCAACACCGGCCGGCAGCGTTCCGGAGCGTTCCATGAGCCGGTCAGTGCGATCATGACATTCTTCCAATCCGAGATGCCATCTCTCGAGTCGACGCAACGATTCCATGATCGATAACACCGAGTCCATCGTTGACAACCCGATAGCGCTCTTTAATTCTCTTTAATGTTTTGCATGGATCAGCATTGGCGCGCGCGACCATGAGATTCCGACATTTACGATTTCCTTGCCACTCATGATCGGACAATAATAGACTTGGGAGGTGTCTGGTGGTTTTCTTTCTCTGCTTGGGTTCTTCGTCTCGTGTGTTTTTCCTTTGTGAACCGGTGTTTTCGTTATTTTTCGGATCAGACGACATGGAGGAGCTCTTCCCCGGAAGCATACATCGGCGTTGCAGATGTCGATTTTCCGACTCTCCACTGTTGCTGTCCAGGTTTCGGTGTTGCATCTTGCATGTCCGGCAGCGTTGTTTAATCTAGTTCATCCATGTATGTTTGTCAGTTGCATCAGATTCGCATGACGTGTACTCGTTCTACAGAGAATACAACTATTGATATTTCAATTCTTGAGAGAGCTACCAATACTTTATGTCAGTCTTGGAAACACTTAACATTTGCGATGTGGCTGGCAAACGGACGGACGGCCAAGATTGTCTTTAGAAAGAAAGAATATATCACGTGACTCACCGCCTCCAGCATCGGAGCTCAGTGACTTTGCGGGCCAAAGTTGTCCTTCGCGCAAGCAAGGCGACAAGAGGACACACGAATCGTCGCGCTGCCTTCACCAAATCCGATCCGTGGTCGCCGTTGAGCAAAGTAATACAGCAGCGCGATTCATCATGGCGACTGATCCCACCCTTTCGGACCCTCTGCTCTCGCTGCGGCAAGCAATTGCCGGGCAAGCTCTTCCCACGCCGACGACTTCCGCCGATGTCGCGACAGCGACCGCGAACGGGACCGATGACCTGGCGCAAGCCACGCATCTGTATTTCCCTCACCCGGTGCCGCGCACGATTCCGCTGAATACCCCGACGCGGTTTGTCTCGGCGGCGAATGAGGATTCCCCCGTGGATCTGCGGAGTATCTTCTTCGCGTGGCAGAAGAAAGATGTGGCGATTCCAGAGTATATCGAGTCGGCGCAGGTGTTGAATGAGGCGCTGAAGCAGAAGGGGAATAATGAGCAGGTGTTGAACCTGGTTTTCGTGGAGCGACTGGATTTGATTACCTGGTTGGAAGGCGCGTCGGATGAGAGTGAGTATATAAAGCCGCTGGAAGGGGAGGCTGCTGCGGCGGCGCCGCCGAGTGCTGCTGCCGCTGCTGCGGAAGGGGCTGCACCAGCGGCGGCGGCGGGGGAAGCAGGAGCTGCTGCATCGGCGGCGGCTGCAACGGGGCGGCCAGTCAAGGCCATTGATCCGCGGTTGCAGCAGATTTACAATGGGGAGCGGAAGATTGGTGATAGGAATAGTGTGCTGAGGGGTATCAAGCCGACGGTATGTAGTTTCCCGCCCTCTCATCGCGGCATTCGAGATGCTGACTATGGCAGGACTTTTCGCACGTTCGCAAAACCGCAGAAATCTTCCTCGGCCGCAACCGTTCGTCCCGAACAGGCGCATATGCCGCCGGTGCAAAACCAGGGAGCCGGCCCATGCCCGTCGTGCCCACTCCATCGGCAGGACTCCCGCTTGCAAAGAAGCCCGGATCCAGCTCATCGCGACGACCGGATCCAATCATCCTGCTATCGCCTTCAGCATCATCGCCCATCCGCCTCTCAAACATCAAATCCTTCCTCCAGGACGGTGTCTTTGTGCCCCCGGACCACCCAACCCTCGCATCCGACACCAAAACCAACATTCTCTACATTATGCGCGAGACAAAACTCGTCCCGTCAACATCCTCCTCGTCATCAACAAAACCGGGCTCTACTTCAACCTCCACCCCCGGTAGTTCTTCCTCCCGCAAACCCACCCGCTTCATCTTCGTCGACAACCCTTCCAACTTCCAACCCGACTACTGGCAACGCCTCGTCGCGGTCTTCACCACCGGCCAAGCATGGCAGTTCAAGAACTACAAGTGGTCCCATCCGCCGGAACTCTTCAAGCACGCCGTCGGCATCCACGTCAGCATGGCGGGCGATACCATCCCCGAAACCATCAAAGAATGGGGCCGCGGCGTGGTCTCCTTCACCATCGCCCGATGGGACGAGAAAAAGGGCGTCGAGGGCGCTGGTCGGTGGCAGGATCGGGAAGTCGTCCAGGGGATCTGGTCGACGATTGAGGCGAGAATGCGGGCGATGGGGTGGGGGAGTAATCAATAGTCTCTGTTTCCTCTCAACTTATGTAACTTTGATAGATAACATTATGGGGATATCCAGGGTGGCGTTTGATCGGTTGTGTATAGTACTATGTATTCGATCTATTTGCATGCCATTTTGAGGGTTCTCGGTAATTCATCTCTTTTTTTTCTTTTTTTTTTTTTTTTTTTTTTTTTTTTTTTTAAAGGTTATATCATACAGTAGGACCGTGCACGTATCGATCAAGGGCACATCACACACCATCAATACATAGCATTCAGTAACGAAACCTCATTCACGGATTCACGGTAAATTAAGAGTGGAAAACACTGAACAAAGTAGAGAACACCATCATGGCGAACGGTCCACAACGGAAAAAATAAGAATCTCTCACATTTTTCTCATTTTTTGTTCGGAACCTGCTGCCCTCCATTCAAATGCTTCCGTGTCCAGCACGCCATAAACGCCAATTCCTCCCATTCCCTTCTTCCCTGTCCATCAAAGAAATAAAACATGATACAGTATGTTTTCCATCCTCCAACATCCGACTCGAAAACGCCGACGACAAAAAAAGTAACCCTTGCCTTGAAAAAATAGAAACAACGGAACAAGATATCAGGCCATTGGGTATCATGTGCTCGTCGAAGATGGAGCGTGGCTGGTGCCGCTGTCGGTAACGGCGACGGACCGAGGAGAAAGCGGATGTGATGCGCCCTCACCGCCTGGTTTGATGTCCTTACCAGCGCCGGTCGTGCTCGACCCTTGTGAGTCTGTGGATAACGACGACGGCACTGGTTTGGAAGCGCTGCCTAATGCCTGCGGTTGAGTCTTCTCGGTGGTCGGCGATGCGAGCGTACCGCGACGACTGATATAGTCACCCAAACTGAGCTTCTTCTTGACCGGACTCGGCGCTGTGATACTTCCACCCGGTGTCTGAGCCGATGGCGGTGCAGAAGAACTCGAGGACGACTGCGCGGAGCCAGGAGTCACAGGGCCTCCACCGGACGTAGACGGGCTCGTGTTCGTCGGGAGTTGCACGTGCAGGCCGGTTCGCTGCTTAGCCGGGATCACCGTATGATGCGCTGCTGTCGACGGTAATGGGAATGGCGGCTTGCCCATTGCACCCGGCGTGTCCGTCAGGGAACTGCTGGACGGACTCATGTCCGATTCCGATGGACGAGCATCCCTACTAGTGGACGAATCGGCATCTTTCATTTCCACGTCCTTGGTGACCGAGTTCGGCTGTGAGACCGCCTCAGGCTCCAACGACACTTTCTTCTCCATCGCCCTCATCCTATCTTCGTGTGCACGCTGTAGTAACCGCCGGCACAGAGGTACAAACAGACCCGTGCGGCGAACAGCCAATTTCTCATGTGGCACATTGTCCAAATCAACTTGAAGCCCTGCGTCCACATATACCGGCCGTTCTCGAACTGGCGCCGGGCTAAGCACCTTGCGACGGTGACCAGTCGTGGATGATGGACGAGCAGGAGGAGAATTCGACTTGCGGCCGACGTTGGTGTCAACATGGAGAGACTTGGACTGACTTCCAGGCGTGCTAAAGTATCCGGCCTGTTTCTGAACCCCGATCAGTTGCGAGAAGAGAAAAGATATTGTGAACGAAAACTTACCGAGCTGGACGTCGTAGGAGTCGCTTGGGCCGAGTGCCCGCTAGAACGCTTCTTCTTTTTTGTACTAGTCTGCTGCTCGTGCTCTAACTGTTCAAAGTGCTTCTCTGCCGCTGCAATCTTCCGCTTTTCGCGGGCCGACAGTTCCGTATCAGCAAGCCCCCATTCGGCAGGAGTTTGCGTGGGAGTCAAGTCACGACTGTGCGTGTGACCACGAACCGAACCCGACGTGGATCGATTGTCTGCGTCATCCTCTTCCATGTTCTTGGCTCCTTCACTCCCAGCGCGACCCCCAAATCCGAGGGGAGACAAGTTAGGTTTCGACTTTGTCTTCTTTCTCTTATTGGCAGCCTGCTTCATGGCGGGATGACGGCGACGATCCACATTGCTCAGAAGACAAGTCTGTGAGCTTGCGGACGAATTGCAGGCGCAGCCTCCAAAGTGTGCCAGCACATTGCTGATGCAGATCGCCGCTGCTTCAGGGTCTGTATCTCCGCTGTCTTGTTTCACAAGACCATTGGGGGAACCAAACAGGGTAGGATCCAGATACCACATGGCAGTGACTTCCGAATCAGCGGGTATGTCCTGGTTGGCCACGAAACAGAAATGATACTCAACGTCATTCGTAATGAACGTTTTCATCGTCACGTTGGGACGGCATGACCGACGAATATACCGGAGTATGGAGCCTTCCTCACGGGTGTCAATGTAGATGGGAAGCTGAGGGTGAAAGAAGACGAATGGCTGGGGATGTCGTAGTTCCTGCCAGCGATTGCTTGGATCCAGGCAGTAATCGCGAAGGAGACCGATCTTGCCCTTGACTTCTCCCACGATTTCGTCCTTTCGAATCGGTATGGGCGTCTTCAGTATCTTCCACGTTGGATGGACTCCGTCGATTTCGGTCGCATGGTCCGTGACGGACTGCGTGAACAGGTTGGAACCCTTGGAGCAATCTAGCGCATCGACAAACGTGTACACCTCTTGTGGGCTATCCTTCTTGGCCACACGTGCCAGTGCGTCGGCATCTTGCGCCCAGGTCGCTAGCTCACCGGCGAGGGTCAAGTTCACAAACAGGTTGCTCGGCATATCAACATGGCCAGGGTCGTTGTCGTAAAGATGTAAAAATTCCTTCGCGTACAAGGGGATGTTGGGCATCGTGGACGATTTAGATGGACTCATCGACATGGTCGACCCGGATCGTTTTCGGGAATCGGGAATCCCAGTCGCCAGCCCGGACTGTGAACTGACTGACGCAGAGGACTTGTGGGTCGTTTTGACCTTTTTGGCAGCCGGCTGGTCGCGTGAACTGGAATCGCTGCGATGGTGATACCCGTTCACATGGTGACTATCATGGTCCTTTGTCTTCTTCTTTTGGCTCTTTGTTCCCGATCGACGCCCCTTCCGCTCCCCGACTTCGCTCTGCTCCCGGAGTCGCCGCTGTCGCTCCGTGGCGCGCTTCGCATCCAGGTAGCGAGGTTCGCAGTCGGTGCAGTTGTGGATCTCTGGAACTTCGCGACCATGGTAGTAGCATTCGATATGCTGCCAAGTCTCGCACGACTCGCAGAAAACGGTGTTTCCGTCATCATCTTCGAAGTCGCAGATACATTTGATGGTGTAGGGTTCTTCCTCTTCCTCGGCCGGAACCGGGTCGGCGACCGTGCCTTTGGGTGCAGGAGGGTTCAAAGGAGCGGTGACCGGATAGGAGTCCGCCGTCGAGTGCGTGGGCGCGAGAATGGAGGTGTCTGTCATAATCCGACAGCATCCCCCGTCTTTCTGTCACGACAAAATGGCTATCAGGTTGTCAATGCCCGGACAGACTGCAAATCGCAGCGAGCATGTCAGCCGTCAGGGTGACTCCGGGCGTTCCGTTTCGATGGCACGATGAAAGGCGTCGGTTCCTGAGGAATCGTCCTGTGAGCGAGAGCGGGAAGACAGCGAGATTCGGACGGACGGTAAATACTGCGGTACCAAGTGACCCGGCAGGACACGCAAAGGATACCAGTAGCAGATCAGAGCGATCGACGGCAAGGATGGCGGCTCTACGAGGTCTAAAAACTCGCACAGGAATGGTCACGGACGAAAGGACACGGGTGTTGTTGAAATACGATGAGCGCTGGCTATGTCAACCGGTCAACTCTTCTCTCGGCGACGAGGGCAGAGCATTAGAAAGTCGGCGTCGAAGAGGGTTGTACGTGAATCGGCGAAGCGACACGCATGGAATGGGGAAGGGAGGTGGAAGATAGGACGGCAGAGGCCTACAGGAAAGAGGAAACGAGGAAAATGAGACGGAAGAAGGGGACTTGGAGCCAGTGGGAAAGGTCGCGTAGAGGAAAAAAAGGAAAAGCGCGGATCGTCCGGGTCGAAGGCTTCGACGGGCGTGGGTTGGGGCTCTGGGCTTTTTTTCGCCTTTCTGGCTTTTGGGGACTTTGAAGAAAGATGGACGGCGACTCGTTTCTTTTCCCCGTTCTCGCTTTTCCACAGAGGACCGGCCTGGTGCTGACTAAGCGTCCAGTGATATCCAGATCCCGTGGGAATAATAATAATAATAGAAAGACTATGGCGGGCAGCCAGGAACAGTTCGATATCACACCACAGGCAGCCTTTGCGGTTCAGTTAGCCAGGCATTGACTAGAGTTTCCCGCAGGGGGCAGCTGGCCATCGGACTGCATTCGCGCCGGTCCGCCCTTGGGCTCGTTCTCCAACGCAGAGTTGCAGGACTCAATGGAGGGGGAGGCACAGGCCAGCATGGGCCATCGCTCGGACGGCGCGCAAATATCCCTGATAACCAATCAGAAGGCCCCGTTCGAGTGGCTTTCCCTGCTGGTTCATGATCTGCCATCTGATTTCCCTTTCGGGTAGGCGGAGTGATCGCTGCCTGTAATTGGCACAGACCCGAATTGACTGAATGCGCTAGTCCATATTTGGTAAGAGCTGACGTAAGCGAGATCGCTTCGCTCGGGACGAAAAGCGGAAAGTGGAGGGAAAGGGCCGGGAGCAAGAGAGCACAGAACGGCGAGGTCGGAAGGCATCACGGAGACAGTTCGGCCAGAACATAGGTTATCAGATGCTCCTCGGAGGACTGGAAAGCGACTGGCTGGGAGACTTAGGAGGCAAGAACAGCGAGCAGAGGAAGAGTATCAGACCAGAGCCAGATGCCGCTGGTAGGGCTTTCGATGTGATAGTAGCCATAAGCGGGCAAGTCTGCGCGGCTCATGCTCCGTAGTGGTGATGAGAATTTTAATGAGGACAGTAAGCAATCGAACAACAAGAACAAGAGGGGCCCAAGCCAACAGTGATCAGGCGCCAAATCACAACGCAGAAATCCACCGTAGTGTGCCGGATTAGGCGAGCTGAAAACTGGCCGCCGAGGCTGTTCAGTGCTCAAAGTTCGAGAACCTAGTGGGAATAAAACGCAAAGGCGTATCCGAGAGAAAACAGTCCCGCACCGCAACCATTTCAAACCACAACACGCATTGACCGGCCGGACGGGCCTTGCAGGGTTAAAAAAGTTTCCGCTTGTGTGGCTTGGTTGTTCATCGGTGCTGATCTCTGTTTGCCACTGCTGGAATTTGTCAGGCGGGAAATTTCCCACGTTCGAGTACCTTAATTATAAAGGTAAAAAAGGTGGAATAAGGTGGTGGTAATACAGCATGGTCTTGCCTCAGCAACATCATCGTAGCCAGGGGTATCTTCAATTGCGCTGCTCCCTCCGATCTAGTCCTATGACCGTATATATATATATATGTATACATAAAAGTCCAAATTCCCATTCCATGTAGGATCATGGCCCTGTTAATTCATCATGGATCGTATCATGCTCGCACATATTCGAGTCAGAGAGCGTCTTCTTCTGTGAGATCCGCTTCGGCGAACTCGAGCCATTCGCCAGAGATGGACTTCTTCCAAAAACGAACAGTACCATCGTCGCCTGAAGAAATCAGACAATCACCGGCATACGAAAACTCGACTTGCCAGACATCAAGATGCCGACTGTCAATGCAAGCAACTTCACGGAACTCGTGTTTGAACTGGGTATCCGCACTGGGGACTCGATGTGAGACAGAAATAGGGGCACGATTGGCGAGAGCCGAGCCGATACCGGACTGAGCTGTGGCACGATTGGCTGTCAGTGACTCTGATGTCTGTTGCCGCTCGCTGCGGTGGCTCGCTGCGGTCTCCGATAGGGTTGTATACACTTCGAAAATTCGAATAAATCCATCCTTGCAGCCGCTGGCGATCAGATCAAACCCGCGAACCGAGCCGTTGGCCCACGATACATCACGCACGAGGCCTCCATGCCCGGTCAATTCAATGGCATGATAGAATCGACGATTAGAGTCAGTACGGTAGATCTTCACCGTGTCCATGGCAGCCACCACCAGCGACAGGCTCTTGCGGTCCCAGTCTGGCAAAAGGGAGTGTGTCACGTCGACAGGGTCATGATGGAATTGAACTCGGAAACTGGTTTCTTCGCCCCGTTGAGGCGCGGGACATACCCGGAACTGGTCCACCGTCTGCCAATCATTCAAGGAGTCGGAGATTACGGGTTCCATGACCATCAGATAGCCGTCGCGCGTTATTAGTGCGAGCCATGTGTCTAGGTCAACGTTTCGGAAGTCCAGAGACACAAAGGGCACGCGATGCGGTGCCATCAACCGATAGATGGATCGAAAACGACGCCCGGAATGAGGCGGCTGTGTGACATCCTCCTGCCAGATTTTCAGCCGCATGTCTTCTCCTACACTGCCTATGTGTTGCCCAGTAAAGGGCCCATTCCAGGCCGCCTACATGTGTATGAACGTGTCAGCATCCACCTCGTCGGCATCTAACAAAATCCGGGTTTCTGCAGATCTTACATCCCGGACCTCGGCGTCATGTGCTCGCCAGGTATCCAACAGTTGCCACTCCCCATCCTTTAGGTCCCAGACCTTCAAACGATGGTCTGACGATGCCGTGACAATGCGATTGCCGTAAAAGTTGAACTTCGTGACGGTGACCAAGTCACGATGGCCCGCGTCGAAGTCGGTGAAACCGGTACCCATGTCAATTCAATGTACGCTCACTGGTTGCAACGCACATCGAACTCCAATGAGAACGATGAATCGGCGAAGGTACAGGGATGGCGACTCAGTGAGGGCAGGATGGGCCATGCATGGATGCATTGACACTTGCTAGCTCACATCCCCCTGCATGTGAGTTTCTTGAGCTGTTCTGGAGGAGTTTTGTCCGCAATGCGGCTTGAGTAAGGGTCCTGATTCGGTAAAGCGTTGACGCAGCTATCCGCAAGCCACGGAATAAGCGTACTATGATTGGTCGATCATGGGGGCTTAATCTGACCGCCTAGTAGGCGGTGAGTTTTAATCCGGCAGAATAAAGCGCATCATGACATTTGGCCAGGTTGTCCAGTTGGCAACTTGAATGCTGCAAGACCTCACCATGTACCGAATACCGCGACAGCCATGAGGCAATCGAACCGCCTGTCACTATCGGAGACGGCATGTCTCTTAGCATTGGTGGGCGTGTCCGTCGGAATCACCGCCAATTCACTTCGTGACGATGGTCGCCCCTTGACGGTGTCTTTCGCCTTCAGCCTTCTGGGATTTGCGGCGTCGTACAGCCTGATACGATGGCTAGGCCCGACATTCATGAAGGCTGGGCTAAAGGGGAGGGATATGGCCAAGGTCAATAAACCCGAAATGTATGAAAGCGTAGTGCGGAGGCAGGAATGATCACTGACAGAAGGTACCACCAGACCGGAAACTATGGGTGCCGTATGTGCCGTAGTGTACCTGTTGCTCCTAATTGCGTTCATTCCGTTTCCATTCTATAAAGATATCGTCGCAGCTACGTCAGGAGGAGGCAATAGAGACGTCGTCATCCAAGTCAACCACGTGGAGACGGGGCGGTATCTACATCGATTTCCACATAACAAGGTCTCCGATTCTTTTCGTCCCCTTTGTCAAGATTATACACTGACAAATATTTATAGCTTGCATCTTACCTCTCAGGTATTCTTTCATTGCAAGCGATTGTTCTCTTGGGTATCGGCGATGACCTGCTCGACATTCGCTGGAGACACAAGGTTCTAATTCCTGCATTGGGAGCGTTCCCAATGTTGGTTGTTTATTTCGTCGACTTTGGTGTCACGCACGTAGTGGTTCCGCTGCCCCTGCAGAAATATCTGGGGCAATTGATTGATCTAGGATGGCTATACTACGTCTACATGGCTGCGGTCGCGATATTCTGCCCGAACAGCATCAACATGCTTGCTGGGATTAATGGAATTGAAGTCGCCCAGTCCATAGTGATTGCGGTGTTGCTGATGATCAATGATTCTCTCTACCTGTCGCCGTTTACCCGCTACCCACACCCGGCAACGGACTCACATCTCTTTTCCATGTACTTTCTTACTCCCTTTGTTGGCGTCTCGCTGGCACTGCTTTACCACAACTGGTATCCATCCAAGGTTTTTGTGGGTGATACTTACTGCTACTTTGCTGGGATGGTATTCGCAGTCGTGGGTATCCTGGGCCATTTCAGCAAGACCCTGCTGCTGCTGTTTATCCCCCAAATGTTCAACTTTCTGTATTCGTGTCCGCAGCTCTTCCACATCATTCCGTGCCCGCGCCACCGTCTTCCTCGGTACAATCCAAGCACAGGACTGCTTGAGAATTCCGTTACGGAATGGAAGCAGCCTCCTGCCAGGCCCATTCACTTTGTTTTGACCACGCTGGCCCGGCTTCGGCTCGTAGGGATCAAGACCAACGACCGTGGGGAAATTGTCGAGTCGACCAATCTTACCCTTCTCAATCTATGGCTCCTCTGGTTTGGACCGATGAAAGAGGAGCAATTGGCGTTACATATGGTGCTCTTGCAAATCGTTTGTGGATTAGTCGCATTGTTCGTGCGCCATCGCATGGCGCTCTTGGTGTTTCCGGCAGATAACCTTACCTTAGGTGCTTCTCAGGTGTGATTAACTACAATTATAGAGTTGTATATTACTATTATAATAATTTCATTATTGCAGACCTCAAATGATACCTAGATCATGTTTTGACGTGCAAGGAAGAGTTCCAATTCTTCGTAAGGTTCCAGCCCCAACCCTAGTTAGTCTGCGGAGTTTTTACGCCAAGGTTCTTCGTGTTGAGCTCAAGGACAACAATTCGGCATTTGACATCGTTGGCTGTATCTAGAACAATGTTATTTACCCATTTGATACCAATTGATTCTTAATGACCTCGTATCGAACCAGAAACGATAGTATCTATCACGGAATTACTCCGTGGATCTATACGCCCACTAACGCGGTGCGATCCTCACATCATCGTAGATAGCGATGGCGTAACTGACTCCCGCACTCCACACCAGACATCACCTCCTCCCTAGAACGTTTGGATAACAGAAGACAAGCCGATGGTGTCATGGCTCGAATCCCACCGTTTATTGATAGCCCCAGTAGACTGTGTCTGAATCAGAGGAATATATATCCTTCTGTTTCCGGCATTCTAACAATCAATTGTACATTGTTCCTCGTGTCAAAGAAATTGAAATCGGAGTCATCCAAGTCATAATCATGGCTCTCGTACAAGATCCGCCAACGGTCCCTGTGCAGACAGATCTCAAGGTCCCGACAACGGTGGCTTCTGTCTCGGTCGAAACCCCCAAATCCGAGACACAAACACAACCTCTTGTGAACGGCACCGAGTCAAAGACGAAGCCTAAGTTTGAGATTGAAGAGCATCCCATCGACCAAGTGCGTGATGTCAAAGTAGCTGTCATTGGGGCAGGCTTGGCCGGTGTCTCGGCAGGTGTACTACTGCCAGCCAAGCTGCCTGGTATTGACTTGACCATCTATGACAAGAATGCCGATGTGGTAAGTGACCCTCAAGGACAAAGTTGTAATTAGAAGAGTGGCTGAAAGACGCAGGGCGGTACGTGGTTTGAGAATACGTATCCGGGTGTTCGCTGCGATATCCCAGCTCATGCCTACCAGTCTTGCTTTGAATACAACACAGACTGGACAGAAGAGTTTGCCCAAGGTCATGAGATTCGGGAATATTGGCAGAACATTGCTCGTAAATACAATGTCTACGACCGTCTCAAGCTCAGACAAAAAATCAAGAGGGCCGAGTGGCTCGCTAACGAGGCGAAATGGGAGCTAACGATCGAAGACCTGAATGATGGACATGTTCGTGCACCTTACCAGAAGATCAAATTCAATACACGATACTGACAGCTTGATATCAGGTTTATCAAGTCAAGTATGACTTTGTCGTCTCTGCCGTCGGACACTTCAATCATTGGAGACTTCCAGACTACCCAGGCATCGACACTTTTAAAGGACCCCTTTTCCATTCCTCGAACTGGCAGCATGACGTGGACTTGAAAGGCAAACGAATCGCTCTTATCGGAAATGGAGCCTCAGGTCTGCAAGTTTTGCCATCAATTCAACCCCTAGGTAGCCATATCGACCACTATGCTCGGAATCGAACCTGGGTGGTTGACTCCTTTGGACCGAGAGGGGTTCGAAGGCTCGAGCCCAATTACATTCCCGAAGAATTGCGCGAGTCATTCAAGAAGGACGAGAAGAAATATCTAGAATACCGCAAGGATATTGAGAGCGGCTACTTCCAACGGTTTGCATCCATTTTCAAGGGGACCAAGGAGAATGAGGAACTGCGAGCCAAATGGACCAAGCTGATGCTCGACCGCGTCAAGCCAGAACTGGCGGATAAGATAATCCCGGATTTCCCGCCTATTTGCCGCCGTCCAACCCCCGGGCCTGGGTATTTGGAGGCGCTTTCACAGCCAAACGTCAGCTACATCCAGACTCCCATCGAGCGGTTCACCGAGACTGGCATCGTGACCGTGGACGGAGTGCAAAGAGATGTGGATGTCGTGATCTGCTCCACTGGTGCCAATGTCGACTTCGTTCCACCCTTCCCCATCATTGCTAACGGTGTCAACATCCAAGATTTGTGGAGACCGGGGGGCAAGTACGGCTATCCTCATCTGTATCTGGGCATGGCCGCGCCAGGATTCCCAAACCTTAGCTGGATCGGAGGGCCATATGCCGGTGGATACAGCGGCACGGTTCCCAACAGTTTCGAGAACCAGGTGGTCTACGTTGCCAAAGTGATTCGCAAATTCCGCAGCCAGGGAATCAAAACCATTGTACCCTCGGAGGAGGCAACAAAAGACTTTATCGAGTACTGTGACGCTTTCTTCCCGCGCACTGTATGGACGGGAAACGACGACTCTTCGGAAAATAGCAAAAACTGCTCATCTTGGTACAATGGCGGCAAACCCGGCGGGCGCGTCGTCGGCATCTTCCCCGGCAGCGCTGCGGCAGCCAACTATATCCGCCGCGATCCGCGGTGGGAGGATTACGAGTACACATACACGAACCCCAGTGGGAATCGATTCGCCTGGTTTGGCGATGGGTGGACGAAAAGAGAGAAGGCGCCCGAAGGAACGGTGGATCTCACGCCGCATCTGAAGTTGCAGAGCGAGATTGATTTGCGGACACATTATGAGGGGTGGTGGGATGTGTAATTGGTTATTCTATCTCTACATCGGATGGATATGCGTATGCCAGTGTAGTTTGCAATGGCTACTTTATGATGTCTTGGAGAATCAGTCTCTGGTTAATCATTCAGTGTACATAACATGCCAAATAATTTCGACCGGTTACGATCACTTCCTTGTACATGCTGTATGCTTATCACGCCTTGGTCTCTTCCTTGTTCTCTTGCTCTTCTTTTTGAGCATACTTTGGCACCTCCTCTCCTGCCCTCCAGAAGTACTGCGCACCCGGATGAGTATCCGGCAGGCGAGTCTTCCTCTTGACACCGTAGAAGTTCTCCCGCATAGTACCACCCTTGACCGCGTAATCCTCCCAGAACAACCCTCTGCGCCGCAGTTCCGGGATGAGATACTTGATGATGTCGTCAAACGTCTCCGGCAGAGTGGCATAGCTGAGGTTGAACCCATCAACATCAGCGACATCGACCCACCTCTCCAGCTCATCCGCCACTGTCTTCGCGCTTCCAATGATTTTGGCGCCATTGCCACCAACGAGGAGATACTCTGCAATCGTACGCCGATTCCATTTCACGTCTTGCTTGCCGGGCACCGTACTTGCCCAGTGGTTGACCATGCTCCGGATAGCGGGTGCTTCAACGAAACGGAAGTCTTGGTCCTCGTCGTACTTGCTCAGATCATAGCCGGACCAGCCGCCAAAGAGTGCCAGCGCTCCTTCCGGATCGCCGTATTTGAGAATCTCCTCGAATTTTGCCTGCGCTTCCTCGTCCGTCTCGCCCACGATAACGAGGACACCGGCCACGATGCGGATGTCATGTGGATCGCGCCCAAACTCCGCCGCTTGTTTGCGGATGCTTTCCACGGATGGACGGACTAGTTCGGGAGTATGCCCGTTGAGGAAGATCGCCTCAGCGTGTTTCGCAGCAAAGGCCTTGCCGGCCGTGGATGTACCGGCCTGGAGCAGGAACGGGGTGCGCTGGCGCGAGGGTTCGCATAGGTGCGGTCCCGGAACGTTGAAGTATTTGCCTTTGTGGTGGATCTGACGGACAGCCTTGGGATCGGCGTAGCCTGATTGGTCGTTCTTGACCGCATCATCACGCCATGAGCCCTCCCACAACTTGTATAATACGTGCATGTACTCGTCCGCGATTCGATACCGCTCATCATGCTCAATCTGCGTGTTGAGACCAAAGTTCCGTGCGGCAGAGTCCAGATAGGATGTGACGATGTTCCAGCCAACGCGTCCTTTGCTCAGGTGGTCGACAGTGGAGAATCGTCTCGCGTGGGCGTAAGGTGCGTCATACGTGGTTGATGCCGTGACGCCGAAGGAAATGCTTTCCGTCGCCGCGGCGAGAGCCGGGATACTGTACAGAGGATCATTGATGGGGAACTGCGCGCCAGCCGGGATCGTCGGCTCGAGATTCGCAGGGCCCTTGTAGACGTCATAGCCACCGAGCACGTCGGCAAAGAAGATGGCATGAAACTTGGCAGCTTCGAGCTTCTTGGCCACTGAAATCCAGTGCTCGAGATCGTTGTATTTGCTGCCCTGGTCCTTGGGATACCGGAACACACCCGGGTTTAGGTGTGCCGGAGCCTGCATTGCAAAGGCATTGAGGATGAGCTGCTTCTTCGGCTTCTCCGTCATGTTGATTCAGTATTCAGTGTAAACAGCAGTAACGATTGATTAAATCACAAAGCCCTAGAAACAACTTGCTGGATGATGAAGAGGGAAAAAAAAACATCGAAGTCTCTTCACAGCTCGTTTTCAGTTTCTACCCTTCAAAACCCCACCCCCCACTGAGATATCTTCCCATCCTTCTCAAAGTCAATGAGCTGATACGATGGTCAGGGCGAGCTACGGTACAACGTCCGATGGATGATGAATGGGATCGAATGGAGACCTGGCCAAGCTAAAAACTTTCCTAAACAGGAAAAATTTGTTGTATATTACGCCGAGGTGCGTACGGTAATTACAGGACCGTTGACGCCCCGACTCGCGCAACGTCCCACTAGGATGGCGTGACCAACAACTAACTCATAAAACTGTCATCTTGGTCAAACGATAAGCTTAATGACGATAATGAGCCAAGGACGGGTTCGGCGATTTTTGAGGAGGGGCTTGGTGTAGGATTGACGCGGAGTTGGGAATTGACCGCAGGTATGATTCGCACTGCATTGTAGGGCTAGCCTATTGCACGTATCTCAATCCTATCATATCATGATGAAATGTAGCATGTACGACTCATTCCAAACAGTTTTATATTCTAGTATCTATCATCAAAGTATCACAGAAAACAGCCGTCATCAATTTACCACCCAGGTCATAACTCAGTTTGCCGCAATTTCTGTGTTTTTCCGCAAGTCAACCACCAGCCTCTTCCCTGACACCGCTCCGCTTCGCAGAACTTCAAGGGCATCATTGATATCTGCGAGTCCACCATCCCGTCTGACAACAACTTCCGGGGGAACCAGTTTCTGCGTTTCCAGTAGCCGTTCCAGCCACGTCACTAGGCCTTCACCCACCGCTGGGGAGGAGTGGAACATCTTGATCGGGACGGTGTGGTAGCGAATGCGCGGATCTCTCTCCTTGGGAAGCCCCGTGAGTCCGAGGAGGTGCGTCGAGGTTTCACTACTGTCGTCTATGTAGAGCGCTTGCTGGAGAATAGCCGCAGTGTCCCTGCCGACAATATCAATGGCATATCGTAAACGGCCTTGGGTTACTCCTCGAATGATTTCCACAGCTCGATTAGTGTCTAGTCGGTCAACGAGAATGTCAGCGCCGGCTTCGTGGAGTTTGGCTCCATGTCGAGCCACGTCTGCGACGGCAACAACACGAAGGCCGCACAGCTTCGCAAGTTGAATGGTAACATATCCGGTTGTTGTTGATGCTATTATTTAGTTAGCACCAAGAAGTATCAATGAATGACAATAAGTTGTTTACCTCCCCATATAGCAATCCAATCACCTCGCTTTATTCTCCTCGACTCATCCGCTGACGAAAAGCACTCTTCCCGGACGTCCGCTGGGATCTGCTCCTGATCAATCTGGCTGATGATCTGCGGCAAGTTCGGGCCAGGAGCATCCTTGGAAAGGTCAAAGTCGAGGCCAAAGCAGATGCCCAGCGCCAGCGCCGAGGCAACAAAGGCCACTCCAAGTGAAACTCCGCTGTGTATCGACGTCGTGGGCGGAATTCGGACTGCATTGTAATGAGTCGCGATGGCGTATTCCTGGAATGCCGCTTTTCGGATGTCTCGGTAGTCTGTTGAGGGGACTGCGACAAGGTCGCCTTTCTTGATCCGCGAGTTTGGCGCTGTCTGCACAACAACTCCGGCGAGGTCACGTCCGAATATCCAGGGCAGGCTTGGAATACCAAAGTTGAAGGCTCTGGAAATTTTTCAGTGATTGTCTCAGTAGGGTAGACGAAATAGGATACTTACGGTGCTTTCCAATCAATGGGATTGAGACCGACTGCGTCCACTTTGACCAGGATCTCCCCATCATGCTGCACAGCAGGGACGATATGATCGGTGACGAGAACGTATTTTTGACGCACAGCTTGTAGAAACAATGCTGATTGTCTCTTGATAGTCACGCCGTTGATACCGTTGACCTGTGCGGCAGATTGTTCGGAATATGTGTGTGTCTGTGCTTCTGCCGCTGGTTGTGATTCAGCCTTGACGTTGTTCTCCGCGTTCTCTTTTCTGCGAATCGACAGATTTCTCTTGACCAGCGTCGCTGCCGAGTCTGAGATTTGGCTATCAATGCCGTTTTGTACACCCAGTGTACCATTTGATTTCTCAAAGAGGATTTCACGGTCAACCGTTCGAGGATCATCCTCTCGTGTCGCACATTCAATGGCGACACATGTCATTGTGGCCGACATGTTGAATCTGTTTTGACACAGGAATTGGATACTGGATATCAGATCACCTCCATAAATTTGATGAGGGGAACAGGAGAGTCACGGTACTTGTCCTACTAGCCGACTACGAGGACTACTAGTACTATCATCATCCCGGCCGTTAATGTTCAATCTACGGCTTATTTTCGCTGTGGATCACATCAAATTCCCAGATTTGAACCCGGTCACGAATTTCATAGCAAGGAGCAGCCACGCGAAAGGTTAGGAGGCCTGAATCGAGGCACGGTAAGTCATTGCGCAGAGTGGAGTGTAGATTGCGTGATGCTGACTAAGCACGATTAGCCCTAACTTGACAGTGTTGAACCACTCGAATCTGGCTGCTTGATGACCGTGTTCTCTTGGCCACGACTGCAATTTTGCGGGGTTGGCACATGTGTATCGAAGATCTTGCATCTGAGAAGCATAGGCCATGTAATTGGTTCACCGGCCATGCGTACTTAGATATAGCCGGCTGTTATTGGAGATGAACTTGATGTACGTACGGGGTTCGTGAAAGAAGAACGCGGCCAAACTTAACCTGTCCGTACACGGAGTACAAACTCTTAAATTTTCCTCGGGGTAATTCCGGTACGATCTCGACTCATGAGTCATGAACAAATACGCAATTGACTTTTTGTTACTGCATACGTACCATACTCCCTTTTGTCCTGCGAGGCACTAAGGTAAAAAAGCAAGTTCCGACCTGTTGGACCTGAACAATAACTGCCGAGAGGTGCTCCTTACTCTTGGAACCAACATGAATACGAAAGATGGAAAACATAACTGAGCTATGGTGCTTGTAACCCGAATGTTGGAGTGGCCTGTGTAGTCTGTAGCGATGGTCGTTAATCGCAGTAATTACGCCCATGTTACCCCATACATGATTACCTTCCAGATCCAGCATATTTTCTGATATCAATGCAGTACCTCTTCCTACACCAGATTATTTTAAGTTACTAGATACCAATTCCTTTGACAAATTGGAACGTCGCGATAAAGGCCTGATAGCTCTTGGCCAGTTGACTAACCTTAGCGTCCAAGACGCAGGGGTGCGAAATCAACGTTCAGAATGTTCTCAAGTTTGCAGAAAAGTCGTAGGAGTAGGAATAGATGCATTCATACCACTAAGTTTATATGAAATATTTTTGACTCTTTCTACAGAGTATCCAGGAACCTATAGCTTAGTATGACTACCTATAAATTGTAGGCCTCGTTCAGAGAACCATTCCCTTGGAACTACGGAACATGGGAATGCTACGTATTCTGTCCTACCATTTGCATGCAACGCCCATCAACCTGGATATGCGCCAGCCTGCAAAATCTTAGTATAACATTGGGTGCGCGTGGTTAGACGCTCTGGACTGGTTCTTTCGTCCCACGGATATTTAGTACCGTTGCTTAGGGCCGATGCTTGGACCACTTCAAACCTTGACTTCGACTGTCAAATTCAGAAAGCACATCGCTTCAGGCCCCAAAGCAACATCATAGTATTGTTAGGTACGGTCATTTCGCAAGCTTATTGTACTTATCGGCATTGATCTGTCAGGAAGGCATGGCCATGGAACCATGGACGTGGACTAGGTTACGTACTAAAAAGCTATGGGCGGGAAACTCGCAGCCAAGCTGCCAAAGCAGTTTAGCATTGTATGGTGTACAATTAACTAGATATTGCGTGCGATCACGGAATCTCAGTCAACGATGATCTTGAAGAAAGTTTCCACTTCCACGACACATTCGAGACACCGTTTGAGAAACGATTTGGATCCAACTGCCCTGTGCTCAGCAACAATGGCAGATATCCATATAAATAGAGTTTCATCGGAAAGTAGGCAAACAATGGCAAACTGTCACATCAGGGCGTCGTCTTTTACCTGCATGTTTGCTCGAAAAAAACCTGGTATCTTGTCGTGAGGTGAACCCAGCAGTACAGCCATGGCAGAGGTCGAGAAGAACCCTGCGACTGTTAAACCGACCGACTCGGAAGATGAGTCGCAGACAAATCAACCCACCGATCAGCAGAAACGATATCCAGGTACGGTCTAAGTCGCATTTGCAGCGCCAATACCTTCCTAATGACAGGCAGTCAAATGGTATCGCTCGTCTTTCTTCAATGCGCTTATCCTCGGTATCTGCAACTTCCTTGCCCCTGGCATCTGGGGTGCAATGAACAGCCTCGGTGGCGGCGGTAACCAATCGCCATTTCTAGTTAACGCCGCGAATTCGTTGACTTTTTGCTTGATGGTCCTCTCGTGCTTCTTCGGCAGTCTGATCGTGAGATTCATCGGGATCAAATGGACCTTCATCCTCGGCACTACGGGTTACGCACCTTACGCCGCTGGACTGTACGTGAACAACCGTTACGGGACGGAGTGGTTGGTGCTCTTTGGCGCAGCACTGTGCGGTCTCGCAGCGGGTATTTTCTGGATGGCCGAGGCTGCCATCGCCCTTGCATATCCGGAGCCTTATAACCAGGGCAGGTTCCTTGGTTTCTGGCTTAGTTTCCGTGTCGCAGGTCAAATTTTAGGCGGTGCCATCAACGTCGGCCTGAACGCTCAGTCCGATAAGGCAGGGAAGGTGTCATATTCCGTTTTCCAATTGTTCATCGCTTTGCAGGCGCTTTGCCCATTTGTGGGTTTTTTGCTCAGTTCGCCCAAGAACGTCCAGAGAACGGACGGCCTGCCGGTGCGATTGCATGTCTATCAGAAATGGTGGACTGAGATCAAAGCCGTGACCAAGCTGTTCTTCCGCCGTGATTACCTCCTCATCGTTCCGCTAATTTGTCAATCCGTCTACGCCGAAGCGGTGATGTTCACGTTCCAGGGACTCTGGTTCTCGGTTCGTGCTCGTGCTCTAGGATCATTTCTCTCCGGAGTGGTGGCGCTCATCTCTGGTAACATTTTGGGCGCCTTTTTGGACTCAAAGAGGATTTCGCTCAAGTCTCGTGCTCGCTGGTCTTTCGCCGCTGTGTCCATTTTGTCGGGCATGTGCTGGCTTTGGGGAACTGTCATCGTGACGGAATTCCGTAAAACGCGACCAACCTATGACTGGTCTGATCCTGGGTTCGGGAGAGGATTTGCATTGTTTCTCTTCTGGGTGATTTCGTTCCAACTGAACTACATGTACCTGTCAGTCTCCCCTCGAAAAGCGAAGGCTTTACTGCAAGCTTTGCTAACACTTGAGAAACAGTTACTTCGTGGTCGGCAACCTAGCAGAGAACGAGGAAGAAGTTGTTCGCATCGCCGGTTTGCTGCGTGGCACCGAATCAGCTGCTCAAGCTGTCAGCGTAAGTACACTGTTCAGTTCAAATAGGCAGGAAGTTAACAGCCATCCATAGTACGGACTCTCCAGCGTGCCAATTTTCGCGGAGGTCGGTGGCGTGTATCTGAATTATGGGATGTGGGGAGCTGCGCTGCTCCCAGCATGGCTTGTGATCAAGAATATAGGCGTCGGGAGAGATACAAAAGTTGAGCGTGAAACGGCACAAAGAGAGCATGGGCGAACTTGATGTCATCATAGAAAGAAAACTTTTGATGTAGTACGGAGGTAATCTGGCGTCATAATATCAGGTTTTACTACAGAGTATTCGAGGACTCCTTCACTGTCTCGTAACCCAAGTCAAGGTGCGAATCTCTTTGCCTCTCCCCCAAGGCACAATCTCTACCGTTCCGTTTTCTGAGGCCAGAAGGGAAGGGATCTTCTCGCCTTTCTTCTCAAGTCGTATTCTTGTCTTTGAGTCCGAGTTGGCCGGGAGCTTGTAGAATTTTCGTCCAAACCCAGACAAAAAGCCTACAAGGGCTTCTTCTGTAATCTCTTCCTCAGTGATCCAGCCATTATCAACTGCATCTTCTAGTGCTTTGAGGACAATGGCCGTCACGTATGGCTGCGTAAAGCAACCAGCAGCCGTAGCGCCGGGTCCCTTTTTGGAAGATACAGGATGAGGCGCGGAGTCGCTTCCTATATACCAAGTTAGTACAGCGGTAGAAAATCGTCCGCATTTGAGCTCTTACCCAAGAAGAATTTACCGGATCCTTCCACTACAGCTCGTACAAGTGCTAGGCGGTCCTCCGGAGTCTAAAACTGATCAGCTAGTTTCCAACTGATCCTCCTTGAAGGTGAACCTCCTACCTTGGCGACGGGCTTGCAGTAGTTAAATACATCGCTGACTGCATCATCGATGATTAACGACAAATGATGAGCAGTTATTGTCCCAGCAACCTATTCATCGAGCATCAGCTGATCGCCCTTGCGGCGGATTGGATTCGAAGATTCGACTAGACATACTGTGGGCCCACATTGCTTCACAGCCTCAAGTCCCTGACGAGTGCTGACATGCTCGAGGATAATCCTTAGTTTTGGGAATGCAGCGTGGAGTTTGTGCAGCTGAGGCACAAACAGCGGCTCCGCATTGAGTACTGTAACAGCGGGACCAGCTGTGCTAGCATTAGGTGGGGAGCTGATCATTTCGCCATGCAGATTCAAGACAAGGTCATGCTTCTCCATAGCTGCAAATACCGGATATAGCTGTTCAATATCTAGGACTCCATCTTGGGAATTTGTTGTGACCTAGGCTCTCGAGTGAGCTATGCTGATGAAAATAGACAGCAATGCACGTACACCTGCAGGGTAGTATTTCACCTGATATCAGAGAAAGTCAGGGTCTCATCCGAAGGACATCAATGTATAGGGACTCACGCCATATACGACACCAGACTTGGCAGCTTCTTCAATGTCTTCTGGTGTCAATCCAGTATGCAAATAAAGAGACATCAGAAATGTCACATTTGGCGCCAACTTTTTGAGTTTCTCGTGGTATGCCACGGCCTCTGACGTCGTCTTGATTGGAGGCTGCAAGTTTGGCATGACATACACAGTATCGCAGCCGCCTTTCTCAACAAAGCCTGTGACAAACTCCATCATGTCATTTTGCCGCAGATGTGCGTGCATGTCCGCCTGCATTCAGACTATTAGCTTAGAGTCCACGTTTGCGGAAGGTTAGTTACTTGCTGTTGGCGGAAGCTCGATCGAAGAAAGCGACTTCAACTGCATGTTGTATTCAAGACAAGATCCCGCAGATCGGACGAATGGCGTTCAAGGACAGTGATACTATCGCTGCAGGATTGAATTGCGCAGGACCCGAGATTGGAATGTAATTTTACAGGATAACAGCCCAATGACCCGTGTATACTGGAGTTCAGTTAAGTTCCTTCCAGTTGGCTATCGGCTGTCGTACAATCAAGCAAAAATTCAAGCATCGTCTAATCCCACTTCTGACGATTAGACCAGCGGCACCAGCCGCCCGGACCCTCGTCCGTGCGGCGGCATCTAAAGACTTGGCATCTTATCAGCACGTGAATTAGTCACGTGGTTTTATCTCGGTCATAAAACCGGTAAACCCGGCATGTTAACCCCCATTTAAATGCCGTCTAAGTGGAACAATTAATTAACCTCCAGCAGTCCTGACATCAGATTGCGTAAGACATCAATGTATGTAACATTATGAACTGGCACAGATTTACCACCGAGACATATCGGACACTACCTGTAGAGGCAATAGGTGAAGAGGTTGACGGATGACTAAGCGGTAGACCGATGTCGGATCGGTCAGCCGCGGAATAAACTGTGGAGCTTGGCTGCGTGGTGACCAATCAGACGAAGCCCATTTTCGCTGACTGTCGGAGCAGGCCGAGATCGGCGCAGAGCGCGGAGCTGTCCCGCCTTGAATCGAGGCAAGCTGCAGAGATATAAGTTCTAGCAGCGCCGACCGGGCAGCTGGTTGAAGATTGCCAGGTTGCAATCCTGCTCGAGCAGTGCGGACTTAGTTGACCACTTGTCTAGGGTCGCCAAGTTCGGGCACCAATTCTCGTCGCCTCATCTCCGTTGATAACCGGAGACTTTTGCTCGCCTCAATTGCAGTTTCTCTGTTCATTCTGATCGCGCTGGTTCAGTTGGGCTAGATTACTCCATCCATCATGCCTGGAGCCGAGAAGAGACCGAAGACCCTCTACGATAAGGTCTTCGATGCCCATATCGTCAACGAGCAGGAGGATGGGACTGTTCTCCTTTATATTGGTAAGTCTCGGGCGATTCCTGAGTCCACGTTTATCAGTGGCTAATGAAACGTTCTGTCTAGACCGCCACTTGGTCCATGAAGTTACTTCTCCTGTATGGGATACAGACGCCGCAATTTTACGTCGATTTCACACTAATGCCATCTTTAGCAAGCGTTTGAAGGATTGAGAAATGCGGGCCGAAAAGTTCGGCGCCCTGACTGCACGCTCGCCACTGTCGATCATGTAAGTGTAGTAGCCTGATAGATATGGTGATATGTGCTAACTTTGATAGAACATCCCCACTACACCCCGAAAAAATTTCAAGAGCGTCGAGACGTTCGTTCAAGAAACCGACTCGCGCGTGCAATGCATGACCCTGGAGGCCAATGTAAAGGAATTTGGCTTGACATACTTTGGTATGGACGATGACCGTCAAGGCATCGTTCATATCATCGGTCCGGAGCAGGGATTCACCCTTCCTGGCACGACGGTTGTCTGTGGTGACAGCCATACCTCGACGCACGGTGCTTTCGGCGCCCTTGCATTCGGTATCGGAACAAGTGAAGTTGAGCATGTTCTTGCAACGCAAACTCTCATCACGAAGCGCAGTAAGAACATGCGCATTCAAGTCGATGGAGAACTGCTCCCTGGCGTCACCAGCAAGGACGTCATCCTCCATATCATCGGAACCATTGGCACCGCTGGCGGTACCGGATGTGTCATCGAATACTGCGGATCCGTAATCCGGGGTCTGAGCATGGAAGCTCGCATGTCCATTTGCAACATGTCCATTGAGGCTGGCGCTCGTGCTGGCATGATTGCGCCCGACGAAACTACCTTCGAATATCTGAAGGGCCGTCCGCTTGCTCCCAAGTACGGCGGCCCTGAGTGGAAGAAAGCTGTGCAGTACTGGTCTACTCTGCGTTCCGACGAAGGTGCCAAGTATGACATTGAAGTCCACATTGATGCCAAGGATATCATTCCCACGGTGTCCTGGGGCACCTCCCCGCAGGATGTGCTTCCTATTACGGGTGTTGTCCCGTCTCCGGACGATTTCCAGGACGAGAACCGCAAGGCGAGCTGCAAACGCGCCCTTGAATATATGGGATTGACTCCGGGAACCCCGCTCAAGGAGATCGCGGTTGACAAGGTATTCATTGGTTCCTGCACTAACTCTCGAATCGAAGACCTGCGTGCCGCGGCGAAAATTGTCGAGGGTCGCAAAGTTGCCCCGAACATCAAGCGTGCTATGGTTGTCCCGGGCTCCGGTCTTGTCAAAAAGCAGGCTGAGGCCGAGGGCCTGGCAAAGATCTTTGAGGACGCTGGTTTCGAATGGCGAGAAGCTGGATGTTCCATGTGTCTGGGTATGAACCCGGATATTCTATCCCCCCGTGAACGGTGCGCTAGTACGTCGAACCGTAACTTCGAAGGCCGCCAAGGTGCCCTTGGACGGACGCATCTGATGTCGCCCGCTATGGCTGCCGCTGCTGCTATTGTCGGGAAGCTGGCCGACGTTCGAGAATTGGCGCCCGAGGTTCCTCCGACATCCAAAGCCACCGCTCCCATCAATATCCAGCCCGAAGTGGATGACATTGATACCGACGAGGAGATGCAGCGCATCCTGGATATCCCAGAGGACAACGAGCCTCATACAAACACACAAGCATCCACATCCAGTGGCGGTCTTCCTAAGCTTACTGTCTTGAAGGGTATCGCCGCGCCTCTTGATCGCGCTAATGTCGACACCGACGCTATCATTCCGAAGCAATTCTTGAAGACCATCAAGCGAACCGGTCTCGGCAGCGCCCTCTTCTACGAATTGCGCTATGACCCGGAGACGGGTGAGGAGCGCCCGGACTTCGTTCTGAATCAGGGCGTTTACCGTCAAGCGAAGATCCTGGTCGTGACCGGACCCAACTTTGGCTGTGGCAGTTCTCGCGAACACGCGCCATGGGCTCTCCTGGACTTTGGCATCAAGTGCATTATCGCACCGTCGTTCGCCGATATCTTCTTCAACAACACCTTCAAGAACGGCATGCTTCCGATTCCCATCACGGACGAGGCCGCGTTGAACCGCATCGCGGACGAGGCGCGCGCCGGTCGCGAGATCGAGGTCGATCTCATCAATCAAGTGATCCGGGACGCTTCAGGCACCGAGCTCGCGACTTTCCACGTCGACTCCTTCCGGAAGCACTGCCTCGTCAACGGCCTCGATGACATTGGCCTGACGCTGCAAATGGAAAGCAAGATTCGTGACTTCGAGACCAAACGCACCATTGAAACGCCCTGGCTGGATGGCAGTGGGTACCTCAAGCGTGGTCGCCGGGGGCCGACTAAGATTGAGGCTGCACCCGTGCCAAAAACCAACCGTGGTGAGATCAAGAATGAGCCGCTGGAGTGGTAGATTACCAAAATACTTCTGGCTCTGGGTTGTGGTCTTCACAATCTAACTCTACGCGTCCAAAAATGCTCTCGGGTTTACGATATTGATATATGAGATTAATTAATCCTGTTTCCTGCACTTTGTATAGTCAAATATTGCTGAAGATACCAAAACTGAGAATGTTGTTCACATGTCCTGTCGTCGCTAAGCTGCTTGGACGTTCTGCCTACAGTACTCTTGAGTATACGAGCCGATTGCTCTGGATAGCGCTAGAGGAAGAACAACGAGTGGTCGGTCCAGCGGGGTAACTCTCAGATGCTCAGAAACATCCACGCAGAAGGCCAATTATCGACTTTCTCTTAGCAAATCTTATCAATGAATTCATTTCCGAGCTGGCAAACTACTAAACCAGGGGCATGTTTCGAACTTTATAATCCAGCGAGAGAGTTCTGCTCTCTGGTCTCTCGCCCTCTTCACGTCTCCTTGCTACCGTGTAACGAACAGATCCTCTCTCAAGCTGAGAGATGAGATGATTGCATGTATGAACTTCACGCGATTTTAGATCGATCGGGAGAAAAATGGAGGGACACAGTGAAAAATCAAATTCGTTTCGAGCAACTTACGACATCGTCGGATCTTTACCTCTCGAGCTCGTGCTCACCATCGCTGAATATCTAGAGCCGGCAGACATTGTCCGATATCGAAAGGTACGTATTGTCTGCAGTTCATTGCTGAATTCTTATAGTTGCCCATTTTTGTATAGTGCTGACTGGGGTTATCCTAGGTCTCGAAACGATGGCGGTCCACATTTTCATCTGATGAAATTATCATGGCTGCTCTGCGCAAAACACTGACGTTCCTGAACATTGAGAACACGGAAGTATCTGCCGCTGAGGCGATTACCTACTTCGAATGGCACCACCGTCTGCAATACGGTCGACCCGTGAAGAAAATGTCTCTCCCTTGGACAAGAAGACCAGGATGGGATGATGACGTTTCCTACCATTCGCGACGGCTGTGCTATCGGATGAAGCGTGCTGTTGGAGTTGAAGTATTGGATCTTGAAACTGGAGAGAAATCAAGTTGGACTGTGGACAAAGAATTTGCGAATAACGACTGGAAACTGCGACTGTCCGATCACTATGTTCTTATAATTATTCCTTGGAAAAGGTACTGTGCGAAAACGATACCTACTCTCTCAAGTTGTTGTCCGCATCTAACAGTCTCGTTCGCAGAAAGCTGATTGCATGGGATACAAAAACATCACAGCAGTACGCAAGACAGATACCCAGAGGTTTGATACATCACATTTCCATCGAAAAGGATAGCGTACTAGTCATTGTTGACATTGAATCGGGACTTTCTCTCTACATCTGGGATTTGGGGTCGGATCATTTCCGAGAATTTGGGAGCTTCCCCGATCTGTGGTTGTGGCATGTGGCTGCGGATGATGATGTGCTAGTAACATTTGAGATCGACTGGGATGCTGATCCGCCAAAGGTGCAGCAGACTAACTGGGCTTTGTCTGGACGGCTACTCAACAGAAAACATTTCCACCTGCCTCTGTTAAGCGGTCGCATAAACAGAAACATTCTCCTCAATCATCACGCTTCTAAAGTTACTCGAAGTCGTTGGATAAATCGCACCTATGGCCATAAAACAGTGAGGAGTCTGTCCTATAATGATCGCTATCTTCGGTTTATCGGACTTGACCTCCTGTACGACTACTCCAGTGACAAGTTCAATGTCCGATTCAACAGCTCCGCTCCGCGGATATCAGACAGGTCCAATCGCGTCCTTTACACCTTTCTCACTCCCCACATTGTCTATAACTGGGAGAATATACCCTGGCCGTCGGAAATCTTCAACGCCCAGACAGACACCACCATAAAACTGCAACTGTACCTTATACATGCCGGAGAGATCGGTGTCTGTGACTGGTTACCTCCGGAAACCTGGCCACGAATACTCCCCTCAGACGTCCTACGCTTGTTCGGCGACCGAGAAGTCTTTGGTGTAGTTACTTCTATGGACGGCACCCAGCTCTGGTTTTTCAATCCCAACTTCATTCCGGACATTCCAGATTTGAAGCCCTTTCCTCCCATGGAGGAGATTGGATGGCCCACAAACCAGTATTTATCGTATAGTCATAGAAATTGAGTCGAGTTTCTTTCCATGCCAGTTTGATTGGCCCATCCTCAAGCTGCAGCAGAACGCGCAGGACAGCTAGGGTTAGGGTTGATTATCTTATCAGCCCCCCAAATTTCAACGAGTGGTATCCAACACATTGGATACGGTCTTGTTGGATATCTCAATATTAGGCTGAGCTTCCGCATATCTTGAGACTATTCTTAGAATCCCCGAGGTCAACGACCATTGAATTGACTTTTCTTGTACTTTTATCATTGTAGAACGGCCACTTCTAAGCGAAAACACCGAAATGACGGAGTGACAAGATGTCTCTACAGCTCTCCACGGCGGAGATCTGTCCAGTGGGGCAACGCTCTTAGCGAATCATATCGGTGAATTCATTTCAGAGCCGCCCAACTGCCAATTAATCTTGAGGCATGTTTATGATATTTGGGGAATATTAGGCTACTAGCGAGAGCATTCCTCTCTGGACTCTTGCCCTATTCAGGCCGTCATGCTACCATGTAAAAGTCGGATCTTCGATCAAGCTATCAACTTCACTCGATTCTAATTGTTTGGGAGAAAGATGGAGGAATGCAGTGAAAGGACAAACTCGTTTCGAGAAACCTACGATATTGTCGGATCTTTACCTCTCGAGCTCGTGCTCGACATCGCCGAATATCTAGAGCCGGCAGACATTGTCCGATATCAAAAGGTACGTATCGTTTTGCAGTTCATTGCTGAATTCTTATAGTTTCCCATTTTGCGACAGTGCTGATCTGGATTATATCAGGTTTCGAAACGATGGCGGTCCATATTTTCGTCCGATGACATTGTCATGGCTCTTCTGCGCAAAACACTGGCGCTTCTGAACATAGAAAACACAGAAATATCCTCAGCTGAGGCGATTACCTACTTCCAATGGCACCACCGTCTGCAGTACGGCCGACCCGTCAAGAAGATGTTTTTCCCTTGGGCAGTCACACCGGGATGGGGTGATGATGTTTCGTACCATTCAAGACGGCTGTGCTATCGGATGAAGTGTGCTGTTGGAGTTGAAATGCTGAATCTCGAAACGGGAGAGAAATCGAGTTGGACTTTGGACGAAGAATTGGCGAATGTTCACTGGGAACTGCGACTGTCCGATCGTCATGTTCTTATAGTTATCCCTTGGAGAAGGTACTATACGAAAACGATACGTACTCTCAGGTTGTTGTCCGCACCTAACACTCTCGTTTGCAGAAAGTTGATTGCATGGGATACAAAAACATCACAGCAATATGCAAGACAGATGCCAGAAGGTTTCATAGATCAGATTTCCATTGAAATGGACAAAGTACTACTTGTGGCTGACATTGAATCGCGGCTTTCTCTCTACGTTTGGGACCTGAACTCGGATCATCTCCAAGAATTTGGGAGCTTCCCCGATCTGTGGTTGTGGCATTTGGCTGCGGATGACGATGTGCTAGTAACATTTGAGATCGACTGGGATGCTGATCCGCCGAAGGTGCAGCAGACTAAGTGGGCTTTGTCTGGACGGCTGCTCAACAGAAAACGATTCCGTTTATCTCTGTCAAGCGGTCGCATAAACAGAAAGACTCTCGTCGAAGATCACGCGGAAGTTGCACCACATTGTTGGATAAATCGCACTTATGGCCATAAAACAGTGAGGAGTGTGTCATATTATGATCCCTACCTTGGCGATACCGGACTTGACCTTCTGTATGACTACACGAGTGACAGATTCAGTGTTCGATTCAACAGCTACATCCCGAGGGCGTCAGTTATCATGGACCAACCACTTCACACCTTTCTCACTCCCCACATTGTCTATAGCTGGGACAAGTTACCCGAGCCGTTCGAAATCTTCAACTCCGAGACAGACACCACCATAAAACTGCCACGAATACTTCCCTTTGACAGCCCACGCTTGTTCGGCGACCGAGAAGTCTTTGGCATGGCCAGTGAAGACGGCATCCAGCTCTGGTTCTTCAACCCAAACTTCATTCCGGACATTCCAGATTTGGAGCTTTATCTTCCCATGGAGGAGAGTTGGCGAGCCATCGAGTAGTATTGGACCGTATAGAAATAAAGCATTGAATCGATATTTTCTTTCCGTGCCAGTTTGGTTAGCTCAACCTTGAACTGCGGCAGGACGCGCAGGACAGCTAGGGTTAGGGTTGATTATCTTATCAATCAATCCTGGGGCAGAGGGGTCATCAAAATTTCAACGAGGGGTAACCAACACATCGGATACGGTCTTGTTGGATATCTCCATACTGGTGCTGAGCTTTCCGCACGTCTTGAGACTATTCTTAGAATCTTCGAGCTCAACGTCCATTGAATTGACTTTTCTTTTACTTCACCATTTGCAGAGCAGCCACTTCTAAGCGAAAACACCGAAGCGACAGGAGTGACAAGATGTCGTCCACAACTCTCCATGGCGGAAATTACGACTACAAAGCCAGTCTTCTCTCTCATCTTATCGCCAACAAAGCCCTGACTTTCGGCTCCTACATCCTCAAATCTGGTCGCGAATCCCCTTACTTTCTGACCTCAAGTCTCCTGCACACTGCGCCGCTTCTGCACGAAACCGCATCCGCCTTTGCAAGCGTGATCTCTTCTCCGCCCTTTGTGACCGAATCCGCAGATGGCCAGATCTCGCCCAACTTCGACGTGATTTTCGGACCCGCATACAAGGGAATCCCGCTGTGCACGGCGATTCTGACGGAATTGGCCGTGCGGGATGCCCTGGCGCCGGAAAACAAGAAAGGTGTCTGGAATAATGTGAGCTATGCGTTTAATCGGAAGGAGGCCAAGGATCATGGGGAAGGAGGAAACATCGTCGGTGCGCCGCTCAAGGGAAAGCGTGTCCTTATCGTCGACGATGTCATCACGGCGGGGACGGCGCTGCGGGAAGCTGTCAAGATCATTGAGAAGGAGGGTGGCACCGTGGCCGGTGTGGTGATTCTGTTCAATCGCGAGGAACGGGTCAGCGAGACGGAACCGAAGAGTGCGGTGGCCATTGCGGAAAGAGATCTTGGCGGAAAGATCCCTATCCGTGCAGTGCTGCTCTTCTCCGATCTGATTGAGAAGTTGGGAGATCAGATTAGCGAGAACGACATGCGTCGGCTGGAGGAATATCGAGCGAAATACAAGGCGGAATAGGCGGGTTGGATATATATATATATATATGTGCTGCCGCTTGATATGTTGTCGTGGCTCTGATGTTTCTCAGCACGTGTTTATAGACTATCATGGTTATTATGAAGATATCCGAGCCAACATGCTCTTAATCGACCGTATACAGTAATTGTCATGATACTCTTCCAAAACGGTCTCCGTGCCCAGGTTTGAGCATAAGCCAAGTTGGCATATCCCGTCTAAACCTGTTGAGGACAGTTACATCATGCAGATTTGATGATATGCGCCAGAATCCCTAATGATAGAGAAAAGCAGCCACCCCGACGAAGTGTACAGAGTAACGAATAGTCAAAAGCATCAAAAACCTTGAACGCCCAAAAGTTGTCCAAAGAGCCACCGGAATGGCCTGCTTAGCCACACAATCCAGCTAGCAACTAAGATAACATAGCCAGCTGCACGGCCGACCAACATGAGGATAAATCCCAACACCAAAATATTCACCACCATCCGCACGATATCTCGTCCGATTTGCGCGAGTTCTTCATGATCGGTTTCTGGCAGTTGACCACTGCGCTTGTATTCAAAGTAAATCTTCATAAGACGCCATGAAACTCTATAGCACTGTTTCACCATGTGGACAAGCTGATCGCCAACACGAAATACGTAGTGGAGAACCATTTTGTGACGAAGTTGACCAGAGACTCGAGCGGTGAGAGTGAAGATAAGAGAATCGAGAGACTGGCCGTCGAGAGAGAAGATGTTGTTGGTGTCACTGATATGATGGGCATCATCACCCTCATCGCCTGTTAATCTTTGTTCCGAGTGAACACTAGTTTGAGGAATAGATGACTTCTTAGAGTTCGCTCCTTCTGCAATTCCTTTATCAGGACTCCCAACTGACGATTTTTTGGCCGCCGCGGTAGTATGGCTCCCGGCCTGGGAAGCCTTTGCTCGGTCCCCCACTCGATTTAAGGGCACTTGTGTCTTTTGAGGTAAGACACCCTTAGCACGCTGCTGTCTGAACAGTTCGAATGCTGCCCTTGCTTCTGCCAGCCGCTCTGCATATTTGCGCGCTGCAGCCAACTGCTCTTCAGTTTCCCCTGCATTGGTCGATTCAGGTTTTACATTTGCGGCCTTTTCTTTGAATCTCAGACGGATAATGGGGATATCCCGTCGCTTGTTAGAAGATTCGGGATCAGGACTGGACCTCTGTGAATCGGCCGGTGTCTTCGATTCTGACGAAGTAGATTGCAAATCACTAGAAGATGGACTGGGTGAACGATCGTTCACTTGAAGGCCATCTAACTCAGCAACACTCGGAACCCGGCGGTTTCCCCCTCCTCGGAGATTCCTCGCTCCTTTAACTGGTGAGATGGTTTCACGAGCTGGCCCATTAATGGCGCCTTTGCTGATCTCATTTGTATTTGACTTCAAATTGCCATTTCGAGTTCCATCTTTTTTCGGGACGGCGCTAGATTGCTTTTCTCCATTGGGATTCCCGGATGATACCTGAGTAACATTATCGTCGCTTGCTGAAGCAGAATTGCTTCTAGGTTCCTGGGGCTCGGCGTTCTGCCAATGCGGACATCGACGTTGCTTTGGAACTGACGCAGTTCGTCGATGTGCGATCTCACTGGAGGTATTGGGACTATTGCAGCTGGGCAAGGAGGTGGAATGAGGTATTGAGTTCTGCTTCCGCGAGCACTGTTCGGTGGGAGGCTGTATGTAATTCTGTGCAGGAACCGCCATTTTAACCCGCTTAACATTATGTGTCTTCGAGGATACATCGCCTTCCTCCTTGCGGGCAGTACCCGGGCCGACGGGAGTTTCTTTCCTGGCAGATGCAGGGTTCGGGATCTTCCTGCAGCCTTCCTGACTTTCAGTGACGGTGCTTTGTTTTTCGCTTGGTGGTAGCCTCCCAGCTTCCTGCGGCGCAGAGTTCCGAGGTACGTTTTTGACCGAGTTTTGGCTTGCCGAGTCGTTCTTCGAAGTTGATGATGATGGTATCGGAGGACATTCTGCCGGACCGCCCCCGGAATCATCAATAGGATTAACAAAAAGCAGGATCTCATCTGGATTTTTGGCGGCGGCACGATCAATCTCCATGCAACCGATGAAACTCTTCGTGGCTTTCCTTCGGAGCTCCTCCCGAGACAGTTGCTCGGTTTCTTCGATGGGGCTCACTTGAAATCCATGAATTTCGTCTGGGGTGAAGTATTGGCCAGGAACCGCCAGAGACGGTGATCTCTCCAACACAGCTGCAGCAGATTCCGCTGGTTCCACTGACGTTTTGGTGGGATTATCAGATTCTGGAGGCGACCTATGCTCTTGCTTTGCGTCGGTCGTGGATTCGAGATGGGAGCCCGCTTTACACTCTCGATCCGTTGCAAAGTAATTCTTCAGCCATTCTTGATATTCCTGGATTTGCTTCATTGTCATGATAGGCGGATTTGGGTCTTTGGCTGACGGCATGTTCACCACGAATTGATCTTCCCAGCCCGACGACGATTTAGTCACTCGCAAAGGAGGAACAGCACACCCCTCTACTCTGTCCTCTGAAAGAGAACTTTCCGATGACGGCGTCTGATAGCTGACGCCAACGCTGACCCATTCATCACCATTCATTTTCCATTTTTGACTCGGACGGGGATGAGGATTCTCGCTTTCATTGGAGCTATCGGTGTGGTCGCTAGGACTAATAACACCGGTTCGAGGGTTGGCTCCTCGGGTCGTGAGCTTATCCGCGCTGCTGATCTGGAAGAGAGAGGGTTCTTTTTGCTTCTGCTGCGTGTCAGCCGCAAGTGAGGGCCATCTCACCCTATGGCGATCCGCATCCCCCGCTTCATGTCGGCCGGCAATGACCGCCGCTGCAACGGAAGCAAGCCGATGTCGTAGGTTCTTCCAATCTCTTTCATTGGCCTTCTTGTGCGCGTTATGGTTCGTATCACATGAAGGGCAAGTCTTGGTCGCATTTTCTCCGCGAGGTTGCTCGTCGACGGTACTTGACATGATCTCATGAAGGTCGGAGGCAAGAGTCATGAACTGATAGTCACGGAAATATGACGAATCTGACTCTGTCGAGTCACCGTCCTCGACGCTCGCATCCAGTCTGGAGTACCAATTTTTATCACCGCCTTTCCGAGTAAACAAGAGTTGCTTCGTCTTCGCACATGCTGAAAGAAACCATGTTCTTCTTCTGGGTGTCGACTGCGTCGTCCCTCTCGGGAGACACTTGAGAGTATAGGCTGACTTCCATGACGACACTGGAGACCCTAAACCGGCCTTCGGTGAGAATGCCGTGGCGGGCATGATCTATTTGAACCTGGCCACTTGAGTCTAGACTTAAGATACTGCCAGCTGCGCACTGGTTGGACAAGAATGCCGGTATGGAATGTAAAGAGGCCATCGTAGCGGCGAAGGAATGCTCGGCAGCCCTGCCATTCGATAAAGCGAATGCTCGGCAACGATAACCGCTTGGCCACAAATCGATTGACTGTGTTGATATGGAAGGTGCAGCCCAACCTCCCGCAGGCATGGTGCCTGCCTGATAGCAATCTTGCTAGGGTTCAACATATCACCGTGGTGCCGGGGTTTTGCAATGTTTGCATCTTTGCCACGAGACATGGATAGTACATTCCATAGAATTTTTGTCTGGCAGAGTGCCATTAGAAGCTCAAAGGACGGATTCATTCAACAAAGTTCTAGAACTAACCACTCCTTGACGCCTTTCCATGCATAATAGCCGTTTTCACTCGTAAGCTTAAACCGAATTCGCCAGTATGTTCGATCTTGGGTAGAGCCAAGTGATCAATGCATTACGATCATAGTAGCTAAAAATCTCAATAGAAGCCACTCTCACGTCGAGGTGTGCTGGAGATGTGTGACCACCGTGCCTTCGCTGACGGAGTGCCAGGTCCGCCCGGAGTATTCGGCTGCTTCAAGGGACTCTGAGGCCGTTTGCTAGGGCTGCCCATGCGCTCACGAAGAGCCATTTCAGCCGATGATGATGGATTCCGGTGGTCAACGACGGCCGACATTGATTTTCGAAGAGGAGAATTGGCATGGGAATAGACTCCTAGACTCCCTCCATCTCCAGTGCCAGTTCCCGGAGTTCGAAACAAGTGGGTGCGCGAAACGAGGTGTTTTTGACTGCTTGGAGAGGAATCGCGCAGATGGGTGGGGGTCTGAACTCCTGTGTTCTGAAAACTGGATAACATGCCTGACGGCCGCCGTGTCGGCGAGGATAGAGTACTCGATGAAGAGTCGGGATCAACATGACCGAGATAGTTCGGATTAGGGCTTGTTCGAAAGCCACGGTTGATAATGTGAGTCGGAGTATACAAATCAACTATATTGTATCTTGCATCCGAGTCTGGGTGGTTGATGTGTTCTCCAAAAAATTGCACACCAACATCACGCATGAGGGGATGTGTTCGAGGCTGCACAAATTTAGTGTCGTACTCATTCATCACCTCCTTATGAATCAACATTGAGTCTTTGGCGCGTCGGGAAAAGGATTTGGAGAGGAAGGACATCTGCATAGTAAGCAGCACCACCAAGAGTATTGTGGTAAAAATTGTCCCACTTGGTCTCGGATCGGAAGGAGATGTTGGTAGGAAGAGCCAATAAACGAGGACATGGCCAGGACTGAAGGAGCAGAAGAGCCTTAGCGACAGTGGGAACGGATCCCATACTGCAATCTCCCAGACGTCCCGTGATGGGTCCGGGTGTCTCCTCGACTCTGCGCTGGCGCCAGATAATATGCTAGTGAGGTATTGTGCGGGCGAAGCAGACAGCGGACTGGAAGAGACAGGGACTCGCTGTGCCGACGGAGTTCGCGGGGGATTTTCAATCGAGGCTTCGAACAATCGATATCGACGCTTTCGCCAGAACGTATAAAACGTATTGATGGCGCAAAACAAGGTTAGAGAATGCACAACAAATGATGCCTACGCGAGAACATATCGTCAACCACGGCGCTAATGCAAGTAGCGTGCGTAAGAATAGGAAATCATACAAACCAACTTGTCAGTGAAACTCCGTTGTTATCATCCCCAAACACATCATCATACGTTCGGCTCGACCGCGGAGCACAATTGGCTCGTGCGATCAAGAAGACGAAGTTGAGGCCAAAACCCAGGGGCGCTGCCCAGTTTTTCTCCAGTTGATCCCAATCACTTGATTCAATCTCCTCTGAAAGCCACAATAGAAAATCCAGTGGGCTGAGAGCGGACTTGATACGCTCCAAGAGCGGTTGACGACGGATGAGCCGGGGCATCTTGCGCAAGAAAATTGCAGATGCCAGTTAATTGGTCGTCAAGGCGCACCCATAAGTAGAATATATTCTTTCCCAACCGGACGTATTGCCCAAGGCTATAGAAAGGAGGCCTTGGATGTCAAAGCATCAAATTGAAGAAGGGTAGCGACACGGTGTACGGAATAAACATGGGCAGAACGCGACTCCAAGAGCTCTGAGATCATGAAGCTTGGCTGACGAACTCAACTAGTCGTAATTTACGAGGTTTTCCATCTGTAATATTTCACGTTTAGCGGCCTTGGACGCGGTATGATTGCTCCACCAGGGAGCTCCACGTCTGTCACACCTTGTAAGATCTACGTTCGCCATACGGAGTCTTTCGTACATGCGGGCAGGTTGATTACAGGTAACGGTCCTCGTTCTCGCTGCTAGTCTGCTCCTCAAACTCAAACAAGAACCGACTTGAAACCCAGCGCAATGGCCTCGCAGGCCATCTACAAGGTAGGTAGTGTGGAGGAACCCCCGCTTTGACGTGCAACAGCTGATCAAACATTCAACATAGGACCGGCAATTCCTTGCCGTTATTGGTGATGAAGAGTACGTTCGCCCTCGCAGCCGACAGCGCGTGGTCCTGCTGTAGGATAATCCTGACCTTCCGATGCAGCTCTGTCACCGGCCTTCTGCTCGCAGGCATCGGAGTACGTTAACCCGCTTTGACGATCGAGGAGAGTCGTCGCCCCAGCTAAAACAGTCAACAGCATGTCACCGATCCTCCGGATTCTCAACGCAACTTCCTCGTCGTCGATTCCAAGACGGAGACGTCGACCATTGAACGGGCATTTCACAACTTCACTCGCGAGCGAAAGGACATCGGCATACTGCTGATCAATCAACATGTACGTAATAGGCAGCGCGATCTTGATCTGGCGGAGATACTGACATCCTCGTCTTTCGGGCAGATCGCAGAGAGAATTAGACCACTTGTCGATGGCTATACAGAAGCTTTCCCAGCCATCCTTGAAATACCGAGCAAGGACCATCCATACGACCCGGAAAAGGATAGCGTGCTGAGGCGAGTGAGGAAGCTCTTCGGAGAGTAAGATTATGGAGTGGTGGTGTTGTAGGACATATCAATTTGGTATGCTAGGCTGCTAGCTGCGAATACTTGGCAACGCAATAGCCATATGAATGCTCTGTTACGACATGGATTGAAAGGTCACGATTGCTCTTAGACTTGCGAATTCGTTTGACGGGCATTGATCCATGCGACATATCTGGGACGCAACGAGCGTCTTTACTCAACAGAATTCCAATAGCGATATCTAAAATGGAGTACTGGTAGAAAACTAGAGATGTGAATGCAATCATTATCGTTCAGCTTATATGCATACATGTTCATACGCTCAACAAGACCAATTTATCGACCAAAACACAAGACTATTGAGGAAACCATGAATTGCTACTGGCAGAAATGAACTTGAGACTGCAGAAACGAGACCGACCCCGAACCACATAATAGACTGGAACACCCATGAAGAGAAAAGCTTGTGCACAAGAATAAGCGTTCAGACCGGACATGGAGAAGGACATTTAAACGGCAACCGCATCATCATGAACACGTGACCATGAACAACAAACGTGCAGGAGCATATTTAAGTTGAACACGGGGTATCATCACCGGGAACGAACTTCCTTCAGTGAAATACAATATTCTTTGCCTGAAGGCAAGTGATGGGCTGCTTGTCCTTGGTGTATGCATCGGCAAGAACCGAGTATTTGCCCTATGAAAATTCTCAGTCCTCTCTACCTCACCTTATCTGACAGCGGAAGCTCGGAATATTCTTACCGGAGGGATCTCCTTGGGAAGGTCGACTTGTTTCGTGAAAGTAAGCTTTCCCTTCTCCAGCGGGCAGCTGATATCAACGTTTGTCTCGAGTTGATCACACAGATCGACCTCCTGGCTAATCAGGCGAATAAGGCCGTAGCTGACTTGCAGCAGTACCTTGGCACCTCTCTCAACGGTTTTGTGCAGGATGCCCTCGGCATTGATACTGAGAGTTTGGCCACTGCAAAAGTGAGCATGAGCTGAGAGATTCTTATCGTCAAGTCGGGTTAGTGGCATACGGCTGAGGGGGATTGGGACTCAGGTCCACATTGAGAATTTCGAGAATATTGTTCGACGGGTCACTGCAGAATTCTAGCGGGTTATCACCGCTCACAGGATAGGTGGAGGAGATATCAACTGGAGCCTGGGGGAAAAGCTGCAGAGACGCTGCGGATACGCCTAGAGGGGAAGCGATAGCAAGAAGAGCGGTCACAGAAAAGAGCTTCATGATGGCGAAGTTGTTGGCGATGACGAGAGCGATTACTTTTGCTTGCCGTCTGCTCGAGGACTCTAGTCGTCCGTCCCCTCGCTGTAATCACTCACGAAACGTACAATAGCTGATGTGAAGGCGAGTCTTTTGAGCTACTCAAGTAGCGGAGAAAGTGAGATGTTGAGGCGATGTCGCGATGACAACCTCGGCAGCCAATCAGTGGCTCTCGATTGATGCCCGGAAACGGCGCCCACGTGATGTAGATAAGCCAAGATACGGAGTACACGTGATACATTGAATTAGTCATCATCCAGTTGGTCGATGGCCGACGACCGTTCTTGCCTTGGTGACTGAGGCACCGACCATTCGCACCCGTCAAGCGCTGTCTCCTGTCTCGCGTGCGATGTTCGACCCATTCTCTCAAAGCAGAGAGAGGGGGCGGCCCGGCTCGTGTATCTGATGGTTGATCAGCTATAAATTCTGCTTTATGTTTGCAGCCGCGATCAAGCTGTGATCAATCTCTATGAAGCCCGACTTATGTCCTGAGCTGAACTACGTGCCAAAATCCGCGTATGACTGATCCGAGAACACCTGCCTCCAATCATGCCCTAATTGTTGGTTGCCGTCTTTTATGATCTTGGCTCGGGAAGCCGAGTCAGACTCCCCAGGGGCTACCCGAGTCGGCTACGCATAACGAAGCCATGAACCACTCTGTGTCCTGTCTCCCTCTTGAATGATATCGCTGTTCAAGGAAACATAGCCACAAACCCAACTGTCGTGCAACAGAACTGAATGTACGATACAGCACATACCCAAAACAGATGAGAGTGATCGAGAACAACGTCCTGGTCGGCACTTCTCAAAGTCGGAGCAATCATTCTGCCGCGCAATCAACACCGAGGGGTTTGAGAAGCCTCTGCATGAGCATTGAGCGTCCCCCCGACATTCACATCCCACGCCGCTGTGAACTGCGTGCATGTTTGATTGGGCAGACAAACTTCTCACCAACTGATCCAACTGATGGCGGTCAGTCACATGCCGATTCGTCCCAGGGCGGTGACGTCAGCGGGGTTCCTAAGTTACGGTGTACCAGCCGTGGAATCACAGCAGAACGACTGCCATTTGCCCGCCTCTCACCGCCCCCCAAATCGCTACATCTGTTCTCGGCGTCATCAGTCTCATGGAGTCATGGCTCTGGATAATTGCTAGCCGTGACAACACGTAGCGGCGTAGTCTACAGGCCTATCAAGTTGTTGTTGTGCGTGATAATGTCCTCTCAGTGCTGTTCAGGTGACAATCCCAGAGCACTGACTTTTCGATAGGTTCTTCAATTGAGATTCATTGGTGCACAGTAGGCCGACTATTTACTCATCACGAAAATCTGTTACGCTAAAGACGCCATCAAGACGCGGATAATCCGATCCATCCTGCAGTATCAGAATCGAAGGAAGTACCCCGTACTATACTCCGAAATTGTTCTGCACACCGTGCTGCAGAAGCAAAGAAAACATCGTGGGGCTCAGACGGGTGTACTTCGACGACTCGTAGTCTCCTCGCTACGGTCGTCTCCACTACTTCCCGGTCACATTCGACGAGCCCAATCAGTGACCACACTGCCAAGTAACAAAGATCAAATCAGAATAACCGCTAGTCGTGCTAATAAATGACAAGCAGACCTAAATGGTTTCTAAAGACGCTAAAAAAAAAGGCAATCTGCAGAACGGAATCCATTCTTAGTTCAGAAATTTAAACTTCAAGAGGCACGGTTGCCACTCCCAAGGAACATCTCAGCATTAGCACAGGAGTGTGCGGTCACCCCTGGATACGATAGGGCTACCACAGGTTCGTATAGGAGTCCCCGATGAGGGGAAAAATCGAGAAAAGGGCGACCCATGTCTTTGGGATCGGATTAGGGTTTGTGCGAACCAAAGGACGGATCTCGTAAACGAGAAAACTACCGGGTCGGAGCGACCCGCCAGTCTGGATGTCCGAGGGCGCGCCGCTCATTGCATGCAGGACGCCAAAGAGCGTTTATTTTTTTTTTTTTTTTTTTTCCTTCCCTACCTGGTGTGTGATGATGTTATGTTTGATGAATGGCGCCACCATCAAAGCTGCCGGCAAACCCGCGGGCACTATGCAGTGGTGCGCCATTCCAGCGGGAATATTAATAGGTTATTATTTCCGACGCGAAACACCTATCTTTTGACTTTTTGTTCATCATTCCCAAACATCGCTCGTCTCATGCAATTGGTGCATGACGTTCTCCACGCCCGTTTCAAGGGAACTTTGAGGGCTTGGGTTTGCTTTTTTGAAATCTTTTTTTTTCCCTATGTGGAGTTGTCCCAAGGCAGAAATGAGACGCTCTTTCATTGATCATGGTACTCCTAGTAGAGTAAGCGAAGCGAGGGTGGCTTGCAAGTGGGTATACTAGAAATGGACCTCAGGGTTTGTGTCCCAAGTGACCACTCAGTCCCAACACGCTGGCATCGTTCTCGGACGCCTTCCCTGGAACGTCAAAGAGTCCTTCCTTCGATGCTACCACCAACGGTTCTAACCTAACTTTGCCCACTCGAAGCGTTCAACGGACGGTAGTACGTCTTACTGGTCCGACCGGGTCATTCTGATTTGCAATTCTGTATAGAACTCTCGGCTGAGCGGTTCGGAACAGCGGTGAAATATACTTTGGGTTATTGAATTCTATGCAGTGGTTTATCATAATGTCATCTGAGATGCTGCAACCCATCACTCTATACAGGCTTTGGTTCCGGTGCCTCTCCGCCAGACTCGAGAAAATGTACCACTCCGAAAGATGCCGTTCACTAAGTAAACATACCCTGGTCCGTAGTCGGAGACTAATCTCCGAGATGGGACGCGTGCATACCCACGGTCGATTGTTCTAAAATTGCGGTGTTAGTCCATGCCGGGAACCCGCGACCCAAAAGAAAATTCTAGCAGCCGATGAAGCCAAGGACGACTAAACGGGGTGGCACAGAAGGGACGCCACAAACGGTAGTTCGATTGGGCGGTTGCAAACAACCGGTGATTGACTCGGGAGTCGGGGAGTCGCCTATTCAAAATTCAGCTATCGCCCCGAAAAGAAGAGGCGCCTAAAGACGGGACACCACGGGAAAGAGATTCGCTGTCCTGGATGAAGGAAAGCGTCGCGCAAAAGGATGGTCCGGCAATTTGGCCGTCTGTGATTCTGGCAGCCTTGGTTTTTGGTGCCCTGAAACTAACGACTCAACACCAAAACGTGGATCCTCTGGAGAATGGCTACTACCAACAGGCTGGCACTAGGGGCCGCAGGCGTAGTCTCGGGCAGGCGTATTATTCGTCAGCACCATCGGACTAGTGGAGCGAGCTTGAAAAAGAACCGAATAACAGTCCAAATGACGTTTGAGTCTCCAAGAATGACAATCAGGTTCGTTGCCGTACAGATGGCTGCGAATGCCACCAGATTATGAATTCGGCGTCCCTCACTGGTACTTGCACCTAATGACAATAGTGATGGTTAGCAAGGCTGTTCCGTAAATTGGCAGACGTACCTAGACACATGCACGCACCTCGATAAGGCAGGACAATTCTCTTGTTCCTGTCCAGCGAATATCCAGGGCGATTGAAAGTAAGACATCCTGGATTAGCCCTGCCTTGTAAGACAGTGTCACGACCTTGAAAGCCGCGAACCCGGCGAAACTAGGTTCTGTTTGTTCCCGTCAGTTCTGTGGCTACTTTCGTGAAGCCCTGATATTGGGTTGTACGTGTTGAGAGCTGACATTCCCCGGGTCTCGGGGACCAATAGAGCGATTAATTTTTTTTTTTTTTTTCTTGTCAATCCAACCCATTTTCCATATCGTAACGGAGCAGAATCCTGCCGACATTCAACTCGGCCGCCCACCAATATAACACGATCGAAACTGGACTGTCTTATGCGGGCACAACTGGGACTGATAGAATTGCATTGAGAGCCTATCGGCATCCCCACGTTCGCTTGTTGGCTCAAGCTAGGCCAGATACACACCGTAAGCCCGACGTACCCGATCCAGTGGTTCGTGTCACCCACAACGATCCATCGGCAGCGTATGAACATTGATAGAGCCGCACGATGGATGTCGCATGCCTTCGTATACTTTCTGTGGGTTCTCGCGTTGTGATCATCGCATCTGGCCCCATCAACGATCATTGTCTGTTGTTGCAATCTATATATCACATACCCACGACATACACCGTTTTAAGACCAGCCCTAGTATAGAAGAATCAGGAAATTACTTACGTTGTCCCGATCCGTACTGCTCAGGTTCTCAACAAGCTGAAGGCGCTTTTGAAAAGCGAAGATGGCGTACTGCATCATTTCCCATGTTTATATGGATGAATTGATGGAAAGACTGACAACGCCTTATAGGCATCCGGATGCTGGAACAACTGCGCTGGACAGCAAATTTGAAGAGATTGTCATTATTGGTGATCGAGAATTTCAACGATATGCTGTGGACCATGACATATATTTTGGCCCTGTCGATGATGTAGGTAGGCGATGGCTCCCGGATCGCCCGACCTGTGTGGTCTCACCATTTGAATCAGGAGGAGGTCGACCGGCTCGAGCATCAACAGCGCGTCTTTGATTTGGTTTTCGATAGCCGCCTCATCTTTCCGCCGATTCGAGAACCACAAAGAATCTTGGACTGTGGCTATGGCGCCGGCGCTTGGGCGGTCGAAGTCGCAGAACAGTATCCGGACTGCCAGGTACGGCCCATCCCTGCATCAATCTTCCAAATCGCTGATGTATTTGTTGGCTGAATGCAGGTCATTGGTGTGGATATATCCCCGCACATGCAACCACTTGATACTCCTGATAACCTGTGGCTACAGGTAAGCCGACGCTATCCCTGGCCTTATCGGTGAATAAACCATGTTCAAGCGCAACGTCAATGTCGAAAGGAGAAACATCCTCATCGATGCACTGGGATCTATGTGATCATGATGATCGAGCGCTGACTGTCAGGTTCGGAACTTTAGGTCGATGACCTGAACCGCAGCTTCACATTCCCTTCCGGACATTTCGACCTTGTTCACTCGAGACTTGTCGCTTCAGGGATAAACAAGACCCGATGGACCTCCTATGTGAGGGATTTGGTGAGGTATGGGCATTACAGAGTTACTCTGCAAACATTTTTTGTACTCGCTGACCTTTGGGTCACACAAACAGAGTGACAAAACGAGGCGGCTGGGTTCAGATGGTTGAGATATCTTACAATATTCAGTCCGATAACGGTTCGTTGACCGATCAGCACGCCTTACGTCAGTGGAGCGATCGATATCGAAGATCACTTGAGGATCTGAAGGACCTGAGGGTGGCGTCAAGACTGGGGAATATGCTAGCAGCTGCTGGTCTGACAGAAGTCGAGAGTAAAATGATTCAGCTCCCCTTGTGTGATTGGCCCACCGGTACGTTGTCTCCAATCTTTCGCATCGATTTGCCATTGAGCCGTGGGATTCAATGCTCACGAATGTCGAGTCAGACCCACGTATGCGCGAGATTGGGGCCGCCAACAAGAAGAATGTCCACAGCCTTCTGGAATCGCTCGGTCTCTATCCCATGACTCAGCGGCTGGGGATGTCGGATGATGAGTTCAATGATTTGGTTGCTCGAGCTCGTCAGGAAGCAGAAGATCACCGATTGAAGCCATATCTACCTTTGTTAGTTCTGCCGATCCGTCATCAGGGGCGCCACTAATACGGTTAGCTTAGGTACGTCAGCATTGGGAGAAAACCATGATCCTCGTCCACCACCTCTTCTCGCACTCACGGCGGTTTTTCGTTCAGACATATGCGTTACTAGATCATTGCAGCATTTAGCAATCGTAGTCAGGAAGCATGAAACAATGAAACATGTGCAACTCTCGGCGCAACTATCGATGGCTGAACCGCAGCTATTTACGTAGAACGTACTAGATGGTAATTACGGAATGAAGAGGAGCATCTCTATTGTACTCCGTACTATGAGCTACGGACCTGATAGAGCCACCGTAGCAACCAATAGTGAGTAGAACATGAATAAAGCTCGTTGTCTTTAGGTCATTCGTGATCAAACTCGCGAGCAATATGGCAGCCTTAAGTCGTCATCACCATCGGTGTAGCAAGCCCTTTAACTCCGAGCATTCATGGCTTTTCCTCAGCTGCCGAGCCTCTTTCGATGGCTCGATCCCCGCGACCCTGCTGATGTACCTACGCAGGCAGCAGCCAACCGGAACGTACGCTAAATAGAGAAAGGATTTGGTGCAGTTTGGCGTATATCTCGCATGCGGCGCCCTGAGATCTCAGGCCGAGTCGGACCGGAGGGCCTCGATTCTTCAACTCCTACGGACCTGACCGACTCAGCTTCCATGGAGAAAGATTCAGATGAACTAAGATCAACAATCGGAACCTGTCTAGCCCTAACTGGGACTAGCGGCAACGGTGGACTGACACGAGCGTGAGGAGCCACTAGTTTAACGCTAGCCGCTGACTTAGCCATTTATGGGATAGCGTTCTGCAATTTCCAGT
>NW_027192365.1:207046-314363 GCF_041956635.1 Thermomyces lanuginosus | reverse complement strand
GTCCTATTCTGTGCTAATCCATTAGCTTAGCCGCTCATTACCGCACCCACCCGCGGCTCCTTTCTCTCTGGTTATGTAAGCGGCTGCCTCAGGCCAACAGCAAAAGTTAATTGGATTTGCATTCCATCTCGAAACAAAAACTCGACCTTCGATAACTGATTGCATGGCTGTCTCTTCGAGTTGGCTTTGTTAAAGAGGCGCAGATATTCATCATGCCGTCGACACATAAGAAGGATAAGCCGTGGGACACGGATGACATTGACAAATGGAAGGTAAGTTTCTTTTGTGCAGGTTCAAAACTGCTTATCGGTACGTCTCTGACAGAATTCTAGATTCCAGAGTTCAAGCCCGAAGACAATAAAGGCGGCACATTTGCTGAAGAATCCTCGTTCGCAACGTTGTTTCCAAAGTACAGAGAAGTCTATCTCAAGGAAGCATGGCCGATGATCACTCGAGCTCTTGACAAACATGGGATAGCTTGCACGCTTGATCTCGTGGAGGGTTGCATGACAGTGAAAACAACTCGGAAGACGTACGATCCTGCGGCAATTCTAAAAGCACGAGATTTGATTAAACTACTCGCGCGAAGTGTTCCAGCGCAACAGGTGCGACGATTCGTGACACAGCCGGACGAAGAGTTATGATGCTGATTCCCATTTCGCTATAGGCACTCAAGATTCTCGAAGATGGCATGGCTTGCGATATCATCAAGATTCGAAACCTAGTGCGGAACAAAGAGCGATTCGTCAAGCGAAGACAGCGCATTCTCGGACCACAAGGGTCCACCCTGAAGGCTCTTGAACTGTTGACGGGAACTTACATCCTCGTACAGGGGAATACTGTCGCGGTAATGGGTTCCTACAAGGGCTTGAAAGAAGTGCGACGCGTCGTAGAGGACTGCATGCACAACATTCATCCGATCTATCACGTCAAGGAGTTAATGATCAAGCGTGAACTGGCCAAGGACCCCAACTTGGCTCATGAAAGCTGGGATCGATTCCTACCACAGTTCAAGAAGCGCACCCTTTCGAAGCGCCGAGTACCGAAGAAGGTCAACGACAAATCGAAGAAGGTCTACACGCCATTCCCTCCACCTCCAGAGCCGAGCAAAATCGACAAGGAACTCGAATCTGGCGAATACTTCTTGTCCAAGCAAGCCAAGGAGCGCGCACGTTTGGAGGAGAAGAGACAAAAGCAACAGGAGAAACGGGAAGAGAAGCTCAAGGAGCGCGAAAAGGATTTCATTCCACCAGAAGAGCCTACGGCCGAGGAAAAGAAGAAAAAGGATAAGAAGAAGCGCAAGCGAGACGAGGAAGATGCTGAACAGTCAGAAAAGAAGAAAAAGAAGGAGGAGAAGAAGAAGGAGAAGGAAAAGAAGAAGAGCAAGAAAAAGAGTGACACAGACGACGAGTCCTCTTCTTAGATCAAGTATTGGGAACGAACTTCTTCGTTTTGTTATCTGGTCCTTGGGCACCATTTAGCATTGCATGGTTCGGGAGTTGTGTGTAATGTCGTTCGGGGCAAGATACATTTGATGTATATGTACGGGTATTCTGTTTACAACACGTCTATAGTCATCAGGCTTGTCTGGTCAACACTGAGATTACCTATATTCAATCCCAGCTAGACTACGGTACATGCATCTAGTGCTCCGACACAAACACGCCTGCCATGCCCATGCCCTACGCGTATTCCTTAGCGTTGCACCTCGAACAGAGAGAGAGCTCATCTGAGGTATACGTACCGTACCAACGCACATCGATGTCACAGCGATACGCTTATTTTGTCTCCGCAGCTCTGAGAGAGCGGTGACGACCTGTCGTGCACCGGTGCAGCCAAGAGGATGACCAAATGCACTTTCCCATGTCAGTGATGGAGGTTTCAAGGTTTCTTGGAAGGGACACTCACATGGCACCTCCACGGGGGTTTACTTTCTCAGGCGGCAGGCCCAGCGTCTCGACGCAGTAGACGCCCTGAGCGACCATGTCAGTGGCAAAATTCCACATGGAAGTCGAGAAGGACCGTTACCATCGAGGCAAACGCCTCATTGATCTCAAAAATATCAACATCCTCCTTTGTCAATCCAGTCTTGGCCAGAATCTTTGGAATTGCATAAGTTGGACCAATGCCCATGATCCTCGGCTCAAGACCGACAACAGTAGCGCCTACGAACTTGCCCAGAATCGGCTGTCCGAGCTCCTGAGCACGAGACCGTTTCATAAGAACTAGCGCCGCCGCACCATCGGTAATCTGGGAGGCATTTCCACCCGTCGTGCGACTTGGGGGCCACTGTGGGAATGCAGAACGAATCTTAGAAAGGGTTTCTTCCGTGGTTCCGTAGCGGATGCCATCATCGCGGTCGACGACGATCCGCTTCTTCTCCTTAGTCTTGGGGTCGATGACCACTGTTTCCACGGGGACAATTTCATCCTTGAACCATCCTTCCTTTTGTGCCCGTTCTGCCTTCTGGAAACTCGAGGCCGCAAATTTATCATGTGCAGCGCGCGAAATGTTGAATTGGGCCGCAACATTTTCAGAAGTTTGACCCATGGGCTGCAGGTTCTGCGAAGCGAGGGGGTGGTTCAGAATCTTCTCAGAGAACTCGGGAGCACCATTATCGGCGTTGGTGCTCATGCTTTCAGCGCCCACCGCAATACCAATATCAATGGATCCAGCACGAATCTGGTTGGCGATTTGCTGAATGGCTAGCAGGCCGGAAGAGCAAAATCGATTGACAACGGAAGCCGCTGTTGTTTCCGGGTACCCGGCGGCCAGGACTGCGGATCGAATCATATATGTGGCAGAGGGATGCAGAACGTTGCCGAGGCAGACATCTTCGACGAGTTTAGGGTCCAGCTTTGATTTCTCCCGAACGGTCTGTAGTTCGTGTCAGTGATGATTGATCCTCAATCATTCATTGGTATCCTGTACTGTGAGAAGCGAGATAAGCAGGTCGTCCAGCTTTGTATCTTTCAGGCCGCCCTTCCATGCCTTCGTCAGAGGCGTTCGCACCGCGAGAGTAATGACCTATGAGGAAGCTCGTCAGAATGCCAGATCTCAGTGCGCAGTTCTTGACTTCTACTCACCACATCGTCGGGATTTTTCTCTAGCAATTTCTTCTTCGCAGGCGAATCGCCACCGGGGGCGACTTGACTTGCAATCGCTGCCAGGCGCTGTTGAGCATTCGACATTGCTGAAGTAGTCTGGGATTTGGGTGTTTGAAAATTGCAACTGCACCTAGCTGTACAATCCGGCAACCCAAAGACTTAGTTACTTAGCCAGAAGCGATCCAGTTCAAAATCAGTAATACATTTACTACCGACTCCAAGAAACAGGGCACATTTCTATCCAGATGGGGAGCTCCATATATTATGACCATCTCCGTAAGGTGGCCAGGCAGTATCATACAAGTAATGCTCGGGCCTCGGTTCAATGCACAATGCCGCTGCCCGCTGTGTTTCGGAGATAAACGATACGGTAATGGAGTCGTCACAGGTCCCGTCCGAGACGGCCCCACTTGATAGTTCCGCGTTTCCCCAAACGGTCAAGCTCGATGTGGAGAGAACGGGGAAACCCGCCCAGGGCAAAGATCTTGTAGGCTGCTTGAAAAAAACGAGAATGAAAGCCGGTTATTCAGATATCAGGCACGATGATCGATCCATTCAATGGATCTTAGGGTTCTGAATTGATAGTCGCAGCTCGGCATACAAGCTGAATCTTCGTTCCGAGCGTCTCATTGAAACGGGTGGTTCTTTCCGAGTGATCAGACGCATCACAAGGAGTATAGAGTATGTCCCACCAGCAATTGCTTGCAGATTTCAAGTGTCGCTGCACCTTTTATACAGGGTTTCTGACATTTTGATCCCTTTGTCGATTAGGAACAAGTTCTTCTTGTAGTCGGTCGTGGCCATGACACTGCTGTCTCAAGTCGCCGCCAGCTTGGCCGGCGCGTCTCCCAAGGCATTGGGCTCTGCTGCAGCTCTCACTGCTGCAACAATTGCTTATTTGGATGCGAAATTTGGAATCTCAACCGACATATCGAGCTTGAGAGATGACAAATTGTTTGTTCGGATCCTCCAGCAACGGTATGCTGAGCTCGGCGAATATTGCACTCTCTACAAAATGCTGGAGAGAGCAGTCGACGTAAAGGGCTGGGGTGATCGAGATGCTCTGTGGTTCGAGAACAAGACGTGGAGCTACCGGCAGCTGAAGGAGTGTATGTTGCGGGCTTTACTCCGTCAGCGGTACAATATGAGAATGCTAATGCATCCGTGCAGTAGCGGATCGATTCGCCGCGCACATCCATGACCGGGGAATCCGCACAGGAGACTTCGTTGCCGTCTTCACGACGAACTCTCCAGAGATGGTTGTCACTGTTTATGCGCTTTCGAAGCTCGGAGTAGTTGCAGCTCTGATCAACACAAATCTTCGAGGTATGTATCTGGTATTGCATCCACTATGTGGGCTCAATTGCTGATGAGATCCATAGATGAGACATTCAAGCATTGTCTGAATGTGTCGACAGCAAAATGGATCATCACGACCCCTGATCTGGTGAAGTTTGCCGCATGCGATCTTCCAAAGACGGTCGTGAACATCTCCTCGTTCGATAAAACTCCAATTGAAGCACCAAGCGTTGAATATGTCGACGAGAATACCTTGCGGAGCATCCCTGCATCATCTGTAGCAGCCATCTCGCCTGCAAAACGGAAGCCCACCGACCTTGCCGTCCTGATTTATACCTCTGGCACTACCGGCAACCCGAAAGCATGCGGCGTCCGTAATAGCCTGATCATGACTACGTCCAACCCTCTCCCGCCCGATGTTCGGAACCCCAAGAAATACTTCCCACTTCGAATCTACTCTGCTCTGCCCCTTTTCCATGGAACAGCGTTCTTTGCCGGCTTATCTTATTCCGTCGGCAACGGAGCAACCCTCTGCCTTCGTCGCAAATTCTCCGCCTCTCAGTTCTGGAAGGATGTTCATGACTGCAAGGCCACGAGGGTTCTTTACATTGGTGAACTTTGTCGCTACCTCTTGGCCACACCACCTAGCCCGTATGATACGGATCACAAATGCATCGTGGCTTATGGAAATGGCCTGCGTGGCGATGTCTGGGAGCGCTTTTGCGAACGGTTCAATGTTCCAGAAATCCGTGAGATTTACCGCTCCACGGAAGGAGTAGCTCGCTTCGATAATCCTTTTGGTGGATCATTCGGTGCCGGTTGTGTCGGTTTCAATGGACCCGTGCGTCGATACTTCGAGGACGACACATTCATTGTCAAATACGATCCAGAAACTGAGGCACCGTACCGTGATCCCAAGACCGGTTTCTGTGTCCTTGCCAAGACGGGCGAAGAAGGTGAAGCAATCGGACGGGTGCGCAACCGCGCCCTCCTAACGGAGTATCTGAATAACTCCGAAGCGACAGAAAAGAAGCTCCTGCGTGATGTGTTCGAGAAGGGAGACCTGTTCCAGAGAACGGGTGACCTCTTGGTCCGCGACAAGGACGGCTGGGTTCGATTCCGGGACCGCGTTGGTGAGACGTTCCGATGGAAGGGTGAAAACGTCTCCGCTGGGGAGGTCCAATCTCACATCTGCAAGATTCCAAACGTCCAAGACGCTATTGTATATGGTGTACGGCTGGCCAAGTATGTCTTGCCCTCAGTTCCCTACTGCTGGACTGCACAACAGCTGACAAACAACCCTTTACCAGCTATGACGGTCAAGCCGGCGCTGCAGGAATCGTTCTCGAAACGCGCACGCCACAGACCGAAAAGGAATTCATGGCTAATCTGTACTCCGAGCTGAAAAGGAAAGGTATTCCTTCGTATGCTCTTCCTCGGCTCGTCAGGATCATCGATAAGTACGTCACCCTCATCCCCTAGAGACGGGAGTTTCTATATACTCCATACTCTGACTAACAGATCACCTGCAGAATCGCAACCGGCGTGACCTTTAAGCAGGCCAAGGGCACGCTGATCAAGCGCAGCTGGGATCCTGAAGCCAAGCCCGACAGCAACGAGGAAGGGAAGACTGATTCGTTGTATTGGCTGAACCTGAACCCACCGAAGAGGAATGCGACCAACCGCAAGCAGAATCAGCCGCGGTATGAGCCTTTGGACAAAGAGAGTTGGTTGCAGATTGAAACCGGGAGGGCCAAGCTCTGATTTGAAATACCTCCGGGCATACCTCGCTCCGCGGAATGTAGATCTACGTCTTAGTAGATAGACTAGAATTCTGACGCTGCTCATCTTTGAAGCTATGTATTAGAAATCAAATCTATGAATCATCTACCTTTCATGATGCCAATGCCAGAACCAAGTAGCACCACAACACCAACCGATCTGATAGCGCCAAAATCTAGTACCCCTGAAAAAGAGAGCACAGGACAAAGTATGATCCCCAACCTCCTATAACATGCATCATTACAGCCCAAAGGATATGAAGAATTCTGCTTGATCAATCATCTTTACTAATCGAACTCAGGGAATGTGCCAATTTCAACAACACGACACTCTCTGTCGCCGCGAAATAATTCAAACTAAATTTCGTGTTAGGATTATCTCAGCCAAAAAGCAGAGAAAGATGAAGAGCCCGCGTACCTATCCATGAGAATCCGCAGATGTCTATTGAAATGATCCTCGTATCGTTTTAGAGTGTCCTCTAATTTCGCCAATCGCGTCGGGTCGTAGGGCCGCGCATCAGGAGGCGCCAGCTCCGAGCCTGCCGATAAATCTGGATCGGCAGATGCGACACTTCGAGCAAGGGCGGCCCCGGTCCAGGAAGCGAACATTGTGCAGCACGTCATCAGTTTCGCATGGATCTGCGTTATCACGTTAGCCCTTGTCGTGTTGTCAGGAGCGGCTGGAGACAAAAATACCTTGAGAAGTTTGCCCTGAGTTAGCATGCACTCTTTCAGGCAGGTGTCCAAGAAGTCGACATGATCTTGCATCAACTCATCCACCGTTCGCGTAACCTGTTTCGGATCGTGCGGGAGATTGCTGCTCGCAGCCTCTGTCCCGCTTACCCGTTCCATTAGGTTCTGCCAATTGGGCTCGATGACTTCGGCAGTGCTGAAGTATATCAGCTGCTGAACGAACACCAGCATCTTCGCACGTAGTGTCCAGGCTCTTCGCTTCCACATCTCCAAGCGACGATCTGACGATTTGTGTCTCCAGCCTGTCATTTTCTGTTGGTCCTGCCAGGAATTCACCAGCATCATCTCTAGGTGACGCAGTGAGAGCAGATGTCGGAATATGAGCTGATAGCGGAGCACGGTTTTCCGACTAATCACCAAGGATAACGGGAACGGAACCATATAGTCCAGCTCGAGTGCATCATAGCCCGTTATGTCCTTGTCTTCTTCTGCCGAACTTGTCGCGGGCGTCTGTTGCCTCTCGATCGCGGCCTCTGGGTTATCTTGATCAATGCCAGATACGCTCACAACTTGCATGAGCCATTTTGTCAGCCCGATCTTGTTCATGTTCACCTTAACGTCCTCCTTGAAGGCGTCCTGGGCTGTGATACTGCCGGGCTGCCGCAGTACCAAATCGAGAAGTGACTGGAGTTTGCTCTCATTGACGTGCTTTGCCGGTTTTCTCAGTTCAGAGGCACTTAACTCGAGGAAATATGAGAAGAAATCGGACTGGTCCAGGAAGAAGTAGTGCTTTAATGACCGGAATCGAGTCGTGAGAGAGTTCTTGGTCAGTAGTAAGTTCAGCAACGACGCATTTGCATATGCATACGCGTCATTGACATTATCGAGAAATCGAGGATCATCGAACGTCTTGGGAACGTCTTTGACAGCTTTGTTGACATCCACCCCGCCGCACTCACGCACAACATTGAGGTACTTTCCTGCCAGCAGGACCTTATCCCGTACACTCTCGAGCTGCGGAGGGACTTCATTTTCTCGAATCGTGTATCGTTTCTCCCAATACTCGTCGGTGTAATCTTCCTCAAGTTTTTCCCTCTTAATCCACTTTTGCTCCTTGATCAGGAACTCCCCGTGCGGGTCTTTGATTCCACCGTGATGTAACCACTCATTGAGCATCGCCATGTAGGGCCTGCTTGCTTCCCGAAGCAGCGTCTGGAGTAGTGTCTTGGTAGCAGGGTCGCCAGAAAACGTCGCTAATCGTTCTGTCAACAATCGCAGAACGTTGCCACCCTTGCATATCTTCTTGCTCGACATGCCACCCGGAACAAGGTCGCCACCCTCTTTCAACTGCTCTAGGATGTTATCAACATCGTCAAAGTCAACTATTGACTCATCCAGGTCGGGGTCAAGTAGTCCATTTCTTTTGAGAAGCTCCTGTGCCAGAGAATAGAGCTGTGCTAGGCTCTGGCTCGTCGGCATTGTGTGCAGATGGAGGACATGCAATGTGAAGTTTGGATTGTTGAGGAGCTGATTCTCCAGTTGAGCAATCAGTATGAGGTAATCCTTCAAAAGCTTCCTAATGGCCGCACAAAGGGCGTGATTAACGGCGCCATACTCTGGCCGACCCAGCACGTCCACGAACGCTTCCAATGCGCTGTAGTGCGTTGCCATTTTCAGCATTGACAATGTCAGGTCTTTGATACTCGGGTCCAGACCTGGGGCAATCTGAAAAGATGGCCCAACTAATCGATCTTTCTCCTCCGATGGGTCATAGGAAGTGTGGTAATGGATATACTGTCCCTCATAACCCATGAACACAAAGAGGATATCCTGTAGGATTGCCTGCTCCTGCGCCTCTATCGAAAGTGACCGCAACGAAGGAGGGTGAAGCGAATTCGGCGCGGCCGACGCAAGCGGGGGAATTGATACGCGGGACGCGAGAGGAGCAGAAGAGTGCTCTGTCAAGGACGCTTGAGGATTCCATGGTGCTAATTTCCGAACCAGTCAGCCCTCTATTGTAGTCAAACATTGACCAGTGAGCTCATGCCTTCAGCCACATCTTTGTCTTTCTCCCTCTTTTTGAGGTAGTGGCCTTCTACATCTCCGGCAGCTTTCGACCTGGATTTCTCAACCTCGCCTCGATTCCCCACATTGGAAGGCTCTCTGATGACATTCCGCGTCTTGACCTGAGCCTTTTCTCGCGTCGTAACGGTTGTTCGCGTTGAGCGGCGTTCTGTAGTGGTGCTGTTCTCCCGGTGTAAGCTTCTCGCAGCAGACGCGCTCCCACGGAGCTGGTCCATGTTTCCAACTATTAGTAGTATGGGAGAATCGAGTTGGTTGGCGTGGGGGAAACGGTAGTCGGTCGCGTGAAGACAAAGCGCGCGTCGCGTCGCACTTCCATTCAGGCTGCGGCTGGCTGTTCAGCGTCAATGTACTCCGGGAACACGATCGCGTGTCGAACGGTGCGATGTTTATCGATTCGTTGAACTGAATCCAAAAGGCAGTTGATGCCTGATTTATCAGGCGAAAGCTGGGGTTATGGTTACTGCCTGAGGCATTGATAACCTATTCGGCTTAGCGCGTTTCCGTTAGGCAAGCCTGGTTTGCGTATGGTTGACCAACTGACTGGCAGCTCGACGGAGCTCCTTCAGACAGTCGTCTCTCTGCTCCGTCCACTTGTTGCTGCAATCTTTTTTACTGGGGTTACTGTGCTCTCAGCTGCTTACGCTTTTCGCAATAATCAACCACAATGTTCATTGCACGATCAGAATACGGTGAGTTCTGGCGCTCTATTGACAACTCAATGCCACCCGCGACAATACAGCTAACTGCACCGCGTAGACCGTGGAATCAAGTATGCTATCCATGCTTCCCGGACTCTCAATGGTGGCGACAAAGGTTAATACATGCTTAGCACCTTCTCCCCAGAAGGTCGTTTGTTCCAGGTCGAGTACTCTCTTGAAGCTATCAAGCTTGGATCCACAGCCATTGGGGTATGCGGACCTAGAGCAGCACCTGATGAAACGCCTCGCCGCCGCTAATACAGGTTAGGTTGCGACATCGGAAGGTGTCATCCTCGGTGTCGAGAAGCGTGTCACGTCGCCCCTTCTCGAAGCTTCCTCAGTCGAGAAGATTGTCGAAATTGACAAACACATTGGTTGCGCTATGTCGGGTTTGCAGGCAGACGCGCGGTCCATGATCGAGCATGCCCGAGTAGAGTGCCAGCAGCATGCCTTTCACTACGCCGAGTCGCTCCGTGTCGAAAGCTGTACACAGGCCATATGCGATCTCGCTCTACGATTTGGCGAAGGTGCGGATGGTGAAGAGAGCGTTATGAGCCGACCATTTGGTGTTGCTTTGTTGATCGCGGGATATGATGAAGATGGGCCGCAACTGTATGTCTCCTCCCTCGAGTTTCTTGGCGGACAATTTTACTCAGCTCCATTATCCAGATATCATGCCGAACCCTCGGGTACCTTCTACCGTTACGATGCCAAAGCTATCGGGTCCGGCAGCGAGGGCGCCCAAGCCGAGCTGCAAAACGAATACCATCGTTCACTGACCCTCGCAGAAGCCGAGACTCTTGTCCTCAAGACCCTCAAGCAAGTCATGGAAGAAAAATTGGATGCTAAAAATGTTCAACTCGCGAGCGTGACCAAGGACAGAGGGTTCCGAATCTATGATGAAGAGGAAATGGCCAGGGCTGTGGCCACGCTGAATGCAAATCAATAGAGAGGCGGCAGGGTGGCACTAGAGTGAAATGATTCTAATCAACCCACATTACGAAATGATATTTCAAGGATGATTGCACGATCTTTCCATCAAGTTCTGAATCGTAATGTACTAGGTTGTGTATTACACCGCGCACGAGACGCACATCCTATCTAGTTTTATATACACAAGGCTTTAACACCTTGGCTTCTTCCTCTGGGGTCAACTCCTCCCCGTCTTCAATGAACCGTGTCTTGCTTTGCACAGCCCCCGGCTTTCCGGGCGTCACACCAGCATATTTCCCTCTCGTTGGAGCACCAGTCACCTTGACAAACTCCATGCGGACAAACATTTTGTTAGATTTGTCCACCGAGTCGGGTTTGAGTCTGAATCCACGGGCACTCATAACGTCAACGAACGCTGAGATATCTGTCTCGTCCTGCCCGTCAGAGTTGGCCTGAACATCTTCAGCGTAGATCTCCTCGTTGCCACTATCATTTTCCGCGTCGGAATCGTCGGCCTTGCCTTTCTTTTTCTTCATTAATTTCTTCTTTGCTCGATTGCTGAGCTCGGGTTTTTGTGCTCCTTTCTTCCGATGAACTTTGCCAAATCGACTCTTGACCTCGCTGACCCAGCATTCGCCCTTTCCATCGCTGCGTAGAACCCGCCACGCTTCTTCAATAAATGATATCCAATTCGTACCCATAAGACTTAAACAGAAGATAGCAACGTCGACGCTGCCATCTGGCAAAGGCAGGTTGGAAATATCCGCTTTTGTAATGAGAGGGTCTGGACTGTGTAGATCGTAGTTGAGGAATTTCAACTTCAGCTTATCCGCTGATGGGGTGAGCGCTCGTGCAAGTTGGGCATCTCCGCAACCAAGATCAGCGATCGTGCAGAACCCATTCGGTCGCCGTGGAAGAGCCGCTCGTTGAGACGATCCTTTTTGACCTTTCTGAGAGGATACGGGAATTTTTGCACGGCTCCTGATCGTTTGAATGTAGCCATCCACCGGATTTGATGGCCATGACTCCTTCACTTGCTTAGAAAAGCCCGCATGATATTCCGCGAAAAATTCTGGGTTGTTTGAAAACATCTCCAAAGCCTTCGTCGACGGACTCGTATACAAGGTCTCATTCAAATAGCGAAATCGGGCCGAAACCAATTTGTCGCGCATCTTCTGCTGCAGCGGCGTTAGTTTCGCTGCCGGGGGCGGCGGCGGCGGAGGAATGGCGTCTGCTGGCTCTTCTGTCTTGTCCTCTTCTTTAGTCGGCTGACCATCATGAGCCTTCTTTTGTTTCTTGTTCGGTTTCTCCTCAATTCCTCCATTGGCTTCTTCCTTCGAATTCATTGCCAAACCGCGGTTCTTCCGTTTATGCTTCTTTTTGCTTCCTTTCAGGGCCTCCGTCACGGAGCCTCCGTTCGTGCGTGGAATCTCATCGCCCTGAATATGGCGCTTAAACATCTCATCCACATTTGATTCGGTGACTTTGTCCACATTTTTATTCTGGCCGCGCTTTCTCTTCTTAGTCTGCGACTTTGATTTTTCGTTTGCTGATGTCGACGCAGATTGTGTTGTCGGGATCTCCGTCTGCGTTTTCAAATCTGCGGCCGAAACCGACCAACCCGGCACTGCGAACATGGTGCCGACGGATGCTCCGAGTTGTCAATCAATATTTTTTTGGATGCTGGTTTGTGCTCGTTGTTCGTTATCAAGCTGATTTTTTTATTTTTTTTCAATTGGGCAGGCGGTCAACAAGCAACCGCACAGATTTGGTCATTCCGGTACATGACGTACCCGTACCGTACCTGTACGCTATGCACTCCGTCCTCGTCGAGTGAAATCTTCTCATTTCTTAGCGCCAAAGTATTACTTATTGATGAATACGGTAATGAATCCATATTTCCGCCTCTCTCGCCGCGGAGTAGTCGTACTAGGCGCGGACTATGGAGCAGATCCGTACCCTGCACGCTGACCTTGCGGTTATGTACTCCGCTGGTGCTCGTAGCCTAAGGGTTATGTTCCGCGGACCGCGGTTGACTTACGAGTGGTTCACGTACTGTACGCACTGTCCCGTACACCAAGCTGTACTCGGCTTTTTATGCGAAGAATCTACTCGTATGGAATATCGCCTCTACTACTTCATACTGCGTTACACTGCTTCTGAAGGAACAGACTCGTTTGGAAGCCGAGAATCGAAATTCCAACCGCGGTAATTTTAGCTCTCCGCTCCGGGAGTCCTGTGCTCCGTGACTCCGTTGTTACTAGTAAGCACCGAGATTGGTTAGCCGGAAGCCAAAAAACAAGGAATGCCCAAGGATGCCTAGGATCTATCTGGCTTAGACACATGGACATTTGCGGGTCTGCTGTGTGGAAGTCTCTGCGCCGAGATAGGCCTTCCCGGCAAGAGTTCAAGCGTATTGGAGAATCTTTCTGCTGTTGAGCTTGGCAAATTCTCCTTGCGTTGTGGTCATGAACTGTAATAATACTGAAATCCGTCAAACTCTTAGGTACCCCAGCCCTAAACTGCCTTCTTGTCTCATCGTCGTTTCCGTATGAGGAATGGATCACTGACTCTGGCGTGAATTCGAAGGAGGATTAGCGCGTATGTTCATTTAGATTTCGTCAATGGCTCGTTTACTTCGCATGCTGCGAGTCGGTACCATTGTGCATCATGCATGTGCCCGTACCGTAACCTTTCCTGTATTTACTCGGTACTAATGCCAGTGATAAGCTCCATGGGATCGATCGACACTTGAACCGCGCAGATCAGCAGCCCCAGGGGCCCCAGTCGCAGCTCCTGCATGCCGGGAATCATTGCAATAACCTAAACTAACCCAAGCTAACTTGAGCCTAAATCGATCTCACAGAGTTCGGCTAGCCCTCCCAGCTGGATACAAGCTTACAGCGCAGGAAATCAGTCGGAAATCATGTATTATTCTGCATATTTTCGGCCAGTTCCTGGTCGGCCGGTCCAAAACCCTCCTCTTTCATAAAAAGGGCGCTGACAATGCAATTTGCCACGGCGTCGAAAATCAGCCGTGATGGATAAGACTACCACTGAGCGGGGAGAGGCCGCCGGAGCTGCTGAATCAAACCCAAAGTCCTCTCCAACGAACGTTCCCAGCACGACGGATACAACGGCCAAACAGAGTTCATCGGCTCCTCCACTCAAGCAGCCAAAGAAGAGGACAAAAACTGGATGTCTCAGTATGTGAGGATTCCTTCAGTGGTAAATTTGACACTCAAAGTCTCGTCGCAGCATGTAGGAAACGTCGGATCAAATGCGGAGAGGAAAAGCCACGGTGCAAGAATTGCACCAAGGCGAATCGCGAATGCGTGTGGTATCCGCATCAGATCACCTCCAGGAATTCTCTCGGCTTCCTTGCCACTTCGAATTCCCCGTTGACACCTGGATTGTCGCCAATGGCATGGCCGCATCAAGCAAGCCAGCTTACCGATGGGCAGCGGTCACACGCGTATCAACGGCTTTTGGCTCCGCGCATGTCCCCTACCGCTGAGCCGACTGGCTTTTCGAGCGGAATATCTGATCCCTCTTTAGTACGGTTTCCTCACCAGACGTCACCATCCAACGATCCACATATCGAAACTCGGCCGTTCCATCTTCCCCAAGACAATGCTGGCCCCCTGTATACCACGGAATCTCTCCCGAACGAGAACGCCGCTTTCGGCGCAATGAATTCATCGGCCGCCGGCTTTCCACGTTCTTACAAAGCACCTCATGACCCATTGGCTAGTCTTCATGGAACACATAGCGGTATACCTGGAGATATTGGGCAACATTCGCAGCAACTGTCACCCAACGAACTTTTAACGCGTGAATCGAGTTTCTCCACGCAGGTAAGTGAAGACATGGAAATGCTTCAGGTATCTTTGAGTAACAGTTCTACTTCAAACAGACTGAGAACCGGAGTCCGCATGATGGTACGTTCGCGAGATTGTGAGAAGTTAACATGAGGACGCCATTACTGACAGTTGTGATTGATTTTAAGTGGGCCAATCTCCGTCCGCTTCGGTCTCTCAAATTCACCCTCGGGCACAAGTTCAAGACCACGACGGCATCGATCTCGAATCCGATGTTGACATGGAAGAAGAGCAAACGCCAGTGGCCGGTAGCAATCAGCTATCGATGATTATGGCTTCAGCCGGTCAAGATGGCGGCCTCATCAGATCATACACCGCGTTCCTAAATAAGCCTAACATTCTCACGTCGTATCGGCCATCCCTTGGATCATCGCCTCTGAATAACCCCGTGACTGCCAGGATATGGGTACATTTTATACACGCTACTGGACCATCGCTGTCAATTTGGGAACGTCATCATATAAATTCATCGATTTTCTTCACCGGACACGTTCCCGCCTCCCAGCAGGGACTATGGAATTATACCATGCCCCTCAGATCACTAGAACACCCGGCGCTTTTGCAAGCCATTCTCGCCGTTAGCAGTTTGCACGTTTCGAAACTACAAGAGGCTCCTCTCACTGTGCCTTTGAGGCATTATCACTACTCTTTACGCAGATTATGGAAGGCCCTGAGTCTTCCATTGCGCAGAAAGGACGTTGCTACTTTGGCGACCACGCTCGTTCTTGGCTTTTTCGAAGTGATGGCCGCAGAGCATGTGAAATGGAACAGCCATGTTGCAGGCGCGGTTCAACTCATCAAGGAAATAGACTTCACACGCCTAACGAGAGACCTCCGAATATATCGACGCGAAGCGAAGGCTCGAAAGCAGGACCGGTGGGGGTTGTATGACAGCTCAACGTCACATGTATACAATGAAGACGACCCATTCGCAGAAAAAGAGGCTGAGGTCAGTGACGCTGTTTTGTCTGTTCTTTCTGGGAATCCCGTGAATTACGACCAAGCCGGGCATGTGGAAAGCGACGATTATCAAAGTAGCAGAAAGCCATACTTCACTGCGAAAGACATTGAAGAATTTCGCATACAATGCGACCTTTACTGGTGGTATTGCAAGCAGGACCTTTTCCAAGCCTTAATAAGTGGGAATGAGTTGTTGTACGTCCATACCTGCAATCCCCAACCGCTCTTTTTCAGTGCTGACATTGTGTCATCTGACAGCCTTCCCTATAATCAATGGACGCAATGTCCCCCTCGTGCTGGACTCGGCAAGGCGGACGCACTCTATGGTTCATTTGACCATTTGGTGCTTTTGCTAGGCCGTCTAGTTGATTTTGGTTTCCGAGATCGCAAAAGGAAACTCAAAGCTCTTGAAAAGTTTGGGGGCGAATGGCGGCCACATCAAGGATTTCTGCGGTTCTTAAGTCGCTTTGCAGCGAAGCCGTCCGGCGCTGGCCATCCTGGGCCTCCTGCTGACACCGACGGGGTTGGCCAACATCCCTATCCAGGAGCTGATAGTTCGACTCGCTTCAGCCCGTCATCGCCGGAATTCCCGCAAGCGCCGCAGCCGGGGCATCAGACTAGTCTGGCGAACCATGGGGATCTAGCGTTTGACATGCTTTCGAATGCAGGTCATAATCAGATACCGGTTATGCCCGCGCCAATGGGACAGTCTACGCCATATTCGGAGTCGCCAAGAGAAGATCTGGATCAGTCTCTAGCTGAGGCAGAGTTGGAATGGGAAGCGATCAACGGAGCATTTGACTTCTTCCCCCAACAACTCGGGCCAGAATTCGCCCCATTGCCGGCGGACAGTGTGGCACCAATGGCCAGTCCATTTGGTCCGGCCGTGCAATATCGGTCGCAGCAAATCGCCGTCCTATGGGCCTTTTACTATACAGGCCGGATCGTCCTCAATCGTTTCCATCCTTGCATACCTCCAGCTGCTATGGTGGCTGCCTTTACGGCAGCAGCGACAACAGAGGAGTACGCAATGCTGATTGGGAAGATCATGGCAGGCATCTACTACTCCCAACAATACAGTTTGGAGACTGGGAGCGTCAACCCGACCCTGGGAGCAATCTTGATCGACATGTGTCTCCCCATGTTTTTTGCTGGTGTTCAGTTTATGGACAAGGCGCAGCGAGAATGGACAATCTCGACCCTTCGCAGCATTTCCCGCCTTACCGGCTGGCAATCCGCAGCAGCCATCGCAACTGGATGCGAAACAGCATGGCGATCTGCGGCCAAAGCAGGTAAAGGACCTCCATACAGTCCGCCTGAGACGTTCTCGAGCTTCGAAAGCAGTGTAAGTGATGAGATTCTAACATCAAAATGTTTTCTACAGAACTAATTTCTTCCAACAGCACAAAGGGCGAATCTATCGCGGTCCTTTGGCCGACAAGCAAGTCGACATACAAGACTCAAACGCTATTGCCGATCGACGATTCGTCAAGGTAGCCAAGCCCGCGCGGACGCGCTGGGCCATGGGCTTACTGGAAATGGAAGAGGATCTGGTAAATCTGAGCTTGGATGATCGTCCAGGGAGCCGAACGTAAAGGGAGCTGGTTACAGGCAGGGAATCTCAAGATTCTTTGACTTCAAAAGACACAATGATCAGTTACTACTAGCAAGTAGACTGCTAGAACTGACTTCCTGAGAGCGTGCATAGCTCAGCTGGATGATAGCCCCACGAGATTTCGGCATATTGCTTTTCCAATCCAGCAAGGGACATTCAACTTTCGGAATCAGGCTGATTAATGGGAGATAAATCTACAGGTGCTACTTCGGTGGTCTGTCAGAGCTCAAACAAGAGTCAAAAGGCCGCACGGATGCGTAAACGACATAGACATCATGACAAATAAAGGAAGTACTCGCGACTGGACGATTCCTCCCCTTTCTAATTTAGTACGCAACATCGCAATGAAACAGTACCGATTATGATTCTGACAGGAATGTCCCGATGCATCGACATTTTAACTCCCCGAAACCCTGCGACTTGGAGATGAAAGAAATAATTTCAATAACGAATAAAGTGATCAGTAGGTTATCGAGTTACCTTGTCGGTTCCTGAGATATAAAGGCTGAATAACGGTTACTGGATATATGACGTAGAATGAAGTCAAAGAACGACACATGAAAAGCCTATCTCCATTGATCTGATACTGGCTACAATACCTACCCCGCGTGTTGAGGTCAGATAGCAGCCCAGTAACCTGATAGCCTAGATTAGACGCGCATACCATGTCCAAACGCAGAACCTCTCCATATGCAGCTGAAATCTTCCCATGACTCAACCTGTTTCCCTAACAAATGAGCATCTGAAATCACTAGTTTCTCTAATGTTAATGTGATCAACCATGGCCACCGCAAATGAGCCGATCCGCACTTCCTTTGAAGAAAGTCAGCAAGCTCAATACAAGGACACTGGACTACTTCAACCTCAAGACTTCCCAACCGAATTCAACGTGAAACTCTCAGATGAACAGCTTCGGGAGATCCTGTCTCTACCGCCCGAAAAGCGCGATAAGAATGGTAAAATCATCGATCTCGATCTGATCTACAAGTATCTACCCAGACGCCCCGACATCTCCGACGAGGAGGCCTCGATCATCTTCGAGGATGAAGTCATCGATGCTGTTTTGTCGCGAGTGAAGGAGATCAATCCGTACGTTCAGTTTCGTTCTCAATCACTAGCAGCAAGCAATGGAGAATGTTGCTTCATCGGTACTGAGTGACTTCTTTTTACCTAGGATCTGGGGACACACCTTCGATGACGACAATCGATTGATTCTTCTCCACGACGCTGCTGACAAGGACCCTGAGCTTCCTGAAGTCCTCCAAAATCTCCCAACCATCGGTCTCCTCTATGGACCCGACCCGGAGAAGTCCGAGCATGAGGGATCAAGCGACTCTCAACCTTGAAAGTGGAGACTCCTATCATCTGTCGCATGAAAACTGGCGATCAATTCACACCACACTTTGAATGTCAAAGCGAAGTACTTAATATTTCCGTCTGTTCCATACTGTGTACGCGTGATACCAAAATCAAGCAATCGAAGATTTGCGGTTCGTACAGCTTCACTGTACGTTGCGTTCAGTAATTTCAAATAAAACAATGAGATCTCATGGCTGTCGTCACAAAAGGGCAAGATTACAATTACTTACACGAAATTACACAATATATGGTTATTTCTGACTAGGTGTTACCATGTTGTTACCTACCTGTTACATAGCTGTTCCATCGCAAATCAAGGAGTGAACCCAATTAACGCCGTTGACGTTTCGACGAGTCCTCGACAACATTTCCATGCCATGGTGCCATGCCGATCTGCATCGAATGCTCCTATCCCGTATCTCATCTCTATACGACATACAGCCGAGCTGATGATCGCACACTTGGCAAGGGGGTGCGCTTGACACAATGCCCGCGCTGCAAGCGGTTCGCAGACAAATACGTGGAGCACGACTATGTAGTGATATTCATTGATTTGGTGTTGATTAAGCCCCAGGCAAGTGTCTTAAGACAAACAATATCTATTTTGGAGATGCTAATAGCATTAGGTCTATCGTCACTTACTGTTCAACCGGCTAGGACGGGACGATAATCGGGTGGATGTAAGTGAGAAGCTGTCCTCGATATTGATTCCGTAACTAATACGACCAGCGCTCCATCGTTCGACTCGGTATCCTGCTCCTTTTGTTCGACGTATACCTGACATGGGCTCATATCGAGAAGTCGTCCTCCTTGATTTCAACCTCCCTTTCGAACGCACCCGTGATCATCCAGTACCTTTTCTTCTTAACCCTTAATCTATTGGCGACATTCGTACACCATGTGACCGTCCGACTCGGAGCGTCGATCTTGGTCAAGCGCGCGTCGTCCTCAAGCAGTGGATCGTTCGCTGATAGCGATGTCACCACACCATCTGCTCCCACGTTTCCGAATACCCAAACATCGAGCCCTACGAAACTGAGCCGGTCGCCGTCCGGTAATGACATGCAGCAAAAGCCGCCTCAACCCACTCCCAACGGCAACCAGTCATCAACTCCGACTACACAGAGCAGTGCGCCTGTGGGCAACCAGGCGCCCTTGCGTCGTGTGTATACTGCGCCGGGCTTGATCCAGCCACTCCCTCCTCCATCGCCTCCCAGTCCAAGCGCCATCAGCACTGCTTTGGTCGTCAGCAGTTGTCCGAAGTTATTCCCGATTCTCTTAGTAATCTGGGGTTCCAAGGACAATGAAGCTCCGGAGAACGGGTGTTCATTTGGGGACAGCCATGCGCCACCACATTCGCACATGACGGCTGCTACATCTTCTCCTTCTAGTCAATTGACAGCGTTGCCGTCGGCCACTACAGGCGCTGTACCCAGTCCTACTACGACAGCCGGTATATTACAGCGCTTGCAGTCATTTACCAAGCTGCCATATGACATTTCCTGCCTCTTCTCCTTCCTATCCCTCCGTGCTGCTAATGCGCACCTGGTGTTGCTGAATAATATCGAGGCGCTGTACATTCTTCTTGACTGCGGCTATCTTCGCGCGGTTGCGCTGGCGGTAGCCGGACAGCTGGCACGGTGGACGGTGGAAAAGACAATCTTGATGATGTTTGGGATTCGATGACACCTGCGTCACAACCCCATTCAGTTCGCAGTCATGAGTCAACTGCCATAGCCAATCACTAACCCATCACGGATTAGCGTCATGTGTGATACCGTCCGAGGTCACCCTGCAGCAGAGCTCAGTAGAATAACTTCGTAGGCTGGTTTTTCAAGTTCAAGCAAGCCAAGCACCTTTGTAGACCAGCCACTATTCTGACATCACACGCTCCGGCCTGTCTGCCTAAATCCACCTGACTTACCCTTTGCGACAAGTGTTTGCTTAAAATCTCCAACTCGCGATAGCCAGAGTTTGTAATTTCCGATCAACTCCTAACTACTTGCAGCTCTTTTATGCTTACCATCTCTGCACCTGGGGGTCTATTCCTTTCCCTCTGCTCCCCCGCTACGCCAACAACTGCCAACAGACCAACACTTGACCCACTCGCCCAGAAGACGACAGATACACTCGCTGCTTCAGCTCCGATATAAATTCACTCTTTTGGTTTGTACGGTATTACAACCTGTCGCTCGATTGTGACTCGTCGTATTTTCCAAGCAAATTGTCTCCATGGGTGGCTCTACGACATCATCGTCGTCGTCGTCGTCGTCATCGTCATCAGACAGCGGCAGTGACCGCTGGCATATTCCACGCTTTCCCCGCTCGCGCGAACACTCACGCTCACGCGGGCGCGAGCGCGAAGAACGACGTAGCCGCCGTCCTCCCGTCGCTGTGAGAGAACGTGATGATTACATTGACTGGGCTCGGGAAGACCGGTTTGAGCGGCGCCTACCCCGCAGAAGGGAGCATTTCTTCGACCGAGAGGATGTTTATGCCTCACGTGGCTCTGGTCCCTTGATTCGGATATCAGATGACGAAGCGCCTCACCGTCCGCGACTGCTTCGACGGCAGTCCTCCTTGGATACATTTGACCGACGGCCTGCGAGACGGGTTGAGCGTGCTCCTTCAGTCGGTCGCCCCTTCCGCCGCCCACCGTCCCCACCGCTGCCGCCTCCGCGGCGCCATGTAGATCACAGGGAGTATTACGAGGGGGAGGAGATTGATATTTCAGAACCCGAAGAAATTTACAGCGATGAGGAAGAGTACCACCATGTCCGTGAAAGGAGTCGCGCGCCGCCCCGGCGAGCAATTAGAGAGGAGATTGTGAGGGAGCGGCGCGTGGAGAAAACATACCCGCGGAAAGGCCGGACCAAGTTCCCAAAACGTTTGGTCCATCCTCGAGCTCTCCATGAACTCGGCTATCCATACATTGAACATGTGTGTTGGTCATCGTCCCTATCGGTTTTGAATCATACTAATTGACCTCAGGACCGCATTATCATCGTACAAGTGGCACTCTCCAAGGAACTTATTGATGAAGTTATCACTTTGAGTCGAGATATACGACGAGTTGAATGTGTGCTCTTCCCTTGTTTTGGTTGGAATTAAGTGCTAATCATTAAATAGCCGCCCGGGCATCCAGACGCGATGCATCGCCACCATCCCGACTAGTTCGTGAGGAACTCGAACGGATTGTCATCCGTTCGCCTACGCCTTCCCCTCCGCGCAGAGTAGAGCGAGTATATTTGGAGTCTCCGGCCTCCTCTTATGCACGCAGCGAACGGCTCTTGATCGAGGGATCCCCATCACGTGTGCGGGAACTTCGAGAAGAACCACGTGAGATTCGGCCTCGTTCTGTCTCCGTCACCTCGCGACGTCCGCCCTCGCCGGTGATTATAGAACGTCCAGCGTCTCAATCTGGGCAATTAGTTCTGGTCGAGCGCCCATCTAGGGAAGTGGTGACGGTTGACGACGAACGCAAAATCATTGAGTTGGAACGCCGCCCGGAAGGCTCTGGGTCTGTCGATATCACCACACGCAAGATTATCCAGCGTGACGATGGAAGTGGTGAGGAAATTGTCAAAGTCGACCGTGATCGGCCAGGTATGATTATTTCCCATCCAGTTCCGAATACAGGCCGTCACTGACATCCTTACCTAGCGCCGAATTCACGCCTAATGCGCGCCATGTTGGCCACTATGACTTAAGTGTCTCCAGCAAACCGGTCTTAAGTGATCACTGTAAGTATGCACTGCTAATGGTAGATCTTGTTTGCCATGGACATCTGGCAGCGGATTTACATTCGGGCTTGACTGCATCCGAAGAATGGTCTGTAGTATGCTTCACAATTGTATGTTTCACGATTCATGTTATCTAGGTAGTGTACTATGCTTCACCGGATATGAGAATTAATGAACGATAATCAACTTATGTTGAATAGTGAATGCGCTTGAGAGTAAGCTGTAGCTTGCCCAATTTTGAATCGAAATACTCCATACAATGCCTCCAAAACCCTGAAGGATTAACCCCACGTGCGATGGATAAAAATTACCCAATCAGAGGCCGTTCTTTCTGCGGCTGAGACTGACTCTTGGCAGTAGGATTACTTAAGCAGCGTTTGGATTGTTTGCAGCTGCAACGTGCAGAGTCAGGGTCACGGTGGCCTTTGAGCCTAGGGCGGCACCGGAGTCCTTCCAAAAACATCTCGCTCATATTGGCATCTCCCGGAAGACGGATCATTTCTCTGAACAAGTCATAACTACCTTGGGAGGACTGCCACGATGGATAAAGTGCAGGCATTTGGCAAGAACTTCACGTGGGTCGCGATCCTCATGAATTTGCTTCTAATGGCTTCAAAGCTAATGTTTATGATTCGTCATTCAGTGCCACGTTCCAACCCTTCGCTGCCCGCACCCAGCAATTCGTCAAAGAGCAACTAGGGACTGCGGACGAGAAGACCCAGCTTCCGGATGAGTATATCCAGCTGGAAAAGCGGGTGGATGCCTTGAAGCAGAGCCACCAGAAGCTGCTTTCTGTGACGTGGGTTTCCTACTACCCTTCCGTCAATTGACTGCATGCTGATAATCGCGCAGTTCCCAGTACTCCAACGAAGCCTACGACTATCCGCCGAATATTCGCGAATCCTTCAATGACCTCGGTCGCACCATTAGCGAAAAAGTCCAGCTGCTCTCGCATGCCACCACCCCCGCCGAGGCCCAGGCGGCCTTGACGGCGCCTCCGTCCGCCAAGCCGCAACCCAAGACCTTCAGCCATGCCATTGCTCGTGCGTCGTTGGCGGGATCGCAGTTGATCGCCCAGCACGCCCCCGGCGAGGATCCCCTGGCCACTGCGCTGGAGAAGTTCGCCCTGGCGTCGGAAAAGATTGGCGAGGCTCGTCTGGCGCAGGACGCTCAGATTCAGTCGCGCTTCCTGGCAGGGTGGAACACTACCCTCAACACGAACTTGAGCTTCGCTACCAAAGCTCGTCGTAATGTGGAGAACTCGCGCCTTACGCTTGATTCGATCAAGGCCTCGAAGAAGGCCGCTGCGCATGGTGACCTGGACAATCTGCCAGAGGAAGCGAGAGTGGAAATTGAACAAGCCGAGGATGAGTTTGTGGGACAAACCGAGGAGGCTGTCAGCGTCATGAAGAATGTTCGTTGTAGAGATTGTTCCTTTGACGACAGAAGCTGATTGCATGTACAGGTCCTGGACTCCCCCGAGCCTCTCCGCAACTTGGCGGACCTGATCGCTGCCCAACTTGAATACCACAAGAAGGCGTACGAGATTCTGTCGGAGCTGGCCCCTGTTGTCGATGGACTCCAGGTGGAGCAAGAGGTAGGCAACTCCCCCCTGTCAGCCCCGAGTTCGATAATCACTAACATGAACAGGCAAACTATCGCAAGAGCCGCGAAGGGGCCTAAATACTACGCTTTGTCTCTTCCATTCGATTATCCTGTATTGATTGCGTTGGCTTGATGTCACAATTTTGTTTCTGTATGTCTGTGATTCCCGAAAGTCTCTGAGAGGCAATTAAGGTGTATTTGATCAATGCTAGACATGGATATCGTAACATCTTCAGTGTTCCTTTGCAACTAGTGCAGAAAGCATCGGTCTAGGGCCGCTCGAGACGCCTGCTGAATGAGTTTCACGTGGTAATAACTACCGTAATAGGATTAATTTACTTTTGGGAGAAGATGCCAAGCATTAAGATATCCACTCATCAGTTAGCATCCAAACGTCAGGAAGTCACCGCCAGCCTTGCACTTCTACCATCGCCGTTCGTTCCGGATCAACTTCCAAGTCAGTCTCGATCGGACGACCGCATACCGCAGGACGGAATTTGCGTCGATTCGCCGGGACGCCGAAATCAGCCACTTACATTCAGGGAACACCGAGCTGGGACGATCTCCGAAGAGTACACTCGCAGCAACAGTGTCCAGCACAGCATAGGACGAAACCAAGGCTCGGAATCGGCAGCACAAATCTAAGGGAATACGGCGGTTACCGTCAATTACGCTGATCAGAACCGACCACGCGGGACCGACTTTGACACAGAGCACACGGGTATTTCACGTATAATGGCGAACGGGTTAGTTTGCTTGTCTTGATCGTGCCTGCGCGGAATTTCTAGCACGGCAATTTTGGCTGACGAGCTTTTGTTTAGCTGGAGTATCATCATCGGCCTCATCTTTGTCGTCCTGTCCAGTGTCTGCGCCTACGTGTTCGCCCCGAAAGGCGAGAATCAGACGTACGCCTCCCATGTTGCTAGCGGTGATACACAATATTATATCTCTCATCGTCATCGAGGCTCTGGAAAAGTAATTTGTGAGCTAACATTGTCTTTCAGTGTCTGGAGAAGCAGTCTCATCCTTGCGTTTGCATCGTGTTATATAATGTGGGGTATGTCGAGGCTTCTATACTCGCCTTCTGCTTTTGTGTTCTGTTTGAATGGCTTTGGCTGATGTTGCTTGCCTTCAGCGATCACATTCCTTGCACAGTGGCATCCGTTGGTTGTGCCACGGAGATCGGACATCAGGCCGGATCGGATTCCGGAGTAAATGGATATTTGAAATGCTTCGCTATGTCGAATAATGGACGCATGTTGTAGCATTTCGTCGGTGTTGTACAAATGCTACTTCCATAGACTTGCCAACGCTATGATTTGACTGCAAAGTACAGCTCAGCCCAGTGATGATTTGGACAGTGTGCCCATTAGATCTATCGTAGTATCTCTGATTTCCGTGTAGAGTTAAGTACTCAAGGAGCTTGGACTATGATTTGATCCAAGTTGCAATCGAATGACAAGAAGGGATACGATGAATCGACCGGGCAAAGTCAAGGACCGAGGCATCTTACTAGTAGGAGTCTGGACAAAGCATCCAATCCCGCTTATCAGGCTCTAGATTGTGCCCAGTCACGATGCTCTGTCGGCTTATCCGTTCCAAGTGGGTCCCCATGGAGGGCACCCGCCGCGGATCGAAACCCTTCCCTTCATCGGCAGATTCGCTTGGGGCTGCCTCGTCATGCACCAACTCCAAGCATCACACCGCTCTTCGACCAAAAATCACAGCACGTAGTAACTTTCCCGTACATACGCGAGAATGTTGTTTACCTCTTGCCCGGCGCTTTCTGACTCCTTTTCTTTCTCGCTACAACATTCTCAAGTACTGCGTTGCCATTAGGCATAGCTATTCAAATCTAAGAGCTATCTATCCAAAGTACCTCCTCATTCGTAAGACCCATTTTATACTCCAGAAAGAGAAAAGAGCATTCGCTAATCAAGTTCCATGTATGAACATGGAAAAAGTAGGCTTGCTGTTTGAACATATTTTGAGAGCAGAAAATATCTCAGAACATGACTCGTTATCACCCACTCACTGTCCGCGCCCAGGCTCTCACCTTGGCCTGTTTCACTCATCTCTCGTACGAAGAGATCGGTCGTATCACGGGAATATCCAAGAGTAACGTGTACAATATTGTCAAATCCGCCAAAGCGCGCGGCTTTGATCCCGTGACAAACCCTCGGATTATCGACGAGTATGTCGTCGATCGACCACGATCAGGCCGACCTAGAAAACATGCACCACCGCCACCACAACACCAACAACATCAACAACAACAACAACAGCAGCAGCAGCAGAATGCTAATAAGCAAGCAACATCTGATGTCGTTGTCGAACCTATAATCGAAGAGAATAATAATGCGGAGCACGAGAATTCGTCTGAGCAGCCGGTTGAAGAGCATCCCGTTGAACAACATCCTGACGGGCAACCCGTCGAAGCAGCCAGTACGTTACCTATCTCTATTGAAAGCAATTTCGGTATTTGAATTGTCTAACGCAACAAAGCACCGGCGAGTTGATCATTACACAGCTACGGACAGAGACAATGGAATAATCCATTGAAATGCCGTTGTCCTGTCAGAGAGGGACGTATGTGGTTACTTATACCATTGCTGAGCTCAAACACCCAATGAATAATCTAACGTTAAGCATCAGTAATGATTTAAACATGTAATTGATCGTCGCCGCTGGAAACGGTGTAAACAGAATCTATAACTATTACTCGGGGGCTACTATTGTTCTGTCCTAACCCTAAGCCATTCTTTCCACATCTTGCGGGATAGTTATTTCGAAACAATAAGAAAACAGAAAGTCGAATCACTGCATCGGGAGCAAGATTCCGTCGACGAATTCACGCAGAGTGACACAGGAGCGCTCGAAGGGGAAGGTTTTAGCTAATAGGCAAAAACCGGTGTCTTAGGAAAATGAGCATTCACGACCTGGAAGGCCAAAGTACTCTATTAACTTCTAGAGGTGGTTTGCCTGATGACTCGATCTACATCAGTCCGGAGACTTGTTATCCGCCCAACTAGGCTGTATACTCCGGCAGACGGCCTCGTAATCGGAAAACCGCGCAGGATCATCCTCCGGCACGCCCGGCGTTGTCCAGAACATAGTCCAATTCGATCCAGGGATCCTCCATGACCCGCGTGACCGCTCAAAGTACCACTTGTTCACCGGGTTATCTCTCCGGCTACGCCAGCACACTCCCCGTGGTAAGCATGTCCGAACCATGGCGTTGAAGACAACGTCCGCAACACCACCGGCCCCCTGGCTTCGTTTGAGAACCGCGAATTTATCCAAATACGGCACCATGCGCGCCAGGCTTTCGGGGCTGCCATCATCTTCAACGCCTGGTGGGAGCTCCCATGTCAGGATCGCACCACCTTCGTATTCCCCCGCGATGATGAGACCCGCCAGGCGGTTGGAGATGCGATCAAGGTAGTGCTGCACGTCAAGTTTCCGGTTGAAGGAATCCTCAATGAGATGCACGAGGCGCGGAATATCGATCCGAGGATCATTAAACGACAATCTCGGCGTGATCGCAGGGTCTGGTGTCCATGGTGTCTTGCGTGGATCCGGTATGACTGTCAACGGCATGCCCTTCTTGACAAATGTCGTTGGCACGATCGGCCGGTCCTGCGGTGAACCTTGCTCAGCGCTTTGGGTGCCCAAGCGGCTGGACGGAAGCGATGAAGAACGAATGGGTTTGTCGGTCAGGAGGTTATGGATCAATGGGTTCTTCTGCCGTCGAGTGCCTACATCCGACACCTGCAGAGTCTCCCGCTGCGGCCGCGCGGCTTTGGCAACATCTTCTGGGGCTGCAATGAGACCTGACGAAGATGGAGGTAGAATTGACAAGCTCTCCTTCAGTAGATGCAGATTGTTCAGATGCTCATACAACGGACTCGTGGTACTCTGGCCGTGCAATGGCGCAGCAGGCACGTCCGCGTCGGAATTGACAAACCCAGTCAATTGGTTGCTCGCAGCCAGAGATTTTTCTCTTGACTTTGCCTCTTGCAGTTCTATCTGCTCCTGCAGCTCGTCCTGAATGTCCTCATATTCCTGCTCCATATTGATGAACACATGCGACTGATGAGTTCCCCTGAAGGCCGGAATCCCCCCATATGGATCCAGCAGAATCAATCGGTCAAGAATCACTTCGCTTTGAAGTTTCCTGACTCTGTCAGCGATAACCTCTGGGTCTTCATCTTGATCGTAAGGGACCTCCAATCCCGCCAATTCCCTTGTCAAGGACAAGATGACATCGTGGGCAGGAACTGGACGCACTTGAGAATTTTCTTCGCTGTAAGCCACCGGTAGCATAATGGCAGTTGTGCCTTGTCGTAAAGGATTCAGCAGCATCTGCCGGGAAAGCAGCTTGGGTTTCAAACCACCAGAGTCCTTTTTGAGTACCAGAGCTGTATCCAAACGCCGGGCAACACCCCCGTCGCAGGCTTCAATCGCCGCCAACAATCTATCAGCCTGTTCATCTGCCACTGTGCGCCACGATGTTATATCGCCATTCAGCCTGGGATCAATCACCACACACGATGCCATTCCAAGCCGCGTGAGTTGCGACAGCGTCAACGCAACGCCCCGGACGACGTCGTCTTCCAGCGATTGGGGGTCGCTGAGCTTGACCAACGCAACATGAATATTCTCGTCCCAGGTCGGCTCCTGCCGCGTCTCCGGCGTGGCAGCCTGTCGGAACACGGGAGTATCCAACACAGACCTCGTCGGCGAGTACAGTGAACCCAGATTCACTCCGAGTTTCGGCATCTCCTTGTTGACAACCGTTGTTGGTGGCCGTTTGTCTTTCGGTTTGGACGAAAATCGTGACAGATAGGACTTGGAATCGCGCTTCGTTGTCGCCGAGCTCAGCAAACTGAGGAAGAATTCCTTTGCGGAGCCAAATCAGCGATGAGCAACAGTAATCTTCCCTTCTCGACGCACACACCTTGTCAGCCATCTTCTCCCGAGCTCTTTGGCGACCGCGGTTGCCATCCCGGAACGAGAATGGCTGCTGCTCCGACTGCGAGGAAGCATTGCTGTACGGCCGAACGCCGCCAGCGCATCGTGATATCACTACGCAGCATTGGGCTTGAAAAGCCAAATCACGTTTCTACGTCGTACGGAATCAGCGGCTTGTTGGGCTTTCTTCGAGGTGAATTGAGCACGTACCTTGAATCGGAAGTAGCTCGGAGCCCTGTGACTCATGGCTCATCGTAGCGGAAGAGGTAGCTAGCTGTTGGGCGGGAATTCCACGGGTCGGCACTGAGGGCGAGTGGAAATGACGGCGAGAGCCGCAAGACGCATTGAATCAGATTGAAGCTTTGAGCTCTGAATATATCAATTTCCCCAATTGAGTCATCACTGTTTGGTGTGGATGATTTTTATGACGCACTGAAGTAGATGGCGCCGCTGTCGGAGACTGGCTGGCCCACTTTCTTGCCGCCTCGGCTATCGTTATCGGGCCGATCATTTATGATCAACCAGATGAACTTCAGATTGATATACGGAATAGAGCTGGAACTGGAATTCGGATTAAACATCGAATTCCACTCTACTATAACACTTGAGTTGTGAATTAATAGTACCCAAAGTGTATCCGTAGTAGTATATCCGTAATACTCTAAATACCTCCATAGCTGAATGTAAAATAACAGCCCTGATTACTGGCGCTGTTAGCACTGCTGTGTGAATATGCATCATGCAGTTGCCTGGTTGATTGGCTGGCTGCGAACGACATTCTCATTTTCCCCTTATTCGTTCGCTCGGCGGACGGCTCCGACAATCACTGCATTGGTGTAATTCTCTTGTTCCTGCATAGACCTCTCGACAGCCATGAGCAGCCGGATCGTGCGAATCCAAATCTCTGTAAGCAGTGTCCCGGTCAGAGCACTACTTCCTCTGCCTGCATGCCAGGAAAACCGACGCACCTTCGATATCGACATCGTAACTCACCGCGGGTTCTTCATCGCGATGCACAAGAATCGGCGCATTCCTGTTCCATTTCTTCTCACGCACTCGTAGTTTGAGTCCCACGTGCTTCGCAGAACCGACCCAAAGAAGTCTTTCTTCATCGTCTTGGTCACCCTTACTGCGTTCCTTCAACCAATCGCGCCATAATCGAATGACTCCATCCTCGACGGTGGTTACACTCAATAGGAGTCCGGAGCCCTCTTTTACTTTGACCAGATCGACAACGATGCACAACTGGGAGAACTCCTCTCCACTCTCAAGGCTGACGAGCCGCCTCACGGGAACTGTGTTTGTTTGGCCCTGCTCTCTGGATTGATTATCTTCCTCCGCAGAGACCGTATTTGTATCCGTTACTGAGGCCCCAGAGGTATGTTCAGAGCTCCGTAGCGCCTGCAAAGCATCTTCCCCCTGAGCCTGAGGCTGGAATCTCGAATATAATCTGCGAAGTTTTCCGAGTCTCTCTGTCACTGCGCAGCCTTCGTAAATGGACCTGTTCCCATTATATTCCGCAGTCAAGCCGTCCGTGCCGAGATAAGTGCAGAAAGCATATGGGCTGTACAGCCTCGAGGTCGGGTGGTAGCACTCGAGGATCAAATGTCGAGACGGGATAGACGCCGCGACGAGGAGACGGAAATGCAGGATACGGAGAATGATAGCATGAAAGCGATGTGATACGACTGTCAATGGAAGAAGTTCAGCTGTAGAAAAGGTCGATAGGATGTTGACGAGAATCTGGGCGCATTAGCATCGTCTCCAAGCAGGAGAGGTCCGGACAATCAGATCGAGGTATAGTACTTCGTTGGGGAGAGAGTAAACATTCGCGACCATCGCGGCTCTGCACAGCACGCTCTGTTCTATAGTACCAATAAACCGGCCATGGATGTTGACAACAGTTTGCTGCCAAATAGAGAGCGGGCAAAAAGGATGATCCAAGACTAAAGACCTGAGATATGTCATGTACAATAGGTACTATCCTGAGGCTATGATGTGATGCGGGACCGAGTTCCGATAAGATAAGGATTAACTACCAAAAGTAGGTATTATCGTAATACAAGGCAGTCTATTTTTCCATACTTGTGACGGCTGTCACCGAAGCTTCTTCTGTCCCGTGATGGGCCCAAATTCATTTTGGATCCATCATTATGTCATGACCCAGCAGTAGTGATTCCTTGCCGCACAGATCGGACGCAAGAAAAAAGTAAAACAATGCAGCGGCATCCTGACACTTAACCGTACCCTCACAGCATCATTCCTATCCGTAACAACATGAAGCATCCGGATCCCAGAGACCGGTGGCCGCTGCTCGGGCATTTCACGACAGTCGAGTTCACCGCTACGCCGCCTTCTTTGCCTTCTCTCGCTCGGCCTTACGAAGAGCACGCCTGCGGATTGACTCATGCATGGATTTGTTCATGCCCAGCACAATGGGATTGTAAATCCCAGTGATGCAGGTCAAGAACCAAGAAAGGAGGCCATGGCTCCAGTATGGCGCCGTCATGTTGTGATAAGTCGGCAGTCCGCCACTGCGCCCAATCTTGGCCAACGCGGATTTGACCCAGGCTTTCGCAGTGGGCACCATCACCGTAGGACGACGGATCTTGGACATGGCAGAGGTGATCAGATGAGCCTGAAAGACCTGTACCTGCACGCCATACGGCGCCAATTCGGCAGCGAGGGCGGTCGACCACTGCATCAAAAACGCCTTACTGCCCGAGTAAGTGGCCAGAAGCGGCGTGGGAACCAAGCCGCCAAAGGATGCCATTGTCAGGATCAAGCCACGCTTGCGCTTGACTAGCGCAGGGGCTACAACCTGCGTAACTTTTAACGTTCCCAAGCAGTTGATCTGGATGATATCTCGCATCTCCTCCTCGGACGTCAACAAGAATGGGACCGGGATGCTGTGGCTTCGGCCGACGTTGTTGATCAGAACACACACGTCGATGTCAGAGATAAGGTTCTTCAATTTCTCGTAGTCCGCATCGTTATTCTGTGCAAAATCCATTGCTAGAATCCGAGCTTGGAACGATGGGTTCTTAGCCTTGATTTCATCGACGATAGCTTGCATCTTCGATTCGGTGCGGGACACCAAAACGAGATTGTAGCCGAGTTTGGCAATTTGGAAAGCAAATTCCTTGCCGAGGCCATCAGAGGCGCCAGTAATGACTACCCAGCTTCCCTTGGGTCCATAGCTGCGCAGCTGTTCCCAAACTCAGCAAACGATGCTACCACCGCTTTGCCTCCAAAATAACTTACCGACTTCCCAGGAAGTACGAACAAACTGAGCAATACCCGGACGAAAGTTAACACATGGTATCCAAGAAAAAGGCCTCCAGTGGCAGCCAGACCCAGAACCGTCAAGGTTTGCGACTGGGAGAGCTCTCCCAAGCGCATGTTGCACAAGTTTGTGAATAGATCCAGGTAACCCATGGACGGTCGTGGGTCGGGGCACAAGAAATGGACAGCGAGAAAGACTCAATGACGCTGAAGAGAGTGAGCTGAAGATATGAATGAAATCATGAATTGTCTAATGTGGACAGAGCTAGGAACCGAGGCAAGGAGGATCAGCTAGCCAACTTCAGCTCTGTCTTCTCCTCATTGGCTGAATTGTAATCATGACTAAGCATAAATATTGATTTGATTGGCCAGTGATAAGATATTCACCCTATCCGGTTAGCCAGAACTATTTGGAGGGGACTAAGTCACCAGTCATCCTAGGCTGAAAGCTACAGCAAACTGGCGAACAACAGCTGGTAGCCTGCTCCTACTCCAATCATAATACTAGTGTTGTGCTCCCGGGACAAGTGCGGCAATTGGTACCTGGAGTCGCAACCAAGTACTACAGAGAATCGAGTTAACTGGATCTGTCATCATCCGAATTGAATCAAGCCTGGCTCAGCCGTTCAGGTCTCACCAAGATGGTTCAGCTGACTGAGCTCTTACCATCAGAACCAGGCCTGCTTCCCAAGTGGTTGGCGGTGGTAGGATACCTTCACCATTGCTTCGCGAACGCTGCTGCTGGTTTAGGAAGCCATTGCTGACAGAATCCTCCAGGTCGCAGCAATTTCGGTCGCAAATACCATTTCCGCCTACAGGTCGCCGGAGTACACCCAGCAGCTTTACATGGGCTCTCCGATCACTAACAACAAGTCCCCTGTAAACGATCTCTCCTCGCGCCTCTTTGCTACCTGGACGTTTACCTCCGCGATTATTCGCGGTTATGCGGCATACAATATTCGCAATCCGGCAATTTATGACATGGCAATGTGGACATACGGGATCGCATTGATACATTTTGTGGCCGAATTGGCGGCATTTAGGTCGACGTGCTTCAAGGGTCGTTTTGTGTTTCCAATTGTGGTAGCGTCGAGCTCTTTTCTTTGGATGGCTACGCAGAGAGGGTGGTATTTGAGTTAGATTCTATGATTCATGCACTCAGCTCTCAGTACGCTAAGTAAATTATTAAGCTGTCTTGGTAACTAATCAAAAGTATGTAAATGGCAATGACAGTTGGCTCCGCATTGCTCTCGAGGTTAGCCAGCGCATTTTGATCTAGAGAAGTAATACTAACTACACGTTGAAGCATGCACTAGTTATATACAGACCAAGTCCACAGTCTTGATTCATTGATCATCACCGAGCCTCTTCCGGTAGAGCTCTCCGCCGCAATTCCTCAATCTCACTGTGGCCTGCTCGGGGGTAATGTCTCGCTGAGGCTCGGCCATCATCTCGTACCTGATCTCATGTAAGTGGCCGGTTTCGGAAACACAATCACTTCAAGCACTTACCCAACGAGGAATTTTCGGACTGTGGCACTCCGCAGCAGAGGTGGGTAGAAATGAAAGTGCAAGTACGATGCCTCGATTTCTTCATCAGAGCCCTCCAACGGTGCCTGATGGATACCCATGCTGTACGGAAAATGTGTCTCAAATAGATTGTCATACCGGCGAGTGACCTCCGCAATGGCAACTGCGAGCTGATCCTTCTCAGTATCATTGAGATCGACGAGAGCACGCTTGTGCGCCTTGCTGATGATCATAGTTTCGAATGGCCAGGTCGCCCACCATGGGCAAACAACGATGAATGCATCATTTTCAAACACAATGCGCTCCTGTTTCTTTTGTTCCAGCGCAACATAGTCCTCTAGAAGATGCCTACCACCGTGCTCCCGCCGGTACTTTCGCAGTTGCTCCAGTTCGATTGCGGGCTCCTCCGGAAGGCTACTCGTCGTCCAAATCTGGCCGTGTGGGTGCGGGTTAGAGCAGCCCATGGCCGCGCCCTTATTTTCAAAGATCTGCATGTAGCGGTATTGGGTCTTGGGAAGACCGACGGATGATGCGAACCATTCCGCGGGCGCATCAGCTTTGACGACGGCCTTCAGGGGGTTGTTTGCCGACAAATGTGCAGTATAAATATCCGTCCAAGCATCGATGACTGGGACGATCTCTGCCGGGGTCATATCAGCGAGGGTGACATTGTGCGCGGCGGAAAACGTCAGAACGTAGCATCTTCCGGTCACGGGTTCTGCGCGGAGAAAGATTGACTCGGGACCTAGACGCATTGCATGTCAATCAGATCCCCGTATGCCACGGCCATCTCCGAACTTACCGTCTTCCTCGGGCTCATACGCGGCCTGTTCTTCCTTGACTGCGCTGTAATCATTGACAAAAACGAAAACATTCTTGTACGGAGGGTTTTTGTCTCCTTGAGCGCGCTTATTACCGGGGCACAGATAGCATGAAGGATCATAGGTGGGCAGTGTCGTTTTGGAGGGAGATTCTTGCTGACCTCTGCAATGCGACAGACGTCAGCATCAATCGCAGAGCCCGAATTGATGTGCCTTACTGCCATGGCCGCTTCGTCCGGTGCGGGGAAACCAAGATATATGACCCGCGGAGGGGATTGTATCTTCGATGCGAGATGTCGTCGAGCACGTTTTCCGCCATTGACGCTGATATTTGGGGGCCTGAGACGCGTCTTGAAGAGCAGTCTTCCCTGATATGTTTCTCCCTAAATATAATTTCCAAGTCCTAGGGCTTTGCTTCTTCAATGTAACATCGTATGCTCTGCTCTGCCAAAGCTCAGGCCTTCTAACGTGGGGTGCCGGTGAGAAAACGCCTCATCTGGGTGTCATAAATCATCAGGTCTGGGGCTTCGCATCTCATAGAAACATGTGATTGGTTCAAAAGTGTTGTTTACGATGTTCAATTTCTCCATTTCTTTTCAAGAGGTACTGATTGTTTGGGTGGTCCCGTCACTGAAAAGCGTGCAAGATGCGTTCGAAGTATAATGCTCCTACCGACATAATATATTTCTGCACGTCTGCATTGGAAGGGGCCCCAAAAAGATCAGGGCTTTCGGCCTACGAGTATGAACCGCATCGTCTCTAATGCGGGTGTTGGGTATCAAAAGTGGTCGCTGGTAGTGGGTTGACCTGTTTTCGATCCTACAGGAAGTATTCTCCCAAATTCGTCAGCAAGATTCATGATCGATATTCAATAAGCCTAATCATGATCTTCGAGGCACTGGCGGGGTCGCCGATGGAAGCCGATCGCCAACCCCTCCTAAAGATCTGAACTGGCTGCCAATCGCTTTCCCCTTGTCTGACAATATTTCGCAAGGTCCCACAACAAGAAGCCCGGGTGGTTTAGTGGTATAATTCTTGCTTAGGGTCTCGAAAAGAGTTTCCGATCTGCAAGAGGTCCCGCGTTCGATTCGCGGCTCGGGCCTTTCTTTTTTCTCTGCTATATTCTTCGCTTCCCTCCGGGCCCAACAAAACTCGAAATTCTTTTTTTTATTCTCTTAGAACTCGATTCAATCATTGTTTGTCTTTTACGTAGGGCCGATCAGGCCATTCTCTACGTGTCGCATCCCTGCAAGGGGGTTCTTTCGAGATCGAGTTTACATGCTTTGAATCGAAGACATGAGTACTTCTGAAGCAGCGCTCTGACTCGATTCGAGAACAAGAATAATGTTGTGGGCATCCTGCCTCTTGGTTCAGGTCATGGAGTATTTAGACCCGGATGACATTTTCCGGAACCAGAGGCTACATAGCAATTGCTCGGCTTGATGTTAGGTGGTTGGTACAGGGCCTAGGTTTCCAAGCGATGACACAACATATTCTCGTCTGATCTAATAGCCACGCGTCTCCTGCGTCAAACGTTCACGTTCCTGGGTCTGGACTAGGATGTAGGAGGGTGTTAGCACAGATGGAAGCGATGGCGGACGCGATGAGTTATTTCAGATGGCGCCATGGTTTGCAACATGGTCGACCTGTTAAGATCTTTCCAGGCAAACTGACGTTCACTAAATGTCTGCTATGGTCCGGTGGCATTCACGCCGGTTGTACTATCGCATTCCGGGTGGGAGCCTTCAAGCGCCTATGTTTGGAACCTGAGTGAAAATCACCTTCAAAAGACTGGGAGCTTCTCCCACCCCGTATTGTACCATTTGGACGCGTTGAAAATGTACTGGTAGCATTCGAAATCAATGACACTCCTCCAGTACAAATCAGCACGAAGTAGCGGAAAACATTTTCATTGTTTGCACGTCTTGGAAGGGGGGAGATCCGAACGCGAGTAGCAGCCGTAGGTTCAGCTGTCCTAGAATTCTTCGAGTTTGGATCGCTATGTCATTGATCCTTTGTGTTGTCGCACATTTGCAGAGACCGTGAGCAGTTCATTATCGAACCCCCGACTTTTGTCTATCCATTTTGGATTCTGAGCCGGTGATTCTCCGTCCCAGTGGAACCACCCTAAACCTTCCAGGCGCTCGGAGAGGAACATTACCAAATTACAACTCTAGATCTTTCACGTCAATAGCGAGTATGTGCTGAGGGCCAGACTCGACGCGCAATGTGCGTAGCTGTTCTCTGAAAGTGGATTATGAGTCCTCTCAATCTCAGGTTTCGATGCATCAGGAAATTTTCGTTAGATCCTAACTAGGATCGACTCGGAATTGCGCTACGGAGTAGGAAGTACGTAAGCGCCTACGTACCTCGTGATAAGTTCGGCCCCAAACGTGACTTGCTGCGGGTAGTAGCTGAGGCTCTGAACTACTCTAAAATCTCAGCTGAGATCCGGCTCAGGGGGCTTGCTCAGTTGATCAATTAGTCGCAACTTTAGTTCAAATGAGCCTCGTATTCACCAAGTGGGTTAAGCAAAGTTTCTAGGGTACTTATGGATCGTCGATCCCAACCGTCTTTCATTTTTTGAAAAGGTCCTTTTTTCTCCAGCCTTGTACACTATAGACCTCTTTTGCATCGAGATATTCATTCAATCCTGAGCCTGCTCTGACAAGTCAAAAGGCGGTACAATGTTCGAGAACGGGTTCTTCGGCCTCTTCAAGTCCGGTGACAAGGACAAGCCTGCGACGACGCAGGAGCCAACCTGGAATCCTGCCACGATGACCATGGAACCGCCACGAAATTACAGTGGGAGTAGTAGTACGGAGCAGGGCCAGCAGGTATGAAGTGACGCATACGTCTTAAAACTGGACGATAATTGACAAAACCACCTCAGTCCCAACAGGAACAATTGAGACTTCGCGGCGGAGGCAGTACCGGAAATATCTGCTGCGGAGTGTGAGTTATCTTAATTCTTTTAAGAACAAAGTGCACTGATACGCTTTTCCTTTGCACAGTTGCGCTGGAATCCTCTGCTTCGAGTGTTGCTGCTAGACCGTCCGCGCGATGGATTCTTTTTCTTCGGCTCTTCTTTAAAGCTTTGGATATGTTTGAATACCGTGTTTGATCGATTCCCGATTCCCGAGTACTCAGTACAGAGTGTTCTTTCTCCATGACTGATGTTTGGCATTCTGCAACTAGCCATGATAATGACAAATACCTGTGCTGTGATGCATGTGCATCAATCCACCTGTGCTTGGCGACCTTGGCGAACCTTGAGACCTGACCATCCACGAATCAGGTCGATCGGTTAGGTCTGATCTACTGGTCAGCTGCAGGTCCCTCCGTCACTAGACTCGCTGCAATGATGAACTCGTACGGAGTACTGTGCGACTGATAGAGCTCATTCATCAACGGATCCATCAAAACTAGTCTTCAATGACTAAGTTACTTTAAGTTGACCTTTCAATCTCAAGAGGGTTAGAATTGCATCGAAGAAACAGCACTAGAGTAGCAGGAGATCAATCGATGACCAGACGAAATCGCAGATCTACCACCGCGTAGCATAACCCCGTTCAAGGTCAGCCATACCGTGATTCGATTTCTCTCTCAGAACGCTGGGATAGAGGGTGAGGCCCGAACCTCCTTCTTTCTGAGAGGATTGCAGGAAACCTCCGCTCACACGGTCGACCACCCGCTCGTGGTTCTCAGTCCTAAACACATGGCACTTTTGGCTCATTTCGCAATGAGCAATCAATGCGGCCGTGGACTTGAACTCTTTCCGGCATCTTGGACATCTGACGATGGATTAGCTGGTAAATTCATTTCATACCTGAGCGCATCTCACCTGAATCGCCTCGCCACGTGCTCGATCATGTGCTCTGCGAGCTTTTCGACGCTGTCATACGGACGGTTACAACACTCGAACCTTCCGGTTTGCAGGTTCAGGTACATGTTGGGATTCCAGTTTCGATCGTACTCGCGGTATGCCTTCAGAGCTTCTTCGCCTTCCAAACGGCGTGAAAGTTCAGGGCCGCCCGGAAAGGATTTAACTTCCACGCGATTGCTGCTGTACAGTTGGTTGTTCGCCAAGTACGAGTGCTTGTGTTTTAAGCGCTTGTCAGACGCATTGGGGCGAGCTCTGTCTTCATCATAGTGGTTTTGACTTTCGTCGCTCCAAGGCTGGTAGATCAAGGCCGCTCGATCCCTCCACTCAGCACTGCCAACTGGCACTCCGCCCTGGCTCTGCGTATCGATCGTACTAGCACCGATCTGCGCAGGCACAGGTGCCGTGCTTTGCAATCTGCCCCTTCCTTTCCACTCCATTTCTTTCAACGCTCGTCGCTGTAGCAGAGTCTCCTCTGTTACACCACCGCGGCAAGCGCCCCGTTCGATATGGCTGATGTAGCTAGCCGCATTGGTAAATACATGTCCACACGCTTCCCACGGGCACTTGATCTCCTGGACCCGTGGGTGAATCTAGAGAGCATCAGGGACATGGATCAAACACTAGCCAGTCTTGATCACACCTACCGTACGAACATGGAGATCACGTCCACCCTCACTTCCGAAATCTTGGCCGCAAATAGGGCATACAATGTGACGCTCGCTCTTGATTTTATGCAACAGCAAACTCTCCTCGTTTGGAAAGTCCTCATCACATCGGGTGCAGATAGTATGTTCAACGATCTTGTGGCGTCTCATTTCCTTCTCAGTCCGGAAATAGTGGCCACAGTCCACGTAGGTGCAGCGAACTGCACCGGGTTTCTGTGCCAAGGGCATGCCTTCAAGGTTCGGGTACGGGAAATAGTGTCTGAAGCAGAGACAAGCACACTGAGGAGTGGAAGGGAAAAGCCGCGGAAAGTGAAGAGAGAGATGAAATGTGAAAAGCGAAAAGCGATACAAATAGAAACAACAGTCCGTACAATGACCGGATAGGAAAGAGCAGCTCTTCACTTGACTCCCATTGCAGTTGTATTCCTCTAACAGGATTCTCCGGCTTTCAACTCAGCTTCTTACATACACTCTTTTGCAGAGTTATGAGGTAAACCGTAAGCACGAACTATCACACTTAGAATCGACTGTATGGCAACCTATCAGATCCCAGGTTAACACTCGCCAGAGATATTCCAAAGATTGTGCCATTCTTACCATTTGCCTCGCAGAGTGATAACTGCCCAGTTATTACCATCCTTATCCGTCTCCTTGTCGACAGACGTTGAAAAGCTGATCGCACTCATGATACCGTCCCCGAACTTCTCGTTCAGAACGGCCTTGTAAGCGTATCCATAATTCTGCACAATCTCATACAATCGATAAATCAAGGGTTCCTTGGGTGGCATTTCCACCGAGCGGCCTCGATCCGGAAAGCCACTCATTTGAGACTCCAGGACCGCAACAGGGATCCCGAGAACCGAAGAGAGGTTCTTGATGTCTTCTGGAGAAGCCTTTGCTTGGCCGTAGAAGAGAGCAGCAGTTGCAACTTCATTTCGACCAATCTTTTTAGCGATCTCTTCAAACGTCAGTTTCTTCGCCGCCTTGGCTTCGAACAGCGTCTTGGAGTAGGCGGGTAGATATGGATGCTGAGTGACCTATTCGTGCAGATGCAGTCAGAACTTTGTTCCTCTGATGCAAACATGTTCGCGGGTAAGATTTATTGCTGTGCGTACGTCGAGGGTTGCGATATCAGCCATTTTTGCTTCGTTCAGGCAGTTTTTCTGTCCTTATGGTTTGGATTGGAGAAATGTAACAAGTCGCATCTCCAAACAATCGATGTCACTTTTATATCACGAGATCTCCAACTTACTGAGGGGAAACATCGAATGCCAAGGCCCATCAAGCATCAACGTCTTTCGTCATAGCCCACTCCAGCAGATCGACAAACAGCAGCGGCTTACGACATTGTCACGCATCTCATGAAATAAGCAGGCTAACTCTTCGTACTTCTGGCGTTGCATGTCCCTTGGTAATCGTTCTAGGCAGAGCTCTGGATTTAATATCCGGCTTCTTGCCGGTACCTGGTGGTTACTTCATCCCCACCGGTTATCCGATCTCCGAGGTATGCTTGTGGTGACTACGAGTAGTCCTATCCGGATATATTCCCCACATCCGAATCTCCAACACCTCGGAAGTTGCATGACGTATCCGATATACCTGCGATACTGCTCCCAACACCTCTACAATCATCACATCTACCATAGCAAATTCGCGGATGCCCCGGAGTAAATAAAGGAGTGACGGTTGGATTAAGGGCCGCGGAATTATCGAGGCATTTGCTCACATATCATCTTGAGTGGACGTCCATGACAGGATGACCCTGAGACGATAACAAAATGCGCTGTAGATTGCTTCAAAATAGAAACATGTCCTCCGAACACCATTATTGAACCCAAACAATGCCCAGTCAAGATCCTAACAACCAAAGAAGGCAAAATATCAACCATGATAACTATTCCGTTCCTTCCGTGGTACATCGAATGTTTATTCACTTTGTAGCAACCCTCGTATCCGTTACTGTCAGTTGGGCTGCTGATCCCAACTTGATTAGAGATGATGGTTGGGGACGTCTTGGCCATTCAGCCAACAAGACAATGCAAGATCGATGCTAGCGGCGACCGTGTCGAAGTCTTTGTTGGTGAATGCTTGTTGACTTTTCGCGTCCCGCGGAGCCTTCTCGGTAGATTGGGAGTCGGTGGTGTTCGTCTGGTTGGGGGAATTCAGTGTCGAAGTATCGGCGCTCAGGAGATGAGAGAATGCAACAAAGTAACTGGTGGATCTTTCGGGACAACATGACGTTGACCATGAATTTTCCGGACTCGAAAGCGATTCCTCTGTCGTCGACTCGTCATGTCGGGGACGATATTCGCTTGTCGCAGAATGTTCGACAGACGTTGTTCCGTACAGCCAATCGTCCATGTCATCATGCAAGATTCCCAAGCTCCCATTGACCGCTCCGTAGGTCATCGGTGCAGACTGATCACTCCAGGCCGAAGAAAAATTGTCCGTATCTCGAGCCGGGCTTCCCGATTCAATGTCGTTGCCATTGCAAATTCTTCGGTCCCGTCCCCGCACAGCGCCTTTCTCGTTGCCGCCAGGATCTCCGTGCGATTTATTGATCCTGGACTTGTTGTTGCGTGCGCCTTTCGTCATGTTCTTCATGTGCAATGAAAGAAGCCAATTGAAGGTACATGCTCGCCGCCACTTCTTGCAGTTCGAGCAGGAATCCCAGGGTAATAATTCATTTGAGGTGGTTTGACAGGCAGCATTCCGCCTAATGAGGAGAGCTTTCCCCACATTCGCATCGCAGCCTCTTTTTCCCTTGCGGCATTGATCACAGCTCCGATGTTGGACACGTCGAGCTTTGCTACTCATTCTGGATAGTTCTCGAACATCACAATTCGAAGTACGAGTTTTTTCAACGAGCGCCAAGTGACAGATTGAACGGCAATGTCTCGCAGAGAGCCCTTTGGCCCTGGCTGATCCTCTCCTTTATCAAACAAACGACATTACCCTTGGATTCTGGCCCTCTGGGAGGGGAGTCGTACGTGGCTCCACCCCCGGAATATTTAGTTCCTGGGGAATGTCTGGGGTAAAAGATGTGGATTGCGGACGGCACCCCCGAATTCCCCATCCAGAGCCCGATCCAGAGGCAGAGATTGGTCGCCTGGTTGGAAATCCGGACAGATCCACCTCAGCTCTGACAGTCTCTAAGCCTCTGGATCAGCGCCATGCGGAGGATCTATCGAGTGTTCCACTTTTCTATCAAAGCTATGCCCTACACCTCCTTCAAGGGTTCATGTCACGAGAACGTCTGATACATATGCTTGCCCGGTTTGCCACCAGTGTTCCCCAAAGAGGATAACAAACTAGATTGTGATACGCGCTGAATGGTCCAGCTCGATTGCCATGGAAAAGTGCTTACGTAGAGGACTAGCTGCATGGCCATGGGCCCTTTCCGCAGTGCCGAGTATAAGCGGTCAATTTATATAGTCCTGCTGCATCGAATGGTTTGAAACATAGGATTTTTGGAGTCCTTGGGCAAGACGATTCTGCATGGTTAAGAATCAAATAATCAATATATGCATGTCAGAAACCGTTGAACACTTTCCCCTCACCAAGCCGGGGAGAAGACTTGCCCGATTCCCGACACTGCCTGGTTTCATTGAGCGCTTCCGTGCACTCGTACAGGCGCCATTGAGGCAAGGATGGACATGATTAGTGAGCCAACGTGCGGTGCATCCTGAACGTGTTCTCCGAAAGCACGAGAAATACCCCAACTCCTGCCAACAGCTCGGCACATGGCTGGCGCGTGGGGTAAAATTTCTGGTCCAATCATTGATGCTTAAACCGCTGCGATTCTGCCAACTTTAAGAGTCTATGACGAACTTGGAGATGTCTGGACAGCTCGCTTCAAATAGTATTCCAGTATTAAACAACATCTATAACTGGCAGTGTACTCCGGACTCCAGGCTCCTACACATACGTGGTTGGCACAATACTCGTTTTTAGTACATAGTAGCTTTTTTGTGGGACGCTGCGCCTCCCTTGCGCAGAGAACATAATGCTGAGAAGACTGGTGGCATAATGATGAGCACTCAACCTCTGGCGTAAGAGTATGAGTACATCTAGCGAGTGTTGTGACTTCAAATGTTGTTAACTTGCTCGCATTGGGTTGAAAACGGTCGAAAAGTAAGCAATGGATTCTGGAGGGCCAAAAGTGAGCGGTAAGCTTTACCTCCAAAGCCAATCGTATCATTTCCCGAAAGCCCTGAACCAATTGTTCAACTGTCGAGGTGACCACTAAAAAGTGCTCATTTACGATCCATACTGGATCTCTTGCTTGCTCTACAAAAATGGCGCAAATGTCAGTGTATTGACCTTTGAACTTTCACAAAGGGTCGTAAAAAATCGCAGCATAAAAAAGAAATTAAAGAAGGCCCGAGCCGCGAATCGAACGCGGGACCTCTTGCATTTCGAGAGGGTGATATATCCCTAAGCAAGAATTATACCACTAAACCACCCGGGCCTATTGGTGATGGACCCTGCCGCAGAACGTCTCACTTGATAGGAGTGCGAGATAACACCAAAACGGCGTCAGGGCTTCGGATTAGGGTTCTGAGAGTCATGTGATTGAGAAGCAGCATCTCACGTGACTCGATATCGCTCTCACGTAAAAGCCATATTGTAAGCGAAGGATGGACAAGCGATCCATCCCGAGTCCCATGATTTTCAAGGATTGGAAAATAGGATGCACGAATTTATCCACGTATTGATGATTCACATTTGAGGGATTTCGGAACTCTGCAGAGGCGAAGTCAATGAACCTGTTTCGGTCTTTTCATTCAGCCACGGATTTAACAGGATGGTTACCGAGAATTTGGGTTGGTTGACATGGCAAATTTGGCCCGTCACACCTCAACAACGGCCGGCTGGCCTAGTGGTTAAGGCGCTCGTTTCCGGTGCTCAAGTGAGCTTGCGAGAGATGGCAGGTTCGAATCCTGCGTCGGTCGTTGCTGATCATCTTTTTTTTTCGATCCTGTTTTCCAGCACGAATACTCCGTACAGAGGCTTTGGGATTTCCCCAACTCAAAGTGTATGGTGTTGCTTCAGCAAAGTAACATAAACATCATCTATCCATTATGGTCTCGACGTCGCTTAGCATGGTTTGTTTTCGAACTAATCGTCTATGAGAAAATTGAAGTCCGCCATAAGGAAGCAAACGATGCAAAAAGCTTAGCCTAAGGAATTCATGGCGAAAGTTAGAACGGATCCACACGAGCTTCGTCGAAACCAACTTTTCCTATCGCAATCCGCGAAGCTCGAGTGTAGTGATAAAAAAGAAATTACTTTCAACACATCAACAGACACATAACTCATTCATTGAGCGAGTGCACGGGAGAGAGGAAAGAGAGAAAGAAAAGCATTCAAAGATGTCCCAGCAGCAACCTACCAAGGTTCAAAACGAACAAGAGCAACCATCGAATACATCTCTTGAAGCCCGGCGAGCAGAGGACTTTATCAAATTCAAACGCTACGCGGCCTGGACATTCATTGTTGCATCCCCGATTCTAATTGCGCTTCCACCGCGGAAATTCGATCTATATACCATGGCCCTGACGGGAGCATTTATTGGATCCGCGAATCACCTATACCGAGAACGACGCGGAGTCGGGATTCTCGACGATTTCCTTTCGTCAAAAGCGCGCACCGGTACAAATGGCGAGAATACTACCAACGGGGGGATATTCTCAGCACTTCCGACAGAGAAGGCGCAGCGAATCCAGTCGCAACTCCGTGCGCAGCGCGAAGCTCAGCTTTCTGGTGAAGAGTTGGAACGCTATCGCCAGCAGCGGGATGCCGCAGATCGGTCGATATTGGAGAGGATATGGATGGGGTCGGAGACCGAAGGGTGGAAAGAGAGACGGTTGCAGGAGGAACAGCGCGCATTGAGTGAAGGCAAAGGATACGGGGACTTGATCATGGATCATATCTGGGAAGTCTGGAATTGGGGAAAGAAAGACAATGCTTCGAAGAAAGATGATAAAACTTGTGATACAGAGGGTTGAGAACGCCTCTGCGCTTGTATAGTTACGCTTGTCTGTATTATAGTACTTTCTACACAAGACACTGGACTGCTATGTTAATCTTACGAGCCAGATCGCCTATCAAGGGACTGGGTGCTTTGTTCGCTCGGAGGATAAGCAGTCACGGTTTGGACAGAATCTTTACAGCGATAGGCTGTAGACAGTATGGGTACGGTAAATTATTTAAATTGAAAGACCTGCATAAACAACCAAATTTAGGTTCTATAGTGTAGAGGTTTAGCACACTCGGTTTTGATGTGAACGAATCCGAGTAACCCCGGTTCGAATCCGGGTAGGACCTAAATGAATTCCTTTTTTATTTTTCGCTCCCCAGTTGACTGGTTAGGGCTGGAGAAGTAGATTCGCTGGGAGGAGAGGGAGCGAGGGTAAATACGATACAGTACGGCATTGCAGCATTCAGTACGGAGTACGGAGCATGGGGTCCTTGTACTTTTCGCATAGTTAGGCAATAGTACGCAATCCGGGAGATGTGAAGCAGATGTGATTTACAATTGATCGGCTCTATATCACTCCTCTGTCTCAGCGGCCTCTTCTTCTCCACGGTCCTCAACTGTTTCCTCTTTCTCACGATGTTCCCCTTCTTCGTTCGACTTCCCTTCCTTGGATACCTGCTGGCTGGATTGCGCCGGTTCAGCCTCGGCTTCTTCGTTGGCGCTCTCTTGCGGCGCTGGAGGCATTTCCTTTGAATACTCTGGGTCCACCGCCGCCCGATGGAGTGCTCTCTTGTATACTTCCGCCTCATCTGGATCACGAACCCTGAGGTGGATCTGGTCGGCTTGGTCTTCGCGCGTGGTTTGTGACAATGACGGCGCGAGACCTGCCTTGGCAATCTTCCGAGTTCGTTCTGGCTTGAGTCGTGTTTTGCTGATGATGGGATAGTAGTAAGCGGCCTTCTGCACCTCAGGCCGGGAGGGCGCCATCGAGTCCTCTGCTGGATCGTACAGCGTCAAGGCGATGTCACGTTGCTTTTGGTCTTGATTAAGTGTTTGAGAGCTGGTAGCATAGGTGCGGATGCGGTCATAGCGATGGAAACGTCTTTCACCGTCATCATGTGTGTAGTTGTCTTGATCATCACGATCGGGATTCGACATATCCAAGCTGCGTTTGATCTTTTGCGTTGATGTGGGATTGTTCGACTCAGGTAAGAACAAGTCGTAATCCCATGGAATTGCCCCCGGGTCTGGATAGAGGTTCGGGTTTGCTTTGTGAAGAGCAACCTTGGCAGCATGCTCCTGGCATATCCGTTCTTCTGGAGCCGATGGATATAGGATACCCACATCCATTCGCTCGTCTCGCTTTCCTGACACCGCGGGTATTGGGATCTTGTCGAACTTGAACTGAACAAAACCACCAGGATCTGGAAAACCCTGCAGATCTGGCAGTACCGGGAAGAAACCAACTGGCTTGAGCTTTGGATTGTCTGGATGAACAGGGTTCGCCCATGCATCGGTCTCCGCCTTCGTCGGAGTGTGGCCCTTGATCCGTTCCGCGGTGTCTTCCCCAGTATGTCGGCTCTCTGGATACGCAATATCGAAGCCTTTGATGATGTGCTTTTTGATGTATATTGGATCTTCGTTCGACATCTTCGACTTATCATTTAGTCTGCGTGATTTCGCACTTGTCGGTGTAACGCGAACGCCCTCAGTACCTCGTACTGCCGTGATATACTGAGTACGACGGAGAAAGGAAACATTGGCATTCTTGATGGAAGGATTCCTTAGTTGTTCTAGCGGAACCAAGAGTTGCGCATCGGCAGGGTCGACCGGAGGAGGATTCTCAGGTGCCAGAATAGCTAACAAGATATCAGCAAGTACAACCTCCATTGTTGCAACCATCATTTACGTACCACTCTCATCACCTAAATGGAGACCCGGGATTCCCACCAAGTCAATAGGCATACCACCTTCGGCATCCACGTCGATATTTGGCTCCTCTCGTCTCACCAAATTGGAGGCAAAACCAGGAGTCAAGAAGCCCTCCAACCCCTCGTGGGGAATATCGAGAAGCTTCGGTGGCATCTCCGGTGGAGGCAAGTCATTGCGATAGCGCAGGGAGACGATATATTCCTGGTGGAAGCCCTCGGAGGACCGAGAATCCTTCTTTGGCCTCGACATTGCAACGGAAAAGTACTATCTCGACTATTGTTCAGGCGGAACGTAGCTTTCAGCGTTCGGAGATTGATCACTCGCTCATTTAACTTGCGCACACCCGTGCGGCTGCAGCGCTCAAGCGCGCGCGTTGGGCTTTCGAGGACTTAATCGGAGGAGCGCAACTCGATCAACCCAGCATGGATGGATAGTGGATCTTCACTTTTGTAGGATAAGCAGACGGCAAGCCCAGGACAGCAATTGGTTAGCTTGCCTGAGAAGCAATAACGCAACAGGAAAAGTAGAACCCGACGACCAACTGGATCAGCAAAGACGCCCTTGGAGCTCTTTGGAGCTACAGTGCCTACAATAGTACTCGTAGATGTTGGCGATTGTCCAGACCTGAGATGTTCACTTGAATTTATCTGACCGCCTTCTTTATTCAGTTAAGTACCGACCTAACCTGTAACTTACTCGTACCGTACGGGGAACTCGTAAGTATCTGTTCTCCGTACTTCGTTCGGTTCTCTGCATTTGTAATGACCGGGTAATTGATATTCAGAGTCTCTTCAACACGTCAACAACGCAGGTGCAAGTGATAACATACGGTGTAACAAGCACTTTTCCTATCGTACTCACTAGACGTGCTGTTACCGCCAACATTGAAGTACCGTCTCTGGCCTGGTGTACAGGTACTGTACGATTCGTATTCGTAGTATGCACACAAGTTCTACTGCAGCAAGACACAGCCAATGGACGACATTAGCGATGGAGGGACACCAAATGCAGGATTTTGTTCATAGCAAGAACCCTATTGCCCCATCCAGGTTCCCATTAGCTGCATCGAGAGCGCGGATAGCTTCTTCTCGAGTGAATCCCAACTCCATTATTTTAGAAATCGACTCTGCCGGCCAGCGACTGCCCTCTGACGAGCCTAGAGTCCTGCTCTGGCCCTGGAGCGAGGATGATGAAGTCTGGGTTTGCGATTGCTGGGGCCGAGGTTGCTGAGCTTGATGTGTCACTGCCCCCGATCGTGCGCCAATCTGGGCCCCATCTCTGCCTTGAATCATGGGTTCATCCTCGAGCTCATCCTGGAAATGCTTTGGAATATCGGCTTCTCCCAGGAACGGTACTGCCTCATCTTGGATGACAAGAGCATTCTTGCGGAGGTCGATGCACGCTTGATGTCTTCGCAGCATGTCCAGCCCCAGCAACAGGTCGATATGCTTGCCTTCCATCACCGTAAAGGAGCACGGCAGGAATAGACTGCCGATCTTGATTTGCGCCGAATGGACTCGTCCGATAATGGTCGCCGTTCCAACACCCTTGGCAATGCCTCCGTATCTTCGGTCAACCAGGCGCATTATATTGCAAGCTTCTGCACATTCGGGAGACATTATCGTCACCTGTGCACCGGAGTCCACAAAAGCCTTGATGGGATGGCCGTTGACTTCGACAGGAATATAAAGCATGGTCACCCGACCGAATGCTTTTGACAGTTAGCTTTGTCTTCACCGTAAGTATGGATTTGCATGCTCACATTCAGGGTGGTATTCCATCGCATTTTGCAGGTTCTCGGTAACTGCCTGCTGTCGGATAATCTCTTCAATCTCCCTTTGATTATCTGCATTAAAAGGATCCGCATTGAGCATCGCAATGCGTGCTTGTTTCTGGGCTTCCAACTCTGCCTCTCGTTGCTGCTGCGCTAACAGCACCTGACGGAAACGATGGGGATCTTCAGCGGCTTGGGCCAGTTCTGGATTTTGCCGCCGCACTGTTTCCATCACTCGTGGATCGCCAAGGATATGCAATCGCAGAGTTTCGAAATCCGGTGCCATCTGTTGTTGATGTCGCTGGATTGCTTGCTGGGAGCTTGCAGCCGATGGCGCGTTTTGAGAGGAGCTCCCCACATGGACGCCTACCATGTCCCCCTCGCCTATGCCGACCTGCCGTAATGTCTGGGAATCATCTCGGAGGAGCTGATTGTTGAACACGAGCCGTTGCGAACCCGGCGGAATGCTCGATTCACTCTCGATGATTGCCTTCAGCAATTCCAGGGTCATGTCCTCCCCGACATCAAGGGAGATAATGTCCGCATCGGACTGGTCGGGCTTGATTACGCTGACAGTGATACGCCTGCAGAATTAGTTACTGATTTCTGAATTAAGGGAGGATCATATTAGCTCACATATTGAGGTGCGACCCTCGTAGGATCAACGGACAGGTGATGGAGGGGCGGCGGGATCAGGTAGGGACGATGGCGGGGAACGTGGCGGGATCAGTGTGACGTAGGAGTTCGTGGTGCCAGGTCTACTGCGGGATCGAACGTGGACTGGCGTTGCAGAAATCTAGCAAGGGTTGTTGGTGAGACCTTCGCAAGTGGCCATGACAGTACTGGGTACCTTGCGCAATCCGTCAATATTCCGAGAACGGTACTCGTACCTTACGCTGCAGGCAAACAGACTAGCGTATCGAAGATCTGAACGGAAGGTGGCGGAGAGCCGAAACAAGAGATAAGGTTAGATCGAATACTTGTAAGGTACGAGTAACTACTACTGTATTACATACCAATACCAAAGTCCATCTTTTGTCAGCTTCCGAAAAGGTACCGACGACATTTGACATTTTGCATTTTGGAGCTCATGCAGATGAGCTTGATTCGGGGATAATCATCTAAACCAATCGGCAGTCGTCGTCCGCTCGTTGATTGCTCACGTCAACCTATATATCTGTATCAATTGCTAAAATGTTCAGAGCAAACAGAATTGCCTCCAGGCTCGCTTTGCGAGCTGTCCGATTCAATTCAACGGCAAACCCGACGACGCCTCCATTGATGGCGAAGCTGCGGTCAGACCTCAAAGATGCCATGAGGGCAAAAGACACAACTCGGTAGGTAATTTCATGTGAGTATTGTGTTTGGTGGATGGTGTGTTAACATTGTGAACAGGTTGAATGTTCTTCGAGCCATCATCGCCGACACCACCAACGCCTCCAAAACCTCTTCACCCATTCAGACCGATGTCCAACTTCTTTCGTTGATTAGAAAGCGCATTGCAGCTGCAAAAGATGCCGGGCAACAATTTCTCGAGGCGAACCGCCCCGATTTGAAGGAGCAAGAGGACGCGCAGATCGCTGTATTGGAAGAATATGCCGGTCAAGTACAGACGATGGGAAATGAGGAGATCCAAGCTGCTGTGCAAAATGTCATTGCGCAATTGCAGAGCGAAGGGCAGAAGCTCAATGCAGGCAATGTGCTTAAAGCTCTGCTGGCACCGGGCGGCGCCTTGGATGGAAAGCCGGTCGAGAAGGCTGAGGTTGCGAAGATCGCCAAGGAGGCCGTTGCGAAGCTAGGATAAGGTTGTGCCAGCATGATCATGCAGCATGGACACTCCTCTCCCTCCTCCTATAACGATATAAAATCGTCTGATGGAATTGTACTTTTATGTTTGTATTGTATGTTAATGATTGCGACATAACTCTGACCACGTGGAGGTCATAACGGATTCGAACGCTTAATGAATGACAAAAGGGGACCAGGCACGCCCTACAATCCTCTGCCAATACAGGCTTATTTTGTTTGTCGATCCCATTGGATGGACCAGATGGAATTGCAGTATTCCATATCGACTCAGTCTAGGACAAGACAAGCAAAATGCCACCAATGCAGGTCACTACCAAGCCAAACCACCACCATATATCAGCATGTGACAGAATTGATCTCGTATTAGGGGTCCTCCCCGGCCCATGCTCGACCGTACTTCGCTTCAACTTGTCTGACGTCGACGTGGCACTATAAGTTGCGTCCAACGTCGTCGTTGGCAACATCTTAGGCTGCCGATACACAATATAAAGAGGCTGTATGGGCGCACCATCGATTTGTTCCAAATCAAGCCGGAGAACACCGTGGTAGGCATCGGTGGAAATACGATAGCTCTGTTTCAACAATTATTAGATTATCGCAACAGAGGCTTCATCGAAAGTTGGGGATGCTACCCTGAATCTTTCTGTCTGATTATAGCGGGTGTACACCGAGGTGTCGCCTGCACAAGGGTCGGAGAACAGTTGACGTCCGTCAGAGGCGAATGGAGTCAGTACTAGCGAGCCATTGGATTTCACTGAGTAGGTTCCGTGTTGCCATTGCATGACCGCTTTAGGACACTCCGGGTTGGAAGCTGGATACGGCATATTAGCAGGCGAATGTATGGGAAAAATAGGGACGCAAACATACGCTCGGATATTGCCCGATAATATGCTTCCTCGAAGTACCCGTCATCGCTGAACGAATATGAGATACCCGTCAGAGGCGGCTCTTTCAGGCGGTCTTCGATTGGGTCGTAGAAACCCTAGAGCAGCTGCATTGGTCTTTGTCCGCGTACAAAATGGAGCGACATCATAACCAGACATACCGGGCCAGTGATGACCTGCCGAGATTTCGAGGACCAGGTGCCAGTCAACTGTTTATCCAAAGCCGCGTGGGCTTGGAGTACCAAAACCAAGAAACTCCATAGTAGACACAGCGACTTGATTGATACTGCCGTCATGGCCGTTCATCGAGGTGCATTGGAGAGTTGCAAGGACACAACGGTGTCCAGAATGGCTCTGAGAGCCTCCATTCTCGTATAAAGCTGCATTCTGTTGTGAATTTTTTTTTGCTGTGAGGAGAATGGAATCCAACCTAGCCGTGTTTGCGGGGCGCCAAAATGCCAGAAACCTTGCGGCCAAGAGGGTAAGAAGGGCACTTCAAACATTCAAATTGTCGATCAACCGTGGCCCTAGAATCGCCCTTTTATGTTGTTTCACCAGGATAATTTCGTTCATTGTTGATCACCGTTTCCTGTAGAGCCATGGCGGCGCTTGTCACGGCCAAGAAGGAACTGCGGCGACAAATACAGAGGATTCTGAAAGAACTCCCACCAGAGTCTATTTCCAGTCAATGTTAGGCCCTTTCGGCCCTGCTAGAGGCTTCCAGATACTGATTAGGGACAGCGGCAACGGCAACTAGTACACTGCTCGCTCTACCCGAGTATCGCAATGCAAAGAAAATCAGCGTTTTCTTGTCGATGCCGCAGGGCGAAATCTCAACTACCGGGATCGTTCGCGACGCATTGACCAGAGGCAAAGAGGTCTATGTACCCTACACGCACAAGGCGAACCAAGCGTCCGTCATGGATATGCTTCGGCTGTATTCAATGGATGACTTCGAGTCGCTAAAGCCCGATAAATGGGGTATCCCCTCCCTCAGTGAGGAGTCAATAGCTACAAGGCAAAACTGCTTTGGCGGACTAGGCATTGCGCCGACACGGCAGCGGAGTCCAGAGGACGCTGGCTTGGATTTAATAGTGATTCCTGGGGTTGCATTCGACACAGAGATGAGGCGACTGGGGCATGGAAAGGGGTATTACGATCATTTTTTAAATAGATACAACATGGAGGTCGCGGGCACCGTTCGAGCGAATTCACGGCCATACCTGGGTGAGCATGGTCCTTCCAGCTTTTGCGATCCTTTGGCTGACTCATGTCCCAGTGGCGCTGGCTCTCAAGGAACAACTTCTTCTCCCACCAAAAGAGGTTCCGGTGGGCACCCATGATCACCCCGTAGATGCAATCATTGTTGGTGATGGTAGGTTGATAAGGCCTGAACCACGAGAATAATGCCATTCTTTATTCACTCAGATTGAAACCCTCTCCCAGAAATGCGAGAATGCCAACCCAAAACGCCAGATGTAAATACCGTTCTCCGCAGGCTCGTAGGGACAATCATTGCTGTTGGACTGCTTGTATCAAAGAAACATTGTCGCCTTTCAGCAGTATTTGACCTGCAGGCAAGAGTCAGCAGCTGCTGGAAGGCATATTACATCTAGTGGTCACCCATACCTAGTTTGCGGCGCTTCTCTGGCTCGGACTTTGTCGCCAGTCGCACTTCGACTGCATCATCAAGTACAATGTTCATAAACTCGTCGAACCCCTAAGTAAACAGCAATCAGTACACTATCGAGCCCGCAGTTTGGGGAGGGAAACCACGCACTCGGATTTTTCCTTCTATCCGGAAAGAGAGCTGCTCATAGAGCCAGATAGACACGGTCGCGCGCTGTTGAAGCAGTCCGAAAATGAGGTGAATCGGAGCCAGAAGCGGCTTGTTTCTCGCTTGTGCCCCTTGGCGGTTGGACATGGCTGTCGAATTCCACGCGGAGATCAATTGACGAGAAGGTTATTATACGGCCGCGCGTTTGACGAAAGTGGAGTTACCAGATGAGGGGAAAACAGAGGGGACGGGCCGATGGAAGCGTGGGTGGTAGCTTTATCTGCGATTGAGGGCTGGATATTTTTGCAGCTTCTGTCAAGCTGTCAGCGTGGTCTGTATAACTTGAAGTAACTACAATATATTCAGTTATCTAGTGACTGGGTTAGTAACGTCATCGTCACCAGTCACGCTCAAGCCTAAAATTCAAAACAACATCCCACTTGGGTTCAGTGGTGATCAGGTCAAGCTACCCTGGAATAACGAGGTCTACGAGTGTGACGGTCAATTTCTCTCAATTGTGTCTTGGGAATCGGCCTCAATCTTCATGACTGCGTTGGGATTTGCTTGAACTAAGTTTGCCTGCAGCCGGCTCGCCGCTCCGCAATCGCCGAACATCCCACCTCGTTGCCCCCTCCATCTGTTCTCACTATGGCAAGCAAAGCACCGGGCCCTGAGCAGGCCTTTGGGCCTGTCTTGACGGCCCTCACCACTTTGCAAGGACATGGTTCGCGGTCTGAAAAAGCTCAGGCGCATGATTTTCTCGAAAAGTTCCAGAAATCAGTACTTTTGGCCTGCAGCCCCAAGAAGTGCACACTGTTTGTCCGCATAGGCACTAACTCTGTTTATGAATAGGTTGAAGCGTGGTCGGTCACTCATGCCATTCTACAATCAGCAGATGCTCCTGTAGAAGCAAAATTATTCGCGGCAACCACCTTAAAGGGAAAGGTGCAGGATGATAACACCGTTAACTGGACTTCTCAATTGCTGACATGAACCAGATTACCTACGACCTTGATCAGCTCCCAGCCGACTCGTTACCTGCGTTGCGTGAATCGTTATTCGGATTGCTCACTGCATACGCGTCTGGACCTCGTCCAATCCAGACCCAACTTTGCGTATGCTTGGCAAGTTTGGCAATTCAGATGACGACCTGGAAAGATGTTCTGGCGACGGTGGGTTCAGCGTTGGGGAACACAGCCGGTGATGTGGTTCTGGAGTTCCTGAAGATTCTCCCGGAAGAAGTGACCGAGGGTCGCAAGATCAACCTCAGTGTACGTCCGACCGCTCCGTGCTACGTCCTTTAGCATGTCGGGCTCCGCTATCCGGCAGCATTGTTTCGAACACCAGCCAGCGAGTGGAACAGGTCTAATGCGTCTCGTGCAATCAGGAAGAAGATCTTGAAACGAGGACTAGAGAGCTTTTGGACGACAATGCGGAGCATGTACTTGTCCTCTTGACTCAATATGCGCAGTCTTCAGGTTTGCATTGAATTTCTGCCTCTTCCCCTTCCGAAATGGGCTAATAGCTTACACGGGTAACAGTGGCGGCAGCAACTAACCCACGTCTGATCGATTGTATTACCTCATGGCTCCGCGAGATCCCAGCAACGCGGATCATCGACTCTCCACTACTGGACGTTGTCTTCAAGGCTCTCGACGACGACAACTCATTCGACTCTGCTGTGGATTGTATTTGCGCGTTTTACCGGGACACGCGCGAGGTCGACGATTGTTTGCCTGCCATTCAGAAGCTTTACCCTCGTATCGTCGCCCTACGCCCAAAAATACGGGTGGCTGCCGATGACGGGGACATCGAGACATTCAAAGGACTTACTAGGTTGTTTGCGGAAGCAGGCGAGGCCTGGGTTGTCCTGGTCGCCAGATTGCCGACGGATTTCCGTGGTCTGGTTGAGGCAGTTCTGGAGTGTTGCGCTCGAGATGAAGAGCGGGATGCGATTTCGTACACATTCAACTTCTGGTATGAGCTGAAACAATACGTAACTCTGGAACGATATGCCGAGGCTCGACAGAAGTTTGCCGATATCTACTCAAATCTGGTCGACATCATGATCAAACATCTCCAATTTCCTACACCGAGTGAGGAAGGTGAAGATCTTTTTGACGGTGACCGCGAGCAAGAGGACCGCTTCCGAGCCTTTCGCCACTCGATGGGAGACGTGCTCAAAGACTGCTGTTCCGTCATTGGGGTTACTGAGTGCTTGATGAAATCATACCGTCTGATTCAAGAATGGGTATCGAAGTATGCGCCGCAGGCCAGCAACGAGCATGTGCCACATTGGCAGGAACTTGAGGCTCCTCTATTCAGCTTGCGGGCGATGGGTCGGATGGTCGGTCCAGAAGAGGGCACTGTCCTTCCTCAGGTGATACCCCTAATCGTCCAGATTCCGGATCAAGAGAAGGTGCGATTCTCTGCCATCATGGCATTGGGGCGGTACACTGAGTGGACTGCAAACCACCCTGAAACTCTGGAAGCTCAGCTGAACTATATAATTTCAGGCTTCCAGCACAAGTCCACTGAGGTTGTCGGTGCTGCTGCTCTGGCTTTCAAGTACATGGGAATGGATTGCGCTAAATTGCTGCAAGACCACATTCCGCAACTGCACAATTTCTATGAGTCGGTTTTGGATAAACTCAAACCGCAGAGTCAAGAAGAAATCACAGAAGGCGTTGCTTCCGTTGTCGCTGTTCAACCTACCGAGAAAATCTACGAGTCGCTCAAGCTTTTCTGCGACCCGATCATGGCGCGAATCATGAACCTGGCAAATAATGCGCATGATGAGGCTGGCCAGAGGGCTGTCGCTGGTAGGTAAAGCGACCAGTGGGGGAGAAGACAGAACTAACGTGGCAACAGACCATCTGCAACTGATCACGATTTTCATCCAGGTCGTGGTGCCGTACACGGGTCCTAACGAGGAAAATCCAGCCGTCAAATATTGCGGGGAAATCCTTCCAATCATGAGGACCCTGGTCATGAACTTCACGAAGTCAACTCCGATACTGGAACGAGTATGCCGTTGTTGGCGATATATGGTCATCTCGTACCGGACGGCCATGAGTCCCTTACTGCCGAATCTTGCGCAAAACCTGGCCGAAGGATTTCAGGCGTCCCGCGAAGGCTGTTTTCTCTGGGCCACCGACGCCATTGTTCGAGAGTTTTCTGAAGGTGCAGAGTTTGTTGATCAGGCAACAAGCAATGCTGTTTATCAATTTTTTGAGCAGCAAACTGTTGCCTTTTTGCGGACACTCAACGAATTGCCTCCCGAACAACTTCCGGATGGTGAGTCATTGTCGTAGCCACTTCAAAGGTAGTTGTACTGATTGTTCCTCGAAGTCATTGAGGATTACTTCCGTCTGGCTAGCGATGCTGTTCGATATTATCCCAAGGAGTGTACAACATCTTCTCTTCGGGAGCCCATTTTCTCTGCTGGTCTCAGCGCTCTCACTTTGCAGCAAGTTGACCCATTAATCGCCACTCTGCACTACTATCGCGATCTTCTAAGCTTCGGGTTTGAGTCCCCGATGGCCTCGCAGTTCAGTGACGCAGACGGACAGCCATATGTTAACCCACCGGAAGTCCGGAATGCCGTCAAAGATCTGCTGAGCCGTCAGGGTCAGCTACTCGTTGAGCGTGTGTTGACGGGGCTGATGTTCAGTTTCCCGGAGGACTGCTTCCCAGATGCCTCCGGTGTCCTCATGACATCCTTCGAATTGCTTCCCCAGGAGTCGGGGGCTTGGGTGCAATCGACGATTCAACAACTCCCAGCAGGAACTATGAAGCCTGGTGAAGCTGAACGATTGATGAGCAATATCTCTGCAAAGGTGCAGTCTGGAGAGACCCGTAAAATCCGGGTTCTTTTGCAGGGTCAGTGTTCTTCACTCCGTGTCTATAATTAACTTCTAACATTCATTTCATAGACTTCACCAACTCCTACAGACGCCGAAATGTGGCACCACGAGAAGGTCTGGGCCGTTTAGAAGCCGCTCGATTCCGTTTCAGCGGTTAAATCCGGGCCGGCAGTTAAACCAAGAATTGGTTGTCCATGCAGCGCAAGCAAAATCTTTTATTCCGGTCGCGTGCTGGTAGTAATTGCTGTGTGGTTCCAATCCTGAGAACTGTTGCCCATGAGATGGCATTTATTCCTCGCGGAGTAGGGTGACTAATGCGCACTGCTCCCAGTCAGTAGTGATTCCCTTACGCACACTTTGACCGCGATTTCCTCAACTAGGTGCCTTGGCGTCTGAGTGGATATGGATGATATGAATTGGCGGGAATGTTTGGTGAGAAAAAAGCACGGTAGTATTTCTGGCAACGTAGAAGCTACGTCTGTGTACTCTGTATCCTATTCCATCTTATTGAGAAAAAAAAAATCAAAATGCCTAGAAAATGCTACCAAATGACTCAACAAGCTCTGATCACGCAGGTCTACTATCATGGCTTGTACAATACCGGAGCAGTTGCAAGTTATTTCTGAGATATTTCGTGTGTGCTGAGTACTGTGAGAGGAAACCTCAAAATTTCTGAGATTTTGGCATTGAAATCCTGAAATGCAGGAATACTCAGAGCGAGCGCGTTGCAGGTAAACTGAAATCAACATCGGGCAGTTCTGCAATGTCCAGGAACACACAAGGCGGCCAATTAATTATTAATCTTCGCCACTCCTTGCGAGCCCGTTTGAATGGCAACAAGTACTTCGTACGGAGTACTGTGGAAGCCTCTATCCAGGCTGGTGGTCAGTGCTCGTGAGGCTGCGGTCGATGCGAGGCCGGATCCAGCAATTGATTTTCAGCTGGGTTTGATAACGCAGTGATTCAAATTTCAAACCTCGAAATGCCGTTTCTCGCAAATTTCATTGATAAGAAATTTGCAGAGAACGGAGTACTGCACTCCGTGCAAAAAATACCGGCTTGTGGTTCTCCAAAGTTTGCAAAGCTGTGATTGGTTAATTAATGCAGTTAGCGTCGTTTATTAATCATCCCCAAATCCCCAGCTTTCTGCGTCTCCACATGGACCACACCGGCACGCCCACTCGAGGCTCGTGGCCTTCTGTGCCGCCAGGCCGAGACTAGATTAGAATCGGGATCCCCCCAGTAATGCAACTAATTTGAGTTCGCGAACGACTAGGAATTATTTTGTTCCTTTGCTTTGACTTTTAGTCTTCAATTCTTCTGTCTGAGTCAAACCCGACGCGCAGTTACTTACCTTTCTGATGTGCGCGCGGACACTGCGCCCGGTCGAAGCTCGGAGCCAGACTGCGGGAATTGGCTAACCCGACTCCATTGCAAAGGACTGATCGATCATTTGTCATAGAAACCATTAGCCTAGTCGCGGCATTCATCTTCACAAGCCTGTGCGGCAAGATTTGTTAATAACAGGCAATGACAGCTGCGGTCACTGCCATGACGGAGGTCCAGCATTCACCACAAGCTCCACATGAACCCGACGCCTCGAGGCCGGCCAAGCGGAAGAGAGCTCGCAAGGCTGCCGACCCAGACAAGCGGTTCGAATGCCACTACGAGGGATGCGGGAAGAGCTACACGAGAGCCGAGCATCTATATCGACATCAGCTGAACCGTAAGAAACTGCACGTGCTCAGTGCTTAAGATGATCGTTAGCTGACCAGGCTGGTTGATGTTTTCCTGTTGTTGCCATGTAGATTGCCCCAAGCAGATTTACCGATGCGACTTCCCTGACTGCAACCGGTCGTTCGTCCGACAGGACCTATGTATCCGTCATCGTGAGAGGCATACGACGCTTGGTTCGCAATTACAGAAGCGCGACTCGTTCGCGCAGGCCGCCACCAATTTGATGCATAGCCGGGAGCCGGCTGGACCAGCGCCGTTGCCAGCCGCGACTAAAGAGGAGAATATAGGCGCGCGTAATCTGTCGGCGGCCACACCAGCAGTCGCGCGGGATAATAAACCGGTGGTGTACCCAAATGCTTCCGCATATCGAAGAGTATCCATCTCCACCGAGACGGGGTACCAGCCCCTGACACCGCTTACGGCCGGCTCGAGCTCTGACAATGGTCTCAAACGGTCGGAAAACGGCGGTAGCTACACGATAAGTCCAACTGCTACGCGGCCATCCGTGTCCAGTTCTGCCTTCTCGGAACCATCGTTCAAACAAGGCGACTTGCCCGGAAGCCAGAATCCCCCAAACTCCAATGTACCAACGGCGCCATTATCAGGAAACAATACGCTGGGATCGACAAACTCTTATGTTCCTCAGCAGGATTTGTCCATGTATCCAACGTCCAATGCGTCCCGCGATGCATTTGATAATCTGGGCTTCGATGCGTTGGGATCAGTTTCGGCGAGCGACAGCAATGCCCCGTTGGATTCGATGACAACATTCCCATATCCCGTCTTTGGTGGTGAAACCTATAACCGCTCCCCATTTGCGATGGCGGATGATTTTGCAGCCTGGCTGTTCGGCGATCCAGGGAATGGATCCCCGGTCAATTACTCGAACATGCTATCGGGGTACGCGGATTCAGTACAGAATTCCTTCTTCATAAACGATCCGACGTACAAGGTCTTTCCATCTGTGGTTCCAGAGCATCCGATGAGCGTCACGAGCCTTCTGGAAACGACTCCTCCAGAGGCCATTATATCTGAGGAGAAGCGGCAGGATGTGATCCATTTGATCAGCACGCGCTTCAACGAAACGGCTCACTCGGCTTGCAGCATTCGCAAGGAGGCATTGTTGGATGGGGATATCGACGCAGAGGGCCATATTCTAAGTCTTCAAATGATGCAGACCTACTTGAATTCATATTGGCTGCATTTCCACGCCCAGTTACCCATCTTACACAAGCCCACGTTCAATGCGGATCGGACGCCGAACTTGTTGTTGCTCGCCGTGATGGCCATCGGCGCCGCCACTTTGGATAGGATACACGGCGAGAACATGGTCGAATCGGCGGCTGATTTGGCAAACTTTTTGGCTTGGCACATCCGCTGGGAGATTTTCATGGACGTTGACTTTCGACCACCGGCGAAGCTCTGGGTGTTTCAGACTTTGCTTTTGCTCGAGGTTTATGAGAAGATGTTCTCGACCCGAGCACTCCATGAGCGCGCGCACATTCACCACGATACCACTCTAACGTTGATGCGGCGTGGTAGCTCGCTTATTGGCCGATCTCCACTCGACTCGCCTGGCAGTCATCGAGATGACCGCACTGGACGATCAGGCACAGGGACGTCTGACGGTGTTGGCGAGCGTGAAGACTCATGGTCACATTGGATTCGGACTGAGGCGACTCGCCGGGTTGCATTTGGAGCGTTTGTGGTGGATTCGATTCATGCTACCATGTTTGGACATTCAGCGAAAATGGTGGCGCATGAGATGCGGTTGCCGTTACCATGCGATGAGGCCCTCTGGTCTGCCCCGACCGCTGCAGAGGTGTCACGCATGCAGGCCAGTCTGCAAGCCAATGGTGTGATGCCGATCATGTTTCTGGACGGTCTAAAGAAAACACTGACTGGCCAGAAAGTGCGCACTAATGCTTTTGGGCGCACCATTATCATGGCTGGTTTGCTCAGCGTGAGCTGGCATATGAACCAACGTGATCTGCAGGTCAGCACCCTGGGAGTGACGCAGGCGCTGGGAGGGCGGGACAAGTGGCGATCCGCGTTGCTGCGAGCATTTGACAACTGGAAGCGGGACTTTGATGAGGCTGTGGCGGAGAGTGGACGTCGTGGCTACCGCAACTCATTCTCACGGCGGTATCAGGTTGAGGAAGACGATACGTTTGAAACCCGCACGGTGCTACATCATCTCGCACACATGGCGTCCCACGTGGATATTGTCGACTGCCAGATCTTCGCTGGTGCCAACCGGCTCCTCGGCCGATCTATCACGCCGAAGGACTACGCGACGGCGCGGGAGAAGATGACCGAACGATGGGCGACCAGGCCCGAGGCGCGAGACGCGGCCTTTTACGGTCTGCGATTCCTCCGCCATGTGCTTCTTCCCGCTACCAGTGAAGAGCCAATGACCTTGTATTCCGCTCGGGATGACTTTCTCCTTAATCGGGCCTGGGTGGTCTACTTCGCGGCCTTGGTCGTATGGTGCTATGGCTTCGCACTTGAGGGGCCTATCGCATCACCGCCGGAACTCCCCACAGTGGCCGACAAGGTGCAGGACATGCAGAATTTTCTGAATACTGTTGGCGCAGTGCGCGAGCCCAACGACCTGGAATATATCACAGGACGAAATCGATGCATGGGTCTGTTGATGCTTCTCCGAGAAAGCTTTTCACGAACACGTTGGGAATTGTTACACGAAGCTGCCAATCTCCTTGGCAACTGCGTTCAAAAGTTGAAAGGCGAAGTAAGACGGTGATTGACGGCTTTTACTTTCCGTGTTCTTGGTTGGTTACGGTATCGATTTTGGTGTATGGCCTGGGAGGATAATCTGGCACTTAACATGCCTGTATGTGTTTTTTTTTTTTGTTTGGACGATGTGATACCAAGTGTATAGTTCGGGAACATATTGTATTTGTTATTCCGTGTTTTGTCTTTCCAGTCCCGAGCAGCGGAGTTGGTGGCAGTTTGGGTTCATGTACATGTTTTTGTTTGATTCGAAGGACAGTTGGTATGTCTATACAGAGGAACAAAAAAGGGCAGATTTCGGCAGGTCCTCCGCGGACTAGCTCAATTGTATTTAGAGGAATCAGAAAAACTATTTTGAGCGGACTTTGTAAGTCGTGACTTTGTCTCTGGTTTGGAGGGTTGGCAATGCGATGATAACCCGATTCCTGCCGTGTAGGGCAGGAGGATGCCAGATATTTTCAATTATCACAAAAGTGGAGCCGCATGTCACGTACGAGCCCGGCTAGCTCAATCGGTAGTAGCGTGAGACTCTTAATCTCAAGGTTGCGGGTTCGACCCCCGCGTCGGGCTTCCTCTTTATTTTTCCTTGTCACACCAGCAATTTCCCTACAGAGTACTCCGTACTCGATCCCTTTTTATTTTTGGGATTAAGTTGGATTTCTCTATTTTAAGGCGATTTATAAACATAGAATTCAGTAATCGTAAGTATGGACATTCAAGTAAATGTTGATCATGAAAGTATTGCGCTGAATCACAGTTTCGCCGAGGCAAAGGTCTTGACGTCTTTGCTGCACAGCGAAATATCGTACTTGAGTTCCAAGGTGGCCTTGGGATCATTCTTCAGGGGACTAAAGTGCACGACCAGGTCGTCCTTGACTGCGAATACCGTATCGGTCTTGAGGTGCGGGTCATCATCGGGGTAGAGCTGGGTGATAACTGTGTGATACTCCGGGTGTGTAATCTGGACAATGTGCTGTCAGTAAGCATGGCCAATGGGACTATATATATATGGGGTCATATCGTACCATCAAATGAATATGCGCCGGTCTCATCGGTGACCGATCCATCAGCTGCAACAACTGCCACGACGGTCCGTCCCTCGGCAGCGAATATGCCGTGGGCTTCAGACAATACAGCCGATAACGCCCATTGGCATCCGTTCGGAACTTGCCCCGCAGGTTGTTTGGGACCTGATTCTCCGGGTCTTGGAAATCATATTTACCGTTGGACGACGCCTGCCAGATGTCGATGACGGCGTTGGCGATGGGTTTCTTGGTCCGGGCGTCGGTCACGGTGCCATGCATGAGCGCCACTTGGCCCTCATGCGGGCTGAGGACGATCGAGTCGCCATTCTCACGGAAAGGGGCGTTGGGGTGCCAGAATGGCCCTAGGATAGCGCTTGATGTTGGGGCTTGGTCGGCGGAGACGGCAAGTTTGTGGGAGATTTCATCGACAAGCCTATACGTTTTGCTTCAGTCAGAAGAAAACCAAGTGCCAGGGCTTAATGAAGTGAAACTTACGTCTCCAAACCGAGAATATCAGAGATGCGGTGTCCTTCATTGCGCTTATCGTTGCTGGCCTGTCCGATAGAGTTGAGGAACTTGACGCCCTGGGACCACTCGTCCCAAGTTAGATCGATCTCGCGCGCAAAGTCATGCAGGTGTCTGATCAGAGCAGCGAGCACTTGACGAGCTCGCGGAGGGGTGTTAGGCCCCATGGCATTGATAACGGCCGGTGTGAGGTTCGGGGCATAGCTATCAGCTGAGTTTGAGGCCTTGGGCCCTGTTCCGTTCGGTTTGGAAGCCATTGCGGATGCTGATACACGGAAATCTCCTGAAGAGAACAGCTTGATAGAAGAATTCGAAGTCGAGAGTCGAAAACGAAATCCCCTAGGGGACCACCCAGGATTTATTGATCATGCCATCGAGCAGATAAGCTGGTTTCTTTAAGTAATCCATCTTCATTTCTCTAAGCATTCTACCTCTACCGCATGATGTCGGCATTGCACGTCGGGATCGTGTTGAAATTACCGGCAAAGCCCATCGGCTCTGAGAGCTTGACGTGATTGGTCCGTGCTCGGTTTCCCATTCACCGCATTTGCCAATCAGCTGCTTCAACGAATTTTCCGCGATCAGTCGTTATCCCGGATGTTGCCGTTGAGGTGGGGTTCTTCCGGTCGCGGAGAATTTACGATCATTGGTCAGCTCAAGTTAACTAACCGTATCCGGCAGTTCTGTAACTCGACATTACATGTCTCGGAGTTAAGCTCGTGGGACCCCGCGTTGCGGGGACGTGGGGGAATGCACGCATGCGTCAGAGCTTGTGCAGTTCTGAAGGTTGTTCATCTTGAAGGACGACGAGCTCCGTCTTCATTGGCTTAGTAGTATCAACGACTGTTTGTATCTCAGAGGATGAAGTAGTTTGTGCATTGTACAGGTACAGGACAATAGTTCAACTTTGAGTGATTTACTCAACGTTATGCATCATGCATAAACACCACGTGGTGGATTGGAACTGTCAACTGTCGGGAAGAATGCCGAATTTAAGCTGTATCTATGACTTTTCTTGCTCGGGGTTGGCCGGGACAAGAAGGCGATTAATAATGTGCTGTTTGTCCAGCCCGAGTATGAAAGACTGACTTAAGCTGTATAAGGAGGTAATTCGTTACTGAAGTCATATTGCTTGATACATCCCGGTTATTGTACAGGATCTGAAAGAGAAACAAAATGGCTCCCGGCCTGCTCTACGTGACGATGCAACCCCATGCCAGTCTATCGGCTGCGCAATTCCATGACTGGTACAACAACGAACACGGCCCGTTGCGTTTACAGTTGTCCGTCTTCCACAACGGATTTCGCTACCGCGCCACGGACGGCGACCCCAATAGTCCCAATCCCTACGACAGCACGAAACCGGAATGGCTTGCGCTGTACGACGTCGACGATGCCGCCGACCTGACGCGTCCGCCATACACCACGCTGCGTGAGCCGACGGTTCAGTCGGAGCGTGAGGTCCATACTTTTAATCAGGTCACGATGAATCGCCAGTTTTATGACTTTGTGCGAGAGTGGAAAGCACCCGACTATAAACATCTGGAAGATCTGGATGCTGATGCCGAAGGCGCGGTCCTCGTTGCAGTGTGTTTCAAGATCAAGCCCGGAACGGAGGCGGAGCTGGATCGCTGGTACAATGAGGAACACGTGGAGCTTCTCACCAAAGTTCCCGGCTGGCGGCGATCTCGCCGGTTTGTGACCGCGTCTGTTCTCAATCCCACCCCAGAAACTAAGGAATATCTGGCGCTCCATGAATATGCGCCCCAGAATGGGTTAGGAGGGCCCGAGTTCACAGCAGCTGTATCGACTCCGTTTTCCAAACATATCTTTGAGGACGTTGTTGTCGAACGGAAGCGCCGAGTTTATCAGTGGTTCTATACGTTTGGCCCTGCACCGCGCGATCTCAAGTCGCTGTCAACTCCGGGTTACAATTCCGTTTTTGTATCCCGCGATGAGAAGACTAGGACCTACACTGCCTCACATAGTCCGACTCACCGGGCCGTAATTGAATCATACGTAACCACAGCGGACCGCGTCGATATTCAGTACCGTTTGGAGGGTAGCAAGGACCCAGAGGCGCCGTTAATCGTGCTTATCAACTCCATCCTCTCCGACTGGGGCATCTGGGACGAGTTTCTGGATCTTTTTTTTGCATCCCCTCAGAATCTTAAATACCGTGTCTTGCGCTATCGGCCGCGAGGACGAGTCAACGATGGCGGCAGCATCCCGGTAACCTTGGACCTGTTGACCCAGGACGTGATCGCCCTCCTCGACGCACTCAGAGTCCGCAAGGCAGCTGCAATTATAGGTGTGAGTCTCGGTGGAGCGACCGCCCTCAACGCAGCTCTCAAATACCCATCACGCCTCGACGCGTTCATCTCGTGCGACACCAGCTCCGCCGCTGTACCGGGCGCCACGGAGGCATGGGCAGAGCGCATTGCATTGGCTGAAAGCGATGACAATGCTCCAAAGGACAAGACTGGCGCACGTCTGGTTGGCGACAAGCTCGCCGAAGCAACTGTCCGGCGATGGTTCCCGCCAGATAACTTCGATGGAGGGATCCGGCAGGGCCGAGTACAGAAGGTTAAAGAGTTTGTTCGCACAAACAACCTCGAGGGATTCAAGAGGACTGTGGCGGCTTTGTATGATTATGATTTGCGGGAGGAAATGAAGACTGCGACCGTCAGAGGGACATTTGTTGTGGGAAGCGGTGATGGTGTCCTCCCTACGAGCATGAAGACTATGGCGGCTGAGTATGGAGCGGGAACATCGTTGAACGTCATCGATGATGCTGGCCATTTGCCCATGACGGAACAACCGAGTCGGTTTGTGGAGGTGGTCAACGATTTTCTTCGCGGTACATGATGGGTTCCCGCTGATACCTTTTTGTTTGCCTTGTATACTCCGTACATGAAATTAAGTCAGTCATGGTATTTGTTGGCCAGAATCAGTCAGTTCAATTATACCAAAGATAGTCCTATGTACAAGCATATCTCCAGTGCCGTTCATGGCCATTGGCTGCACGCGCTATTGCTCGCTTTTCCTAAACTTCAGGCCATACTCAACAACCATACCGACTGCCATACATGTGAGGATCGTCATAGTCCCAGCCCTAAACCACCAGTCACAGGATTGTTTCACTCTGAGGCCATTGTTGAGTAACATGGCTGCCAACACCAGAAAGCCCCCGCCGCAGCTGATGATGGAAAAGAAGGACAAGAAGCTGCTTTGGATACCGACATTGATCAAGAGACCCTCCATTGCAATACCAAACGCCCAAAGCAAAGCTTTGACATGGCTTTCCATCCATATGGCGAGAGACGAGTCGCCGAATTTGAGACCCGTTCGTCTATCCTGGCAGGCGTATACAACGTTTGCAATGACAACCGCAAGAAGATACGTCACAATTATGCTGGCTGCAGCTCTCATAACATTCTTGTCATCCTGGCCTAGTTGGATCGCGCCCACAGTAGTGCAGCATTGGAGGAAGCCAATGCCAAATCCGAATCCTGTCACTATCTCGCGATTGTATTGGAAGTCTTTTTGCTAGTGGCCAAACAAACAGAACAGTCGATAATATCATGGCATCGATACGCGATGGCGATGGAAACTGCAAAAGCAGGATGGCATCGAGAGCCATATGCAGCTCAAAGATGAAGTACCTTCGAGGAATGGTTACCACGCCTCTAGGAACTGGCCGAATGCGGAAATACGACATCTTGTGGCTGTGATATGCATTGACTATGCTATTCCAGCTACTAAACCGTTTCCATAATATGAGTAACCAAAGGAGCAGACGGTTCAACAATCCCAGGAAAGCCGACAGGTGGATAATCGGGACCGTGAAACAAGCAGCGAACGCAATACTGGCAGTATAGAACAAGACAATGGCGAATACCCCCTCTGGTTGACTCAGACGAAAAAGCTCCAAGCATGTTGTCCAGCGCGTCGGTTGATGGGGAATGATATCCGCGGCCTGTGCAGCGCAGTTGAATTTGGTATGAACGGCCATGGCGGCGAACGAAAGAATAATTGGCAGAGGAAAAGAATGTAGGAGGATGCTATGAATGGCTAAAGTTGAGTCTTGAAAATAGCTGATCAAAAGTTAGATTGCCCTACGGAAGGACGCTCTGGGGTCGTCACTATCTTCATGCATTTTTATCGATGCCTCAGGATACATTACACTATGGCCACTGAGGTGCTCCGTGCCGGTTCGTATCTTACTGATGTGTACAGGTGGCAGATAAACAACCACCCAAAGCAGGAAACAGTCCATCTGTATCACTGCTAAGTATATAATATACCTTTGTAGGCGGGAAGCGGAGCACGGATGTCGGAGTTCTTGGACAACATGTCTCCAATATCGACTACGTGCGCTGAAATTACCGCTTCTTCTTGTACGATGGTGACATTGGCGGTTGCTGCCCACGCCGCTCATTCATGTCTCTCTCAACTTGTACCAAGAATTGGACAAAATCTCGGTAGTTGTCGGTTTCTTCCCGATCTCTCCTAAAAAAATTCATGCTTGATCGGATCTAAAATGCGACTGCGCAAGTATTCCTTTCGCAGAATGGTCGGCATCGGAGGGAAATGCGACTCGGCTCACTCGAGATACTTGACGAATTTGTCGACAGTCTGTCCAGGCCTTTGCCGGACAGCAAACAATGTCCTTGCCGCTCGTCTTTGCTGTTCTTCACTCGTCTCCTGTCGACGAAAGAATTCCCCGAATTCTTTCCAGGTGTGTTGCCTGTCCTTACAGGAGCTAACATATTCGTTCCAAAGGGCGTTCATCTGTGGCGACAGCCACGACACAGCGTCTCGTATCTTCCGGCTTTCTGTTCTGTAGTAGTTTGGGTGGGCTTCGAAATGAGTCGAGATTCTCCAGAAAGCGGTTCAACGCCGCCAGATCACCGCCATTGTATCCCGAGGTTAAGAAAGGCAACGGGTGTGTACCACCTTCAGCGTCGTCGTCGCTGTTCGCCGCCGCATCCGAAAAACGACGTCGCTTGCGAGAGCTCTAATCTGTTCCATCGGACTGGGGAGCTTCTGGAGTTGCCGACGCTTGCTCAGTAGCTTCCTCCAATTCTTTCTCAGCCTGACGCAGACGTAAATTTTCTTCGTTTATTTTTCGCCAATATTGCATGGCTTGTATTTTGTATCGATGATTCGTCGGGTCTTGAGGATCTGCTCGAGCTCGTCCTGGAGCTTCTTGCATTCATTCGCGAAACGTTCCTCATCCGAGAGCTCAGCTCTATTGTCCGCGCCGGTAGCATCTTCTACGCCGGGATTAGACGTTTCCTGCTTGATGCCATTTGGTTGATGCCGGCTGGCATCTTCACTTGGCAGGGCAGCGTCCGTCGAGGCTGCCAGAGCTGGCACTGCCGTTCGCGGTGGAGGCGCCATTGGAATCTATGCGGTCATCGTGCTGGGTATGAAAATGGTAAGGAGAACTTTATTCATAGAAGTTTGGCAGGCACAATCGCATTGCGAGAGAGGAGAGATTAATGATGGAGTCTCACACTATGATAACAGCAAAGACAGCGGCGACGCAAGCAATCATGAGCTGACAAGTCCTCCGTACCTTAAAGGGATCTCATACTGATTCCTTGGAATAAAACTAGGCAAGCGCGACGGGTTCACTCACAGAAAACTCGGCTTCTGGAAACGTTCGTCTGTGGATCAATTCAATCGCCCATTGAGCCTAATAATATCCAGCATTCCTGCGCTGAAGCCTGTGGGTGGTGGATCCAGCTTCATGCATGAAATACGCGTAATTCGTCGCCTATATGAGGTATTTGCGACCTTGGATAGTGCCTTATAGGAAGTACATTCTTCGGATTAGCAGCGTACCCGTTCTATCAGGGTATGGCAAATAACCAGAATATCGCCCCTCATATTGAGGAGCAGCATTCCTGTTTACAATGTATTGTCTTCACACTGGAGCTTGCAATAGAGGACCTAAGCTCCTGTTCTTCAACGTTCCCTCATATCCTCATCCAAGCGATCACTGTTCCAATTGCATCGTTTGAATAGTACTCAGTCCTCTGCAGAGTTGATTTGCAGACATATGCAGTGCCAAGGACACCCAGATAGCCAGGTGCATCGTGGACGAAGTCAAAACTGGAAAATCACGGGAGACCCTATTTGCTCGACAATAGGATAAAATCATTCACTTGGCAAAAAATATGGCCGTTACGCTTTCGCGGTGAATGTTTTGATGTTGCTGGATAGAACAGAGCCCATCCTTAAGTCTGACGTTAGATAATTGCATCGTGACGAGACGACCGAAAGTATTAGTTGGGAGAGGAATGCAAATCTTCAGTCAGACCAAGGTATGGATCCCAAAGGTGACAATACCTACGATTTGTCTATACATTCACTCATTCCTTTCGAGGTTGCCAGTGAGATATGTGTCATCCAAGAAATAAACTAAGGTGCGACTTCTGCTACGAGCCCCTTCGGTCCCAAACGGGATACAACCCCTTTCTTTAGCCGTAGCAGTCGCTCGATCTGTTCATCGGGCAGATTCTGGCGATTCCTCATTTGGAGAAGTTGTCGAATCGTTACAACGTCGATGAACTCTCTCCCTTCATGATCCGGACGGCCCAGCACCTCTGCCTCTTTCTCCGCGGCGCTGGCGATACGAGCTCGCGACGACAGAACCAAGAGAGTAGGATTGTTTGCGTCTGGAAAGACGGAGGGGGATTTGAAAGTGCTTGAATTCGACAAAGTTGGGTTCGGAGTGACTGGCCCTATTTTTCGGAGGGATGCGGCGAAGTCGGGGTCTCGGGCATCCAAATCAATCGCTGTTTTTTTGAGGATCTGGAGTTAGTGACAGTCCACAACTGAATGAGGAATTGAATGGTGTAGGCGCTATCGAGTTACCCTCTGACCGCGTTGCCGAAGCTTGCTCCTGAGGATGATACTTTGGTCCTGGCGATTGACTTGCTGCCGGCTGTCTTGTGCTTGTCGTCGACGGCGACGGAGTCTTTGGATACTGCCGCCGCGACGTTGCGCGGGCGGCTGTGGACTTTGAAAGGAACGAGCCCATGGCGATCCACGGGGCGTCTTATTGCTTGTGGTTGAGACTGCGTAGTGAGCGAGAGTTAGTAGAAAACTTCTCTCTTGTCTGGATCAAGAACCCTGTCAAAGCTAGCTTTTCCCCAAATTGGATCGGGTGCTCTCGGTTGCTTGGCGTGACGTCAAATTCGATGGCCGCTCCGGCGTGCCACCCAGACCTGAAGCACTGGACAATTTCCACGCACATGGCAATTTACTTTGAATTCAAGCATGTGTTCGGAGCAGATTGAGGACTTTACGAGCATATGGCAGATTTACATATTCAACCACGAGAACATACCTAATTGCGGGCTACGTAATGATGTCTATAAAACACAACATCCAGCATTCAAGAAGCCACGTTTCCATTACCTACGCCTCACAATCATCGAAGGCCGGCAAGGCGTCGGTCTTGTACCTCGCTCAATGCTCGGCTCCCAGCGAGAAATGCCACAACGCCAAGCGCCAAAGCAGCAGGGAGCAATTGGAACAAATTCCAGCTCGTATAGTACAAGAAGAATAGGCCCTCCAAGCCAACAATAGAACCAACAAACACGACGTGAGGCACCGGAGCCGACTTGAACGCAGTAGAAAGGTGGTTAAGATTCGCGCCCAGGTAAACCCACTGCATACAGTCAGCACATGCCGGGACAACTGGAGCACACCGACTTACGGATCCGAGCAGGAGCGGGAGTGTAGCCAACGTCGCCAGCGTGAATATGAGAGTCACAATCAGCTGCGGACTCTTGGGATCATCCTTGAAAATGTGATGGATCTCAGGCAGTTTGCCATAACGTTCTGCTTCTACCGACGGCAAGGGAACCCCGGGGTCGTGCTTGACAGACAGTGGAAATGCGCGGCCGCGGTACGCGGTAGCATCGCCAAAGGATCCGATTACAATTTCGGCATCGAGTGGATGGGACAGGGTGAGGAACTGAACAGGAAGCTCTTTTGCAGGCTGTTGCATCCCTCCATCAGTACTGAGTCGGCGACTTCGATGAACATGAATATTCGACGCACCAAATCCAACTTGGCCTTGCCATTGTCTTTGACTGAGAACGGATATGAGATGTCTAGGGACGTCTCCGGGTCTCGTAGCAATAGGAAGGCTTGGTGTGGACGCTTGGCTCGAGATCCCTCACGCGTAGTCAGGCGGAGCTTCAAGGTGCCAGATGAGGACAATGTGATCGCATCGGACAGCGGCGCATCTTGTTCGAAGCTGCCAAAAATTGTTAGCGCCTTGTAATTCAAGGCTATGGTAATCAATGTGTTCGCGTATATGTCAGGCAACGATATTGTGCGTACCTCGTATCGACGTTATCGGTGCCGGCTTTGGACTGGATCGACACGGTGGCATCTCGAAAGCCCCAAGAAACAGCAGCAACATAGGGCGCAACAGCGGCAAGCAATCCTAGCCGCACCACCGATCGGAGAAAGTGCATTTTCCCGATCGACCAGTTGAGTCAGATGGAAAAACAAAGTCAGATTGGTTGCAGCTCCCCGTGTAGCTAGGTAAAGGGTTTGGTTTTCTGCCAAGCGGGAGGCAGGGAGAAATTGGGGCACGGCCAGTCCTGTGACCGCTCTCCCACCCAAGCAAGCCCTAAGTTAATTGTCTGTTCTGCTCTTCTCTGCCCCGAATCATTCCCGCATTTCTTTTTTTCCCCCTCAGCGATCTCCGTCGTTCGATCGATTTCTCTTTGTGATTTACTTGCGACCGTGCGGTTAATTTCTACGTCTAGTTCTACGCGTCCTTCCGACCTTTTTTCTCCTCGGTCGCACGCCCTGAAACCGATTTCGCCATCGTTCCTCCTACCCTTCCTGCGTCATCCACCTTGTTCGATTCCGGCTCGACAAACACCCCTCGATTGCTTGTACACGATACGGTTTCTCATCCGAATAACCGATATAACGTCGATTTGAGAAATCAAAGATACTGGCTGGATATTGGGTCGATTTTGGGTCGGAGAGTGGTCCCTCCTTCGGGTGTCCGGAGTTGTGAGAACCCTACTTTTGCGGCATGGAGGATCGTCTTTCGAGTTTTAAATTTCAATAGCTGACTCGGGATTGGAATATTGTCTTTCAGAATTACTGCTCTATTGGCATCCTCGACTCTGGTGATTTTTCTACAGAATTGCGTGGGAATCCCCAAAAGCGGCTATTAGCCCTAGCCCTACTTCGGAATCACAGCGCAGCACATCTCGCCACAACACGATTCTAGGGGATGGATGCAATGCACAGAGCTCATTAAAACCCTAGTAAGTCCAGTGCCTTCATTTATCATCTCCAGTAATACATTGCATAGTGGCTCTTTTATCCAAGCTACCCCGCCCACTTGTTCTGTCTCCTAATCCCTGATTCGCAGTTCTGCACCAAATAGCAACACATCCCTCTCTATGATTATTGAGAACAACAATAGAGCAGCCCAGCACCCCTTATATATCTCTATTTTTCCATCTTCAAGTATTCTTCATTATACTGACTGTCGGCCTCAGCGCTGCACACTCACGCTGCCACATGGAGGCTTTGGTGGATTCCAAGACTACATCCTCTGCAGTATTCAAAAGTTCCATCTCAGCCCCATCAACCTCTCTAGCACTGTCCTTTGGGGACATGGCCAATACTGAGCGCTCGTCCTCCGTTGCCGAGGACACTGGCTTATCCGCTCGGCGCAGAACTGCCAAGCCTGCAAGTGATACGATGTATACCCATACGAATGGCTACAAGAGCGACAGTCAATCTGGATCCTCCTCTGTCGACCCTGATACTGTGGACTTAAAGTCACAGGCAACAGGCGAAAAGAATGAGCTGCCTGTAGATGACACAGCGTCCACCTCAGCGGATCCGTCAGGTGACCTCGATTCTAAGGACGACAAAGATTCAAACTCGACCAGGACAACAAGGGTTCGCCGTCGTTTTTCGGCTCGCTCCGTCGAAGGCTCTAGCCGTTTACCGAGGACATATATTTTCAAGACCACGTATGGCAAATCATTGACGGAGCGCAGCCACGAGCCGGCCTCTCCTGCTCCTGATGTCGGAGCCGATTCTACGGATGGGAAAGACACATCTTCGGCCAAAGCGAAGAAGGGCCGTGTCGGCCGCAAGTCTGGAGCCATCAAATTCAAGAATTACTTCACAGCGCCGACCTCCACATCCAATAGCCGAAGTGCTCGACGAACGTCCAACACGTCGACCACGGATCAAAACAGTGTCAATGGCGAACCGTCGAACACGACGGCCGACGAGGCAATGCCACGGACACCTGTTGATGATCCGGTTAGCGCCCATGGACCAACCGATGCCGATAACTCTGCGCCGGTTACACCTGCGGCGAAACCAACCGCCAAAGGAGTCGGGTCGGCGCAGTCATCGGCACAGCGACGAAGCACACGTGTCCGCAAACCTATCCAAAACTCCCCGTTAACTGGCGACGTTAAGAAGACTCCGGCATTTATTAAGCGCCGAAGAGCGAATGCTAGACTAACGCCCAAGGCGAAATCCACCACGGAAGAGACCGGGGTGCTAGATACCCCTACAACTGGCGTCTCGAACCCCACCACGAAGTTAAAGAAGACGAATGAGACATCGCCCGAGAATGGTAATCGAAGATCTAGTCGCAGTAAGCCCACAGCATCACCTGAAACAGTGTCGCCGGGTTCGTCGGCCGTCGCTATGCGGACTTCCGGTCGTGTTCGTAAGCCGACCATTAAGGCGATAGAGGCTCTGCAGTCTCAACAAAAGGGACGGAGGCGAGGCCGCGAGTCACATGGAGGTGATTCCGGTCCTCAGTCGGCCTCCACGAATCAATCAACTGTCTCTGCTTCTCGCGAGTCGACTGCCACTGCTGATAACAGTGCGCCGTCTCAAAACAATCTTGATATCATTGCTCGCCAGCTCTATGACCTGGCCGCAGCTGCAATTTCGGAACCATCGTCCAAAGAGGACGACGTAAACCTGGAACAGCTCCGCGTCGAATGGGAGGCCCGTGAAAAGGCAGAGGAAGAGGCCAGGACAGCAAAGACGTCGCCGGTGGCACCACCTAAGACAGCTCAAGTAGCGTCCCCCGAGTCTTCATCGGAGGTTGAACCAGAGCCAGTGTCGGAAGACGCTGGCACCCGGGACACGATAGCGACTCTTCTTCCAACGCCCCCTGGTGAGATTGATCCGTCTGTTCCTTTGGATCATCCGCTTCAACCGCGTCCTTGGACCGACAAAGATGGATGGACTCACACTGGCCGTGTCAATAAACACGGGGAAGAGTACGTCGTCGTTCCGAGAGAGGAATACGCCTGGGTACAGCCCCGGAATTTCAGTACAAATATCGGTGTTATTCCTCGGCCCCCTCCTCGCCTTAAGTCGAAAAAAGAGATTGACCGCGATGAAGTTTACGGATTTCCTCCCCTACTCGGTCAACGTAACCTGCCTCATCCACTCAAGCGAAAGGCACGGTTCGTGGAGGAGGATGTTGAGTCATTGCTCAAAGCTCGTGAGGCATCTAGTGAATCAAGTCCTCGTGGTCGGAAAGAAGATCCCAAGAAAGCACAGGACGAGCGAAAGGGCGAATCTTCTCCGAAATCAAAACGACCTCGTCTTAAGCTTGTCCTCGTTGATTCATCCAAACTCGACCTGGACCGTCCTGAGAATAGTAGCAACGGCCAGGGTAGCCTCCAAGAACGTCGGACGCTGGCCCAAACCACGAAAGACAAGCTTTTTCCGGCCTCTCGAAAGCGGGCTCATGCAGCCGTCAACGACACTCCCAAGGACTCCAATGCTGATAAACCTACCGAACCTCAGCCTCGAAAAAGGCGTCGCTCCAATGCTCCGGCGAACGCGAAAAACCAGGAAACTTCAGGCGAAACGCCTGCTCGTCAAAAGCGTCAATCCGGACCCAAAACGCCCGCTGGCAGCAAACCTACCTCCCCGACTGCAAAATCGACACCAAAGGGCCGTCGTTCAATAATGAAGAAACCCACATCGAGTGAGCAGGCAAGCAAGCCCAGATCCATCGGATTTACTCCCGTCAACGGCGTGAGTACGCCCAAGGAAGCCGAATCGCCATCCATTCAAGTCCGTCGGCGTCGCGCAAACTCCGGAACTTCGGGATCGAAGCTACAAAAATCGACGCCAAACGCGCAAGCTGACGCATAAACGCTCGAAAGGGATCTTGCGACGACTCTGTCTATAGCGATTGCCAGTTCTAGTTGAATTTCGGCTTTTTTCCTTTCTCTTTTCAGGGGTTCCTGCGTTTGGTGTGGGCGTTCTTTTTCGTTCATGTCTTACTGTTTTGTATTTGCGTTTGGTGTTTGGAGTTCCGGCGTGTTCTTGACCCTTTCTTGGGCCTGTGTCATGGAAAAGTTTATGTCGCATTCAAGGAGCTACAAGTCAGAAAGGAGCCGACTCTTCTGTTTGTTGTTTCTTTTCGCCGAGAACCAGCAGCTACGGTTCAGCAGTAAACTGGCTCTGGTTCTACCTTGGGCATGATGTCGGGGAGGGCTTGATATTTGCCGTTACTTGTGCATGTATTATAGTATCTTTTACAAGTTATTCGGGGTTTCATGGGCAATGGAATGTGTTCGGTTTTTCGCTACTACGATTTACAAATCAGGCTCACTCTTCGAAAAATCTTGTCAAGATGTCCAGCATATGTAAAAACCTTTCAAGATGCCAGAGACCACTCGTTCGGCGTATGGTACTGCATTTATCAATGGGACAGATAAACTACTAAGTTAGGTATAGCGCGTACTGAAAATGCACCCTGTCAGTCCGCAAAAAAACACGGAACAAGCTTCGCAAATCTCGAATAGAATATGCCTGGTTTTGCTATATTCTATCTAGCCGCAAGTACTCCGTACAGAGGAACACGAGATACATAAAAGCACAGACTTAATTGCTGAAGCAGCAGCAACTCGGGCAAATCAAAACATTGGAGTCATAAATCAATATAGAAAGAAAAAAGGACGCCATGTCCGACTCTCACCCATCGTCGTCGTCATCATCGACAGCAGCTCGCCAATCGTCTCAACAACAGCAGCAACCGCGCGTCCTCAGTGCGTCTGATCTCAATGCACTTCGCCAAGGTGGTCAGATTCCCAATCGAGGGCCTCACCCGTCAATACCACCTCGAAGACCGGTAGATATCAGACAAACGCCCGAGTACAAACGGGCTGCGCGACGGTAAGTTTCAGTTAGATTTCCACCCCCCTTTTTTCACCCATCTGGGGGATGTATCGCCGTGGTGCTAAGATAGGATAATGGTGGAAATAGATGGATTGCGACGATTGTTGCCCTTCCGGTACTGTTTTTCTCCAGTTGTGAGCTGTATCAACGAGGTATGTATCATGACCCCTAGCCTGCTTCTTGTGTTGAGTGTGTGATCTGACAAAGAACTTTAGTATATGGTGGGAAACAAAAGCGTCGACCTGTAAGATCTGAGCAGCCAGCGATAGAAGATTCTGCCAAGTGATTCTCCTGTATATTAGTTATGGGATTATGATTGAATATGGTCAGGTTGGTTTTGATGTGTGTTTCAAATTCGTGTAGATATTGTTTTTTAGATCTAATGCTGCTATTGAGAACGAGAGCATATTCATTCGCGGGTTGGTGTCTTGACAGGCAAACAGGAAATTGACCCTGTGACTGCATTGCCTATCCGCTCGATGCTATTTTCAAGACTGCCAGTCGTGGTTGCAAGACCGGTGGCGACGCAGGGGTTTTCAGTTTTCCTGGGCTGATGCTTCCAACGATAGACGATGTACGGGCGACGGAGCCCAATTTATAACTCAGGACGGCGTACTTGGTGATTGACTCTGGGAATTCAATCTGATGGACGTCATTGACTACACAGCCATATGATATGCATCGTCGCAGAAAGGTCACTGTCCAGAGACTCACGCACCTGAAGCTCAACCGGCAAGGGCGGCTTCATCCCAGAACTTCCAATAAGTGATACTCGTACTGGTACCGTGAACTCAATTCTCCCAAATGCACTGCGCTCCATGTCGAAACTCATCCGCTTTCCTCTATGGCAAGGAAAGGTTCTGCATCCTCAAGTTCTGGCACAAAATCAGGATTGAAGAACCAGAGCTGCATGCCATCTTCGCTAGCCACACCAAAAACCTCACGGTCGCCAAATGGTTGCAAGGAAAAACGCATGATATCTTTGCTATCCATCGGACGCGATGGTGGAGGCAGGTTGGCCAGCAAGCTACGCGCGTTGACTTCTCCCGTGTGAAATTGGTACGGATGCACGGTTGCTTTGCCGGTAGCGGCATTGTAAACCCCAATCCCCCTGAGCTGATGTACCCAGCGATAGATGATGTGCGGGGTAACGGAGCCGCAACTACCCAGGAATGCGAACTTGTTAATGGGCACTGAGCACTTGATCCAGCGGGCGCTGAGTCGATCGACCTTATAGTCATACATGACTTGTAATGTGGCAGACGGATCATTGATGTGATGTAGCTCGGTTACTGTCTTGCGGTCATAGGTGCGATACCAGTCATTCATTGCTCGGCGGAGATCAAACTTGCTGACATGACGGCCCTCCAGCGACAAGCGGACCCGTTTCCGATCGAGCCGTTCTCCGTTGTTCACCTCCATTTGGTCTCCCGCGCCTCTGGTGGATCTTCATTCCAGTTGAACTCGAATGTCACTAGCACGTTCTCATCCGCTTCTGTGTGCCACAAATATAGGTCAGAGAAGGGGCCGATCAGCCCTAGTTGATCTGAGCATAGATCCCAAATGTAGATGCAACCAGAATGTCCCTCTGTCAGGGGAACTATGACCACTATATCCTCGTCGATAGTAATCTGGACGGGTTCAGGTGGAAGCAGTTTTCGCCTTCCGCGCGCCATACTCTGCGGCATACGTATATCCCACGCTGTGACAGCTTTTCCGCCAAATCTAGTGTTTCCCTGTTAGCTGACGCAGCCGACAAAAACAAATCAGTCCCGTACAAATTTGTCGACAGCATAACAAGATAGCGATCAGACAGTTTGATGCTATCAAGACGATCCAAGGAGAGGTGGGCCCAGAATGATATATTCCCAGTCTCAAGATTCAATACTGCGACCCTGTAAACATCCTCATCGGTCAACGGAGGTACGACGTATACCAGCCGGCGCGAATGGTATGCGATATCAAGCAAATGGTACATTATATCTCGTGGACCGTTCTCAGACTGGTACGTATCGTCCTCGTAGTCATCGGACCACGCCAACATTGCATCAATATCTGGCCAGGGAAGGAAGACCTTCTTGACTGGGCGTGCAGACTGCAAACCATGCAGCCATTTGAAATAGGTCTTCGCTTTGGCGGCTGTGACATTTGTGGTTTCCATGCCCAGCGCCGCTAGTGCTCGGGGTAAAACATCCTTTATGACCTTGTCGCCGGAGAAGACCTCCTGCCATCGTTTTGAGACCTAAATCTTGTCAGAAATCAAGGAAACTAACATTGAACTTCAACAAATGAGCAATTAATGAACACACTCCCTGGCATCGAACAATGTCCGGCCCATCTAGATATTTCACGATATGAAGCACTAGCTCAAAAGGCAAAGAGCCGACAATGCCATGCCGGCTTCGATATGTTGCAAGCACTTCGTTTCCAGAATGTTTGTCCATACTCATTTGTAACCGTTATTTGCTCTCAAGCTATCTGCGCTGTGGTTAATTATGTTCTCTAGCCGAAAGTGTGATGTCGTTTGAATATATACCTAGTATTCACACACCATGGCATAGCAACAAGAGGGTGCTCACTTATTGGTACCTATTTTCCACATATATTGTAATCTGGAGAGAAAAAGAAGCAGCTCTGCATGCAAGAAAGCCGTGAGATAGAAGCCCAGAAGTGCCGTGGGGCTACTCTTGAGGGCTGATCTGAGGTTCAGCCTGATCATTCTGATCACTGCAGTACCCAAGACAAATTACTTAAATAGACAAAAGTTGCAGATAGTTGCAGTACCTCTTGGCGTGCTATCCCGTTTCAAGAATATTTCGTTCAAGATATATGCAGAACCCTTCCTTCACCATACTGTTTCGAACATTTTCCTTTTTTGCAATTAGTTGTCGCAGTGCCCGATAGAAGCCCTCCGGTGTCCAGTCATGATGCTTTGTGACTGTACGTGCATTCTTAAGGGCCGGATTTCTGCCGACGTCATCATCGATCTAACCTAGGGAAGTACTCCGTAGTGCAGGGAGGCTGATAGTGTAGAACGGCCTACCCAGGTATGGTGGAAAGCAAAAATGCTGAACAAGTTCATTGGCCAACTGCGGCTGAGATGCATTGTTGTGATTGAGGATCGATAGTCGTATCGGCGACAGCGACTTCTGCGGAGAGCAGAAACGTCACCTATCCTGTAAGATTTGTGCACTTCCAGTGACTTCGGCATCAGCTTGACATGCCATGTCAAAAGATTGCCCGCAGTCGCTCGAGACGGTTCAAGGAGGAACTAATTAATCGCTGTGAATTATTTATTGATCAGGTACACTAGAAATCTCCATTATGGATTGAATGCGCCTTAGTTGTCTCAACGACAATTTTTCCTTGAACAGGTAGGTAAGGTTCCGCTCTTTGATGCACGTCTCCGAGAATATTAACTTATGGTGCTGTGTCTCTACCGGCCACACTCTCTAGCCGCACCTACGCCGACCTAAGAAATACAAGTACCGGCTCTCGAACTTGCGTCCCATATCGTGGCCACGCACACTATAAGGCCGACGGGTATGGATCTCATCCGAGACTCCCGCCAGGTGATATATGGGTACTGCGAATTCAAGTCGGCCGCGTTTGCAGGACCTATGTCCCTGATTCATCCACTCTCCTCCATGGCGAGAAAAGGCACCACATCCTTGAGTTCTGGTGCGAAATCGGGGTTGAAGAACCAGAGCTGGATGCCGTTTTCGCTAGCCACGCCAAAAACCTCACGATCGCCAAATGGCTGCAACGAAGAACGAAAATGATCTGTGTTCTCGATCGGTCGAGGGGTTGGGGGCAACCGCCGGCGGGCATCCAGCAAATTGCGGGCACGGACTTCTCTCGAGTCCAGCTGGTACGGGTGCACGGTTGCAGAGCCGGTCGTGGCGTCATAGACCCCAATACCCCTGAGATGATGTACCCAGCGATAGATGATGTGTGGTGTAAGAGAGCCGCAGTTACCAGGAAAGGCGAACTGATTAATAGGCATCGAGCTCTCCACCCAGCGGACACTTAGCCGATCGAGCGTATGGTCGTACACGAGGTGTAGAGTGGCAAAAGGGTCATTGCTGAAGTGCAGTTCAGTCACTGTCTTGTGGTCATAGGAGCGGTACCAGTCGTTTGGTGTTCGCCGGAGTTCGGATTTCTTCACGCGACGACCTCCCTGCGAGAGGTTAAACTTTTTCCGATCAAGTTGCTCCCCGTTGTTTAGCTGCCACTTTGTCTGTTGCACCTTTGGCGGATCTGCGTCCCAGTCGATCTCGAACGTCACTAGCACGTTCTCGTCTTGCTCCGTGTGCCATAAGCACAAATCCGAGACCGGCCGAATCACCCGGGATTCATCTGATCGCAGATCCCAGACGTAGACGGAGCTAGACCGTCTATTTCTCAAGGGAGCCATGACCACCGTATCCTTATCAATGGTAATCTGAACGGGATCCAAAGGAAGCACTCTTTCCCAGTGGCGTGCATACCCTTGCGGCTTGCGCGTATCCCATACTGTCATGATAGATTCACTCCCCCTGGTGATGACATGTTAACCTAAACTGCGCCGTCAAAATGAAGTTAGTAAACAAATACTGCAACCCTTACCCAACTGACGAGATTATGGCAAGATAGTGATCAAATAGTCTGACACTTTCGAGGAGAGAGGCGTCAATAAGATTGTCCCAGTATGATATAGTCCCAGTCTCGAGATCCCACAGTCCGATAATAGGCTCATAACCGCTCGCTACAGCATAGGCCAGCCGTCGTGAATGGTACGCGATATCATACAGATGGGATACGACCTTTCTCGGACGGCGCAGCGGATTGTAATTCTTGTCATGGAAATAGAGCTCATCGACTGGTTGCCCCTTGTTATATTTATCTGGCCAGGGGAGAAAGACCTTCTTGACTGGGCGTGCAGATTGCAGACCATGTAGCCATCGAAAATAGGTCATCGCTTTGGTGGCTGGGTCACTCGTGGTCTCCATGCCCAGTACCGCAAGCGTTCGGGGCAAAACACCCTTGATGACAGCATCGCTCGTGAATACTGCATGCCATCGTCTCGAAACCTATTGCCTGTCAGGGGTTGGGATCAATGGGAGTTTGGACACTGGCATGAGAAGTGAATAGCGCACCATCTGGCTTCGAGCAATGTCGGCCCCATCTAGATACTGCGCGATGTGAAGTACGAGCTCGAGAGGCAAAGAACCAATGTCATGTACGTTTTGATTTGCTGCAAGTGCGCTTCCACAGGGGTTTTCCATTTCCATTTTCGCTATCATTCTTTGCTCCCTGAGACGTGCATTGTGGTTAGCCGCGTTCTCAGATCAAAAACGAAGCATGTTATTTTCAAGTCATTCTCGCGTCGTGACAGGGCGAAGAGGCGAACCAGACTGCTAGGTCCACTTACTGACGATTACCACACATATATCGTTACCAAGAGACAGAATGGCATATAATTTCATGGAAATCGAGGGATTTGGAGCTGGAGATCGTGTGGGACTCCACTAGCCATGTACATGCAGATCCTCGTATTCTACTTCGTAGGTAAGGGTTCAGGTCGGATAGTTGCAGGGCCCTAGACAAATATCGTTTTATGGACATTTCCGATAAGGTAAGTAGATGCAGTAGTTACCTGACCCGATATTTACCATTCCAGGAATAATTCTAGTAAATATCTGCCGTGTCCAAGGAGGTCCTCCAGGTACGATACCACGGTATTCGGTAGGGATCTACAATACTTCGTAGTGACGATAGGAGAAAAATGCAGCCTTCAGTGACTCCAATGGACAGCAGAAGTGCCGTCCTGTAAGATTTGGGCAGCTATTGGTGAAGAGGCGTCCTCATTTTCTGTCTATATAGTGTGCGACGGATTATCAAACATGCCTGAACTTATTGCTACGTATGTTTCGACGCCATGCAATGTAGATAATAATCCTAGAAGTAGCCAAATGTGAGCTTCGGATGGCAGGTTAAGATCTTGAGAGACGATGAGAAGTTATGTAGAACCGCATCTGATGTTAGTACCAACTTGATATTGCCATTTTTCAAGGCTGCTCGTCATAGAAGACAGTATGTATCGCAAGTAGATAACTGTATCAAAGCGAACTTCTCAATTACTTAAACTCAGTAAAGTTCGTCTCGACGGCGGAGTTTTCTCTGGTCAAATGAAGAAACTTTGTCTCCTGATGCACGTGGGAGGCTGGATATCAGTTAGAAATGAGTCTTTCAAAGCATACTGCCTGTTCTTTGCTCGGATGCTCGCCTGCATCTTCCGTACAGCAACGTGTAAAGAGCATGGGTACTGGCATCCGGCATTGCCGAGCCTCGCAGTGTGGCTCACCCACACCTGCAACCCTCAAAAACGCGGATATCGCCTTGAACTTCCAACAATCGACACACTGCAGAAAATCCAGAGCGGCAAAGTGCTCCGCGTTCTAGCTTGTTATTCATTCACTCTCCATGGAAAGAAGAAGCTCCGCACCTAGAACGTCGGGAGGGCGTCGAGATTGAGGAGCTAGATTTGTGTGCCATCTTTTCTAGCCACGCAAATGACCTCAGAGTCGCCAAACACTTCCAACGAAGAGCTCTTGAGCTCGGCCTGTTCATCGGACGCGCGAGAGAGAGGGGACCCGCCACGTCTAACCCTTCATATCACGCTGCTCTCGATCTGCAAGAAGCACCTTGTAGTCGCCATTTTCGCGTTGTATTTGGTTCTGCTCTCATAAATCATAGCACAATAGGTTTCTGTTTTCGTGCTGATGGGACTAGTACAATATAGGCATCACGTAAACTCATTCATGAGAGGAGTTGGACGAAAAGTCGCGGATAATTACTAAGCGGTTGCGTCATGCAACCGTACCAATACTGTACGAGGAGAGCTCGTTACGCCATATTGGTGCACAGCCTGCTCCGTTGGATCCGCCGGCACAATCTTGTCAAACTTTTGCACCAACCTCGTCATCACGTACCCGGCCTCCGTCAACGCAAATTGCTGGCCGAGACAAATGCGCGGCCCGCCATTGAACGGCAGGTACTCCCACCCGGGTCTGCGGCCATACCAACGATCGGGCCGCCACTCGGACGCATCGGGACCCCAGATGTCCTCGCGCCGATGCATAACATACACCTGATAGCCGACTTCCTGGCCTTTACGCACGTAGATGGGACTCTTCCCGTCTGGCCCGCCACCCACGGGAAGCGTCGTGTCCCGCACCGCCATGCGCGCGTTGAGCGGTACAGGCGGCCACAACCGCAGCGTCTCGTTGAGAACGTACTGCAAGAACGTGCAACCCTTGAGCCGCTCGAACGTGATGTCCCGCGGGGACTCGTACGTTCCAAACGTTTCAAGGATGGTCCTCCGAAGTTTCTCGTAAATATCTGGGTGGCGCGCAAGCTCGAAGAAGGCCCAACCCAGCAGCCCCGCCGTGGTGTCCCGACCTGCAAGGAGGATGTGCAGCAGCTGGCAGCGCAGCTCGAGCGGGTCGCGCGTCTCCTTGGTCAATTCGTCCAGGAACACGTACCTCTTACCCTCCTCTACTGCTCCCGGGGATTTATCTCTCTTCTCCGCCCGTTGCAGTGCCAAACGCACAAAGTGGTCAGCAAACCGGTGAATCGCGCGGCAGTCTTCCGGGAAGGTGCGGGAGAAGTGCAGCCAGGGCCGGCCCCCCAGACGGGCGCGGCGGCCCAATGCATGTGTTCCGCGATCAAAATGCATGCCGAAGGCCTGCCAGTCTCCCTTGCCGAGCAGCTCTGACTTCTCCAGTGCATGATCGGGAATATCTTGTAGCTGGGACATGACCGACTGCCCAAAGAGAAACTCCGTGGCCGAGTCCATGGTGAGTCGGAAGAACAAGACCGAAAGGTCCAACGGTCCGGCCCAGCCAGTAGAGCGATCGGGCTGGATGGTCAGCAGCAGGTATTGCACATGCTTTTCCTCGAGCTCGAGATCGGCGACCTGCTGCCTGGTGAACTGCGGGCGGAGCATGGCACGAGAATGCTCCCTGCTGCAGTGTTAGATGACTCAGAAAATGGTGCTCAATCTCAAAGACACGGACCAGTAAGAACCATTAGCGGTAAAGATACCGCGACCCAGCATGGGACGGAAGCTCTCCTCTCGATTTGTACCGAGCGAAAAGTCGGAGAACTGTGTGGCAAGCATGGCCTGGATGTTCTTGGGCTCGATGGTGTTGAACTGGGTGCGGCCGAGGAAGTGGTGTTTCATGGTCTTCTCGCCCGTCTCCCGGTAAATGGTGAGGATCTCATCGGGAACGCGACCTTCAGCATCAGCACGCAACATGCGGCGGAGGAAGTCGAGGCCCAGCGGCAGGCGGTTGACGAGTAAAGGGGGGTCGCGGGCGCCGAGCCGACGGGCATTGCGCGCATGCCAAATGCTGTTGTAGACGGAACGAAGAATGGTGAGCGAGAGGACAAACGCGACCAGCACGAGCCAGCGCGGCGGATTGAAGTTTCTTAATGCCTGATCCCACATGGCGAATTACCAATGTTTGATGAATTCAAAACAGTCTGATTTCCCAGAGTGAATTCAGCAGCTACTTTTTTTTTCCCTGACAAGCCACTGCCATTCAACAAATATCGATGTTGTCCAGGCTAGAACCTGCCCGACAAAAGACACGAAGGAGGCGACACATATATCCCTTCTTCCTCGGTCTAGAATACGTCAGTTGCACATATGTGCCAGTCCCTGCGACATGCGGGGAAACAAGCTGTCACCAAAGGGCCATAACTGGCGATCAAACGGGTCCGCAGCAACGAACAAATCACGTCTGCTGCTTGAGATCGTTTGATCCGGACCCAGTGGTTGCATTCGTGCAAAAATTAACAAATTTCCGAGCTCAGTAGCATTCTGAGTTTACTTGGCATAACTTCGTACTTCGGCGCTCGGTCGTCGGCATGTCGGCACTGACTACACAGTGGTCCAGATTCAAGCGGCATAACAGGTGGAAGGCCACCAGAAGGCACACGTCCACTTACCAGTGGCTGTCCATGTCGTAATCCGAGGGCAGAATGATATATCGCTGCCTGCGGGAGCGTTTTGACCCTGCAGCCGAGGAGTTGACGCGGGGGTGGGTGACACGGCGAAGCTTAAATGACTGCCGTGTCAAAAGTCAAAATAGTTATCCTTATTGGGCAAATTGCTCGTTGATCAATGCAGTACCTGTCCTCCTTTTGCCATTTACGTAACTACATTTTGGCAAAAACCATATCTGCCGTACCACAGGGAATTCCGACGGACTGATATTACTCCGTCCAAATCTGCTTCATCACACATCTTAATTATCGAGGGCTGACGGCAAGATACGGCTATTGGCCGCCGCTTTTGGTGGGAAATGAGAATATCCTGTAAGATCCGAGCAGCCAGTGAGCAAGTCCGAAGCCTTTACGAAGTACTGTGGTGACTGCATCTGGTTACAGGTAAGCATCCTGTCGACAATGGCCATCCTAAACTGTGCTTGCCTTTGCAGACAATGCGTATTGCAAGTGTCTATATCTGAATGTGAACAACTCTATAAAGTTTTTCCTTGATGATAGTTGCTTTATCTCATGGATCAGGTTGGTACGACTATGCCTCCCTGATAAACGTGGCAAACTCGATAGCGACGAGGATAAAAACGTGCTCTTGAAAGCACACAATCTGCTCGAGTTCCGAGAGGACCGTCTCCCGAGTCCTCCGTGCCCCAACGTCCGGAATACGAGTGCTCACACCCCGGAATGCATAGCCATGCAGGGCGTGACCCATCCACACTGCTCCCCAGGCATCATAGAATCTTCCCTGAGCGTCCCACAGCTGACACTCCGCAATGCATTTCAGCCAGATCAACTGTGAGGTTTCAAATTCCGGACTCATCCACTCTCGTCCATGGGAATGAAAGGCTCCGCACCCGGGACTTCGGGTAAAAGTCGGGATTGAAGAACCAGATCTGTAAGCCCTCTTCACTAGCCCCGCAAACAACTTCACGGTCGCCAAAGACATCCAAGGAAGCGGACTTGAGATCTTTCGGCCGCATCGGACGTGAGGGTAGGGGGAGGCTGGAACCTAGCAAATTGCGGACGCTGACTTCTCGTCGGTCCATCTGGTACGGGTGCACAGATGTCGTACCGGTGAAGGCATTGTAGAATCCAATCCCTCTGAGCTGATGTGCCCCAGCGATAGGTGATGTAGGGCGTAAGGGAGCCGCATCTACCAACGTACCACGAGAGTTTGTTGATGGGTTTCTTGCAGTCAACCCAGCAAGCGCCTAGCCGGTCGACTTTGTAGTTGTACATGAGGTACATTGTGGCAAAAGGATTTTCGGTGAAGCGCAGTTCCGTTATTGTCTTGTGATCATAGGTGCGGAGCCAGTCGTTCAATGACCGGACGAGCTTCTTTCTGTTCACACGGCGACCTCCCAACGAGAGTCCGAACTTTTTCCGATCGAGCTGTTTCCCAGTGCTCAACTTCCACTTGATCACCTGCACCTCGGGCGGATGCGCGTCCCAGTCGAATTCAAATGTTACCAGTATGTTTTCGTCCTGCTCTGCATGTCACAAATCCAGGTCGGTGAAGGTTCCCATCGTCTGGAAACGATCCGTGCGTAGGTCCCAAACGCGGATCGGGCCAGACTCTTGCATTGGAACTATGACCGCTGTATTTTTAAAGGTAGTACACTCGACAGGGACTTCACCAAGCGATATGACCTCGAGTGGGTTCTTGGCCATAAACTGTGGCGTGCGAAGATCCCATGCTTTCACGTATTTTTCGTTAAACCTAGTGTTGCCGTGTTAGAAGACGCCGCCGAAAATATAGACATAACGCCCTTACGGAGTTGACAAGAACACGATGAGATAGTTCTCGAACAGCCTGATGTCATAAATTTCCCCCCTCGACAACGTTGGCCCATACAGATTTCTGTCCAGTCTCGAGATCCAACACTACGACCATGTCCGAACCGTTGCCAGGGATTGTCGGTATGATGCAGGCGAGTCGGCGCGAGTGGTACGCGTATCCGTAGAACAAGGCCCCTTCCTCGAACTCGTACCTATTATCAAGCAAAGGCCACGGGAGCTCAGGGGAGTGCTCCAAGTCGCGCACTTCATATTCATTTGGCCACTGGAGAAAAACCTTCTTGATCGGGCGAGCAGACTGCAAACCATGTAGCCATCGGAAATAGATCATCGCTTTGGAGGTTTGGCGATTCGTGGTCTTCAAGCCCAACGCCGCAAGGGTTTGGGGCAAACATCTCGGATCAATTCATCGTCTGTGAAAATTGCGCGCCCCAGTTTTGAGAACTAACTACTATTAAACATCTGGATGAGAAACTGAGCGACCATTATGGATCCATACCCTCTGGCTTCGAACAATGTCGGCTTCATATAGATACTTCACGACATCGAGCAGGACGTAGAAAGGCAAAGAACCGACAATGTCAAACTGGCCGCGATTTGCGGCAGACTCGTTTTTATCATGGTCATCCATGACCATTTCCGTACTCGTTCTTTGCACAAATTTAGTCCATTTGCTACAGGCTTACCCTAATCACTAGTATAATGTCAGCTCAGTTGCTCACAATGTAATTGGCAAAGGAAGACAAACCACTTTGTCAAGTCCGCTGAACTTACCAGCGGCAACCTATATCGTATTCCGGACACAGACTGGCAGACTGTGAGCATGAATATTCTAACTTCTGGGAGTGAGGTGGTTGAGCTACTGCGTCCAAGCAAACGCGTAGCCCGCGTCACTGTTATTGGAGCTTAGCGGGGCTAAGTTGTGGACACAAAATCTCCGTTTGCTTGCAGACTGAAAATTCTCAGCGACGCAGCCACCCCTCTTCTTCAGTCCAGTGATAGTTTGAAGATTATGTTCTCGGCACCGCATTCCATGTTCTGACAGTTGTTTAACACATGCAAAAATGACAAATACCCTATTCGACTCAATTGATCCGACTTCGGCCGACTCCCGGATCGACCAGGCTTCCTCTCTCCGATACTGGAGATCCGTACCAGCGACGGTCAATGGCATGCTGGGAGGCTTCCCACAAGTCTCACGGATCGATCTCCGCGGATCTGCGAATTTTCTGGCGAAACTACGACGTCTGAAGCCCGCGACGGAGTCAGGAGAGCAAGCCTCTGATAGCACAAAAAAACTGGCGCGGGGAGTGGACTGCGGTGCGGGGATCGGACGGATCACGAACGAGTTTCTGCGTAATGTTTGCGAAGTTGTGGATATTGTCGAGCCCGTGGAGAAGTTCGCGCAAGTTATCCGCCGCAGTGACCTAGTCAAAGATGGGGTGGTGGGAGATATTTTCGTGATGGGCCTGCAAGACTGGGTGCCTCCAGAGGATAGAAAGTACGATCTGATCTGGGTTCAGTGGTGCGCGGGTTATTTAACCGACGCTCAATTCGTCGAATTTCTGGTTCGTTGTCGTGGTGCTCTTTCACCGTCCGGTTTCATCGTCGTGAAGGAGAATCTCTCTACCGACCCCGATGGCAACGATATGTTCGATGAGCAGGATAGTTCCACAACCAGGACCGATGATAAATTCAAACGCCTCTTCCAGCAAGCCGGTATGGTCCTTGTCAAATCAGAAGAGCAATTGGGTTTCCCCAAGCGCTTGCACCTACTACCTGTCAGGTCCTACGCGCTACGACCGCGAGAGTCGGAGAGTCAGAGGTGATTCCCATCGCCTTGGAGACCTTATGGTCTGCTTTGAAATGCTACAACAGGCGCCGCCCAGCACGCCAATTTTGTGATAATGAAATGATGGCCCCTGTCGGCCAAGGTTCTCATCGACTGCTCAACGGCTCTCCAGGACCTCATTCAGCAAGAATATGTGCTTTGACCTAGTTCCCATTCTCCTGGGCAGAGTTATTTCCATCCTTGTCCTGGTCCTCTGAAGCTTGACCCGGCTGATTAGGAGTCAGCTCCTCCTTGCCGTTCTCCGACGATTTTCCAGTAGTAGTTGGTTGAGAGTCAGCTTCAGGCTCCTTCTCGCCGAGCAGATCCATAATGAATCGGAATTCCTGGGGAGTGACCTTGGAGACGCTAACGCGTGATTGTCGCAAGACCTGCATGTTCTCCAGAGGCTTTCCTGGCCGAGCATACTCCTTCATTGTTTCAAGCGGCAGCATCTTATCGAATTTGCGTCGGAATTCGACATGAACTACGTCCCACTTTGGATTATCCCGACTTGACTTTTCATCGTAGTAAGGATGATTCGGATCAAATGCCGTCTCTGATGTAATAGCTCTGGTGAGAATCGTAATTCAAGCAGGGACGAGAGGCATGTACCATCTACTGAATGTTCTCTGACGATCTCCATCAAGCCAACAATACCAGGGGCCTTGCAGTTTGAGTGATAGAAAAATGCATAATCGCCCTTCTTCATGGCACGAATGTTGTTCCGAGCTGCGATGAGTTAGATGTTGATCCTGTCTCCTTTGCCTTCTTCAACGCACCGACAAAATTTCGAACACCTAGACGTTCCTGTCAGTCCATGTTTCCTCCTGGAGAGAGAACAGTTCGCATATCACATACCATCCCACGGTTCTGGCTTATGGGCTTCTTTCAAGTCGTCAATGGAGAACTTGACATCCACGCCCTTGACGATACGTGATTCGGGCTCAGCTTTCATCAGCCAGTACGATCTCCCACTACTGCCATTTTCGCCAATGTCGGTCTTCTCGGCAGGAATATTCACGGCATCATTTTTTTCACCGGAACCAGTTGAGAGGGTTTTCTGTTTCTTTGAAGTGGACGCTTCGCCATCGGTGGGTGTTGCTTCATCACTCTTCTTCCGCTTACCTGTGACAGGTGCGGAGCGCGAACCTTTTTCTTTCTTTGAGGGGCCACCTTTAGATGGAGCTTTCGCGGCTGTCGGCTGGTCTGTAATGCTGCGCTCCTTTTCCGCGGAGGGTTTTGCTATTGCTCGCCTTGACCGGGAACTTGCTGCTGTCTGTTCAACGACTCGGCACGTGCGCTTGCGCGTCGGCTCCGCTGATTGATCTGCGGTTTCCTTGGGAGTTGTTGACCCGGACATCCTATGGAGAGATTATGAAACGGCGGCTATGATACAATGGTTTCGATGTAACGGAATCCTCGTATGGATGTCGGATTGAGAGGATGCTGTGGAGAGGAGCTGAGCTGTCGACACAGAGTGATGATCCCTCGATAGCTCCGCACGCGACGCGCAAAGTAACCTCACTGGGGTACCTCGAAAGTTTAGTTTAGACCCACGATAAGCCCGGGATAACTGGGGTACACCAGTCCGGATTGGACAGTCACATCTGACACACGAACGAGATTTAGCGTGCCAAACCTACGAGCCTTTAGCCAGGGCTGAAGGGGCATGAAACGATTGAACCGTGAACCGTGATGCATCTCGATCAGATAAGCATAGCCTTGGCGTTTAGGGTCAGGGCGAGACCGAGGCGGACTGTGGGCCGGAGAGGTTGCAGAACTCCGAAGACAAATCTTTCTTCTCCGCCTTCCATTGGTCCAATGAAGCATTTTTCCCGCATAGGATTCGCCATGCTCAACGTCACTTTAGCATCCGGGCTGATAGAGCCCTTATCGATTGCAAATTGCCTGCATGGACTTGATATCGCCACGATTCCTGAGTCTTGCGTGAAGAAATAAGTTACTTATACTCTTGTAGTTCTTCGTGATGTATCTACACTCAACGTCCGCTACGGTACTACTCTTCTCCATGTCGGCCGTTTTTGCTTCGCTTAAGGCGTCGTAGGCTGTAATCAATGCGCTCGCTTTGCGTCGGCTGAACGGCCGCGGAAAGGGGCCGGGACTCCGGTAGCGCATCATCATTCATGCTGATCCAATCCATCCGTGGTTCGGATTTGAAAGCGAATCCGCCAACTCGGCACGATACCCGGGAAAAAAAGCTACTACGATTATCCCTACCAAGTGCTCCACCCGTTCGACCCAATATGAAATCTTCTGCTGAGCTTGTAATCTCGAAAGTTTTCTCTATTCGCTATTTCGATGCGGTTCAGGAACGTTTTTAACACCGTCCATGCTTGTCAAGACTATCAAACCTCTTGTACAGATTCAGAACCAGCATGGCCGACATGGATATTAATCTGGACCAGGTTGAGATCAATCATAATAATACTCGCGAACATGGCGGGCGCGAAGAGAAGGTGGAAGCACAACGGCAATTGGAGATTGAGTATCTGTATCTCGATTTCGACACACAACTGCCTACACCACTCAAGCCATCCACCTTAGACCCGGATGGCCAACCTCTGCCATCTTGTCCCAATTTGAAGCAGTATACGTCTCCGTTCAAATGGCCCAATTCGCGCAAGACAATGATTACATGGCTCGCCTGTGCGGCCACGTTTATGGCTGCCTATGCTCCGGGGTCGTATAACGCTGCGATGGACCAGCTGACGTCCCGATGGAATGTCAGCCAGGTGGTTTACACCACCGGTATCACTGTTTTCACCACAACTTTCGCTCTGGCACCCATGGTGCTGGCACCATTTTCAGAGATCAATGGACGTAGGCCGGTATTTCTTGCCAGTGGTGTTCTCTTCACCGGTAGGCGTTCCCTTCCATGAACCATGTCCCATTGGACTGACAGAATCCTCGATCAGCCTGTCTGATTGCAAGCGGTGGAACCAACTCTTTCGGCGGAATGATTGCTGCTCGGCTTTTCCTGGGAGTCGGAGGATGTGAGTTGCATCGAAGTGTCAAAATTTTCCTATTTCCCCCGCCACTGACAATTGCCAGCGACCTTTTCTACCATGGTAGGAGGAGTAATCAGCGATATCTATCACGCAGAAGACAGAAATACCCCAATGGCCCTCTTCTCCGGCGCGGCACTCATTGGAACGGGTGTCGGGCCGCTGATTGGCTCCGTCATTGCTCAACATACCACATGGCGATGGATCTTTTATACACACGCCATTGCCAGTGGTATAGTGCTTGCCATAATGTACATAGTACTGCAGGAGACTCGTGGCTCGATTCTTCTCAGTCGGAAAGCTCGCGCTTTGAATACCTACTATGAACAACTCGAAGAGGCGGGTTGTCATGGCGTTTTGATGCCGGGCGAGGGTCCGGCGGAAAAGCAGACCGTTCGTCGCATCCGATGGAAGGTGAAGGCGGACGAGGAGCGGGAATCACTGGGGAAGATGATCCGCATTTCTTGCACTCGCCCATTCCGTACGTGTCCACTTCCATCAAGTCTCATGCAAAACGCTGATCGAATCTTCAACAGTTCTACTCATCACTGAGCCCGTCGTTTTCTTCTTCTCGCTCTGGATATCCTTCTCTTGGGCCGTTCTCTACTTGCAGTTCGGTTCAATCCCACTGGTGTTCCAGACTAGCTATGGCTTCGATCTCCAGGAATCTGGTGCTGTGTTTGCTGGTAAATGCCACCCATCTTGATCTTTTCTTCAATCACTCACAATCTCTGCAGCAATGGCGGCTGGCGCTTTACTTGCCACTATTATCAGCATTTACCAGGAACATATTGCGATGCGCTTCGGCAAACTGTCAAGCACCCCCGAAGGACGACTGTATTTCGCGTGCATCGAATCAGCCCTTATGCCTGTCGGACTCTTCTGGTTCGGCTGGACGTCGTTTCCCTCGGTCCCTTGGATTGTGCCAACCCTTGCCGTCGGCTGCGCGACGATAGGCATCTTTTCCATTTACTTGGCCGTTTTCAATTACCTTTCTGATACCTATCACCGGTACGCGAGCTCCGCCTTGGCGGCTCAATCTTGCTGTACGTTGACGATCGCCCGCTCTCATCGGTTGTAGGCAGATTCTAACCACTGCCAGGTCGCAATCTGCTCGGTGGGGTGTTTCCGTTGATCACCAACGCAATGTTCAGAAATCTTGGAACCCCGGCCGCATCCAGCCTCCTTGGAGGAATCGTAAGTCCAGACAGTTTGACCGTGCATGGCTCTATACTCATCGACATAGGGTGCTCTGTTAACGCTGGTACCTTGGGTGCTGGTATTTTACGGCACGAAAATCCGTGCTCGAAGCAAAATTGCCAGTGTATGTATCAATGTGATCGGCGACATCTGTTTGCATTGGCTGATGGTCCTCCAGGAATTGCTGCATCAAAACCACGCTTGACTTGCTGGTTGTCGATCTCTGTCTTCACCGAGGCTCACCGGCAACGGTTTGCGTACTTTTGACGACGCAAGCTCGAGCCCGTCAAGGGCACATGCGTCCTTTGAAGTCAGAGACATTGTAAGCCAATCCGTTACTCGCTGTTACGAGTGCTAGCTTTTTACTAATTCTTTCCAATGCAGAGCACCCGCATTTAGCGACTAAAGCCCTTGGGCTGGCCAGGAAGCTTGGGACGCTCATGCGCGATTGCGCCATCTCTTGCATGTTGGATTGGCTGAACAAAAGACCCTCAAAATATCTCGGCCGAATGGTGGTCGGAAAACCGAAGAATCCTGGTTGAAGGGTGAAAGACAGGCACTTTCTCTGTCTTAAAGAGTCGAGAAGTGTTCAGAGTGCTCAACGCACTCCAGGCAATGTTTATGAAGTTATGGTAGCTGCCTCAGGCTCACTGTTGATGACTTTCGTCAGGTTCCTGCAGTGCTGGCTTGACGCGGGCTGCTGCATCCCGATCTGGTTAAAGTTACATTTAGAGTTATGATCTAGACTAAATCTGGAACGATGCACGATCGGATCGATTTCTCACTTGCCCAATTGTGCATGATCTAACTTTTTATGGAAAGGAGAAGACCCAGATGCAGCAGGTAATCATGTCATGTAAGTAAGCACAAGCTGCAACTTTGCACCGTGACGGAAACGCGATGACGCCATGTGGTATCTGTGAAACTCTTCAACGTGCGAGTGAAACACTTTCCGGATAGAGGAAAATTACTGAAAACATCATCGGGACCCAATCACAACCATTCTGCCGGCGGGCGGTCAAAGCGATTGCGTGATCGCCGATCAACACCGGGAATCCATGAATGGAACTGGTGGAGGAGGGGTGGAGGGGTAGAGGGATGATTTTCTGGTGGTTGGAAGAGAGTGAATTGCGCGTAGAGGGAGTATATATTTGAATCCAAGTCGTCGGCCTTTCTCTCATCCTTCATCTCCAGCTAGCAATCGTGACTGCCTTGTCATCTTCATCAAGCTCCAGTTGATTCAGAACTTCTATCACAATGGCTGCTGCTCCGGAACAGCGTGCTGCGCCGTATGTGCCTATCCTGGACTGACTTCACTGATTGTCTCGAGGCTGACTGTATCGACAGTCTGCGCCTGGGCTCCATTGCCCCCAACTTCCAGGCTCAGACCACCCAGGGTCCCATTGACTTTCATGAGTTCATTGGCAACAACTGGGTCATCCTGTTCTCGCATCCGGTACGGGATCCAGATGAGACCTGCGAGACCAATGGCTCATACTGACGGAGTCGTGTTCAGGCCGACTTCACCCCCATCTGCACCACTGAGCTGGGTGCCTTCGCCAAGCTCGAGCCCGAGTTCACTGCTCGTGGCGTCAAGCTCATTGGTCTGGTGAGTAGCTGAAGAACAAAGCCTGCGAAACACAGAATGCAGAATTAACGGATTGCAGAGCGCCAACAGCCTCGAGTCGCACCACGAATGGGTCAAGGACATTGACGAGGTCACTGGCTCGAACCTGAAGTTCCCCATCATTGCCGACCCCGACCGCAAGATCGCCTACCTGTATGACATGCTGGACTACGATGATACCACCAACGTGGACCAGAAGGGTCTGCCGCTGACCGTCCGCACGGTCTTCATCATTGACCCCAACAAGAAGATTCGTCTCACCCTGACCTACCCTGCCTCGACCGGCCGTAACACCGCCGAGGTGCTCCGTGTCGTGGACGCCCTCCAGACCACGGACAAGAAGGGTGTCACCACGCCGATCAACTGGCTCCCGGGCGACGATGTCGTCGTTCCGCCGACTGTCTCCACCGAGGACGCCAAGGCCAAGTTCGGCGAGGTCCGCGAGGTCAAGCCGTAAGTGCTGCGCCTCACTTCAGTTTGCACAGGGATCTAACTTTTGATGACAGGTACCTCCGCTTCACCAACGTGGGCAAATAAATGCATTAGATGTGTGAGATGGGCTTGTGGCTGGGACTGTGGCGCAATGATGGTTTATGTAATGACACGATGAGCTTTTTTTTTTATGATACCGGTCAAATGTTGCAGGTTCAACGAGCACGTCTGTGATGACCGAAATTATATTCCCTGGCGTCAGTAGCCTTACATCATGGAACAACGTAAACGCCTGCTACACACGTAAACTATCTACTTTTGAATTAATCTGCTTGTAGGATGCTGCAGAAATTAGAAACATTCGGTGCGATTTTTTTTTCTCACCCCGCGTGTCCGAAGCCACGTTGCGTGCAATCAATAAACAAAATACGGAAATGGCATTGTTTACATTCCTCTTTTCGTCTAGCACTGCGCGCTTATCTTATCGGCCCTGATCTAGACTAGGGTTAACCATGACGGCGTGGAAGTTTGGCCAGGGGAACGAACGATTTCTCCAGTCTCCCTTTAGCCAAGTAAGTCCAGCGTTAGCGTTAGCTTAACCGGGGCCCGTGGACCAGACACCACAATTTTCTCCCTTCTCCGCTTCTATTGAACTTGTTCACCGGATTCCTTCGTTTTCGCACCCTCGTTGTCGACTTTGTTTGTCTGCCTGCGCTCGTTTTTTCGTCGCACCGCAAAGCAGCCTTGGCGGCCTGCTTGCTGGAAACCTTGCCCAGATATCGCTCAGTGTCATTGACCGGCGGTAGTGGGGCTGACGTTTCGACCGGGTCAATAAGTTAGCACCGCTAGCAACCGAAGGGAATCGAAAAGAGAACCTTTAGACAGGGATTCGCGGTGGCTTTGGCCACGTCTTGTGCCAACCGAGGCCTCCGCAGTCTGGAGACTTGGTCGAGTCAAGGAAGTCGGATTTCAATATAGTTTTATTTTGAGTTTACTTTCAATTGCATGGTCGTTGGCTTTGCGCCCCGTTTCGACTGACTCCCTCCGCGATGAACTGAGTCGCTCCCCGAGCTCTTCGAGGGTCAACTCTTGTCAGCGCGATCGCCTGAATAGATCCGATTTCCTTGAGTGACTCAATTTCTTGCACGAAAGTTTCCTATGAGTTAGAGTCTCCCCCGATTGACACGGACAGATCTGCAATTGAAGACAGAGTGAGCCCTTTTCACTCAAAATGGCTGCTCGAAGTCAATCGAATCTAAGCTTGAACCAGATGGACGGCAGTCGAGAAGACGGATCGTCGGCCGCCCCTCCGCAGCAGAATCCCGTGTCCGGCCCCGTCAACCTGTCTGGCCTGGTTTGTAATGTCCGGCGGACCACTGGGCGAGAACCGCGCCCTTTGGTCGGCGCGTCCACGACCGTACTGGGCGACAAATTATACGTGTTTGGAGGAAGGGTCCTATCGCGCTCTCGACCTCGCCTGTCGTCCAGTCTTTACGAACTAGATTTGATTCGACGGCATTGGACCAAGCTCGAGACTTTCGGCGATATCCCGCCGCCGCGATACTTCCACAGCGTGTGTGCTTTGGGTGACAATAAATTGGTTTGCTATGGAGGCATGTCGCCAGTCACGGACGGCGATGGATCGCAGAACGCAGGGCAACAGGTCGGTCAGGATGGACAGCCTGAAGTCAAAGTCATGTCGGATATTCACATTTACGACATTCCAACGCGGACATGGACTCGGATTCACACCAAAGATGCGCCGCAAGGCCGATATGCTCATTGCGCTACAATTCTCCCGTCTAGCGCGTGCTTCACTTCGACTAGTGCGCCCTTGTCGGCAATCCACAACAATCCTTCGTCTTCGAACCCGCACCAAGGTACAATCGGAATTGACATTGACGGCACCGGCGGAGCCGAAATGATCGTGGTTGGCGGCCAAGACAGCTCGAACCACTACATCGAACAAATCAGTGTTTTCAATTTCCGAAGCCTGAAGTGGACATCGACAACGCATTTGGGGCGTAGCTGTGGTGCTTATCGAAGCGTTGTTGCGCCTCTGACAACCATGGATGTCTCGGAAATTGGCGCTGGACAGGGGAATGCCACAACGGTCGAGAGGCAAGGAGAGGGCACATCCATGCTGATTTATTCGAATTACAATTTCCTGGATGTCAAGCTAGAGTTGCAGGTTCGGTTACCGGATGGCCGGCTCATCGAGAAGCCTGTAACGGGCGAAGTTTCACCTCCTGGCCTGCGATTCCCCAATGGCGGCGTCGTCGGCAATCACTTCATTGTTAGCGGAACATACCTGACTTCGTCCAAGCAAGAATATGCGCTCTGGGTGCTGGATCTGAAGACGCTGACATGGAGCCGGATTGATGCCGGCGGCTCCGTGTTCAGTAGCGGAAGCTGGAACCGAGGAGTTTTGTGGGAACGCCGCAATGCGTTTGTCGTTCTTGGGCACCGGAAGCGGAGCTTGGTGGATGACTACAATCATCGCCAGTTGAACTTTTCGCACATGTGCGTTGTCGAACTCGAGACATATGGACTATACAACAATCCCTGCCGTACGGCACCTACATCGGGTTACGTCTCGGTCAGCGCTCCCGCCGTTCCGGCGTCGCTCCGCCCCAAGCTGATGCAGCTGACCTTTGGCGGTCGGCCATTCTCGAAAGCATCCGATGAGCTGGGCAGGGTGGCCCTGGCCATGACCGAGTTTGCCGACATGGAAATCCAGGCGCTTGGCGGAGAGAAGATTCCGGTCAACTCGCGGATCTTGTCGCGCCGTTGGGGTCCCTATTTCATCCAGCTGCTCCGCGAATCCTCGGACTCAGGAGCGTCTGATGTGGCGACACTACGTGCCACGCTGGGCTCGGGTCCCAATCGTAATTCCGCCATCACCATTACATCAGCAGTGAGCGGCTCGACGTTGGTCAACAGCGAGCACGCTTTGCCGCGGCTGCTAGGAAACCTGGAACTACCCACGGCACACACATTACCACCAGCTACACGCCCTCGCGTTCTCTACCTGCCACACACTGTTCATACTATCCGACTTTTGCTCTACTATCTCTACACTTCCTCCTTGCCCCCGGTGTCGTCGCCTTTGTGCACACCGCAGACCCTATGCTCGATCTTACAGATTGCTCGGCCGTACCAGATTGATGGGCTGCTGGAAGCGACGGTCGAGCGACTTCATGAGGTTCTGGATGGACGGAACGCGGCCGCTGTCTTTAACGCCGCGGCGATGGCGGCCGGTGGCGGGCGAGGCACCGGATTCCTCAGCGGTCCGAGCGGCACACTGGAGGTGCTCAACGAGGAAGTCTCCAACGGATACGACGGGCAGCAGACCATGCTACGGCCCGATACCTCAGAGTCGGAGGCCGAACACCCGACACGGCCGGGCGCGTCCAAGCATCCTCAACTCCGCATCGACACTAACTTGCCGTCACGCTCTGGCGACGAGGACGACGAGTTGAACACGGCCACATCGGCAGCAACGAGCGCGAGCTTCAGTCAATCCGAATCCGAGGCTGCCGGGGACGAGGCGGGCCCGCGCCGACGAGGGCGACGCAACACGGACACGGACGAGCGGGCTGTCTGGACCGGAGGGGTGAGCAGCGTGATCGGCTTGCAAAAGCGCGGTCTCCGGGGTCTCATTGAGGGTCGGAGGCTGCGGGAGAGGGGCAAGTCTGCCACAGGATCCGCAGGAAGTGGCGGCGGCAGTGCAGGCAGTGGTGCTGGGGGACCCGTTGGTCTCGGAGTTGGCGAGGTGCACGCGAGTTCATGACCACGAGGAAGCCTTCACCGCTACTACGATGGGTGGTCTGACTGAATTCAAGGAAATCCCTACGAGTACTCCGTACATATCCAAGCAATCGACCTATGTACATATTGGCGTCATTGTGAGGCAGCCCAATGATTGCTTTGAATCTAAGGATTATCCAATTCTCGTACCTTTTTCCTTGCTCGCAAATCCCTCGTACTCGTATCCTCGTTCCTTCCTAGTCCAGCCAAGGCAGCTTCCCTTTGGAGTCGGAATTACGGACTCCGTCAGCCCTCGTAACTGCTTCCAAAAGCAGACTAGCGTGTTCGTTAAATGTGGGGAAGTGGGTAACCGAGCCGAGATTCCGAAATTCCGACAGCCAATGGAAACTCGCCATGTTGGTTTTGATCGTCCAATCACAGAGAGATTATGAATATGACACCTTGTGCCCCTCGCGTCCCTTCCTTTTTTTTTTTTTTTTTTCGATCATATAAAAACAGTTTGTTGTCATGTTATACTCCGCATGCTGAACTGTTTGTGCTTTGCTGTAGTTTTATGCATGCAAGAAACGCAGCATGCCAGATCATCATCATGACTGACACGAAGCCGCAGTTGTCGTCGTCGTCGTCGTCGTCGTCGTCATCATCCACACAGAAGGGTCCCAGCTCCAGCAAAGATGACACGCAGATTGCGCTGGCCCGACAGTTGAATCATGTACCATGGTGTGAAGAATATGAGCGGATGATTTCCGGGATGCTGTAAGCAATCACTGTCATTGACTATTTATATATTACTCTGTAGATTGAGAAAGAAGCCGGGAACTAATAGAAGGAGACCGACCACGCGGTGAAAAATATAAACTCCCGCTGACAGTAAATTACTAGATACGATGCATTCGTTCCCGAACTAGCAGCGGCCCGATACCGGGCCCGCGCCCTGTGTCATCGCTACAACACAACCTTCCCCGCCGTTGAGACGGCGCAGGATCTGAATGCTGTGCAGCGGCAGCGGCTGGAATGGCTGCGGGAACTTCTCGGGGAAGTCAAAGGCGACGACGTGTTCATCGAGCCACCGTTCAACGTCGACTACGGCGCCAATATTCGGCTCGGGGAACGGTTCTACGCCAACTTCAACCTGACCATTCTGGACTGTGCGCTGGTGACAATCGGCGATCGGGTCATGTTTGGTCCGCATGTGTCGATTCTGGCGGCGACGCATGAGACGGAGGTGGAGAGTCGGCGGAAGAATATCGAGTATGCAAGGCCCGTGGTCATTGGGGATGATTGTTGGGTAGGGGGGCATGTGGTCATCTTGCCGGGAGTGACGATTGGGAAAGGATGTACAATTGCCGCGGGGAGTGTGGTTACGAGGGATATCCCGGATTGGAGTGTGGCCATGGGAACGCCGGCGAGGGTGGTGAAGAAAGTAACTCCGGTGGATTGAGTCATAGATTCATGGTACCTGACCCTAGATCGCGTGTACGGAGCAAACTAGAGCAGTATATACGGAAATTCATGAAATCAAGATGATGTTTGAAGCCTGAGCTGTCGGTTTTGTCTTCTACCTGTTCGATAAGATTGAATCGATCCAGGCACATCTCGACCCCGGCCATGGACACCGCAGATCCCTTACTGTTCACGTCGAATGATATATGACACATCACATGACGTTTCGCGTATGCATGTCGAGCCAGGGTACGATCCAGGGTCCAAACTTAGGTTATTAAAAAAGTGCAACATTGTTAGCAGACCCTTGTTAACGGCCAGACGGAGCATTCCGTATCCTTCAATCCATGGGATCATGCACAGCATTTAGCCATTAGCTCTGTACGAGGACGGGTGTACGGAGTATGGGATGCTAGTATGTAACTCGCCTAGAGGTAGGTACCCTGGAGATTGGACAGAGAGGGCTGAGCCGAGGATCATTGTGATGAGTCTCAAAGCTACTCTGCATCCTTGTCTCTTGCTTAGTTGGGGACTCTAAGTATCCGGAATACATGTCTTAGAGGACGCCGGTTGCTACCTATCCTTGTATTCCTGTGACTTGTACTTTGTTGATGCATAGGATTTGACAAATGATTGATCATAGCAGCGAGCTCCCTGTAGGAAGCGTCGATTCTATTAGCTTTACTCCGTATATAAATAGCACATAACTAGGCAGTACGTTACTCCGATTTGTCACGCAGATGACAATCTAGATTCTCGAAATCTGGATCTCCGATCCATGCCAGATCAGATCAATGCAAGCCATGAAGCAATGACACCGGATTTCTTACCGAGTTAATGCCATGGGTAAGCATTTGGGTACTATCTTCTTTTGTCAGTTGCCGCGAAGGTTGACCAAGTTTCTGAGGTACCTGTAGAACTGTCGAGAAGTTGCTGCTAGCTTGAAGCTGGTTGTTTTACACCCTGGTAGCTCAAACTGCCTTAGCGAGCTTAGCATACCCACAGTACTAGCTGCAAATGATCCCAGAGTGCGAACAATGTGCTTTGATGCATGCGTCCAAATCCAAATCCAGAATGTAGCCGGTACTGCCGTATGGCCAGGAAACCAGCAAAACTCATTGAATATCGTCGTGCTCCGTTGGATAGCAGGTCTAGAATCATGGATGCGATTGATTTGGAAGATGACGAAAGCAACCCTTGTCTTCAGTTGTTATGCGCTGGAGCCTGATGAGCTGTTCCCGCACAGAAGTACCTAGTAGCTACCTATTCTGTCGAGCTCCTGGGTCGGGTTGAATTAAACTCGTTGCTTTTTCTCCTCTGCTACTTCGCGTGTAGCCTCAAGGGTTCACGTCCCTGCGTCTGAGCTCCGTCTATTCGTGTTTTCCTCAAAAAGTATCAGCGCTAGAACTCCCAAGGTAGTTGTTTCCGTCGTTCGAGCTGTCGGCTACAACGCTGGATAAATCAAGCGGGTGCGTCGGAACGAAGAAAAAAGACAGATTCGAAACGCTGTTAGAGAGCAAAATCATCGCTTCAGAGAATAACAACGTTGCCGGCTAAGCTTTCCTCCCAATGAGATGGGGCACTTAAACCACGGGAGGCAAGCACGTAGAAAATGTGATGTCGGGTCGGCGTTCGGCATTTCTCTCCAACAAATCTTCTTTTTCCACGGAGCTTAGCCGTCGACACGCTAGAATGTTTGGAGACCTTGAATAACTGCGCTTCGCTCGGCAAGCAAGAACTCCTTGAGTTTTTCCTTCGTATTTTTTTTTTCTTTTCAGCCTGGTGCAACCGTCCATCCATTTCCTCCTTTGGTGAAGGAATTCATATTCTGAGCAGCACAACCTGAATGATAGCCAATCTCACCTCTCCGTTCATTCCCCTAGAGGGTGATCAGGGCAGCTGGTTCTTATGGGATGGAAGGGCTGGTTTCCAAATGAGTACACTTGCAGCGACGATAGAGTAAAGCAGCTCCGTGGTCTCAGTTTACCCCCGATCTGGCACAGATGTGCCGCTTGAAGTCTCTGCGGATGGGGTACTTGAAGTCATCACTGATAGGGCTGAAATTGTACAGCAGGCTGGTCTGCAGAAGATTTAAGGTCATGCACTGAGGCTGCGACGAGGTCGGCTTGTCACATGGCCAGCAAACCCTAATTCAAGGGACCGTTCGTCAATATCGTCAGATTCAATAACTCTGCATTTGGTTGTTCAGCGCTTTAAGAAGAGCTAGAGTAATTACACCGGTATGCAGAATGCGCAAACTCTAGCGCTCAGTGACCAGGTTGTGCTTCGAGTTCCTACAGATCTGGGCAGCCGGCAGACGCGCAAATGCACTTGCCGAACAGTAATTCCCTGTGATGTCACACACACAAGAGCACTTCTCGAACAGGCTATTTGGCATTGAAGGCGTACGTAAATGTATGTGACAAGGGAGGACGAGCCAGTAGTTAGGCGCAATGGAGGATGAAATTACCATATAGATTAACTAACTACTAGTCACTCGTTACCAATAGTCAGGAGAAAATTTTCACGCCAGTTAGTGAACTACTCTTTACGGAGTAGGTAGTTACCTAGTTAATTGCGGTTTTGATTATGCAATTCATCTCCTGGAGCACAACTTATCCAATTGCCTGCATTATCACGTCGGGATCGATCTCAAGCGGCATAAAAAGCTGCGAGCCTGCAATGTGATCCTTGGTCAAATTCTCAACCGGGTTGAATCGGCCGCGCTCAGGCATGGGGCTGGTTTCGGTGTGCCTCCATAATTAAAGTGGCAATCAGGAGTCCAGGACTGCCTGGACAGGGGTCAGCTCATGCACGTTGACGGCTCTTTTAGTTGACGTGCATGTTGATATGCATGCATGGTCTATCAATCAGCGTTGATGATTCGACAGGGAACAAAGATGAGTAACTGAGTGGCGAGCGCTTCCATGTTACTCGGATGGAGCTGCCCCTCTCCGTTTTCTGCACGGGTTCCATAGCCCTTCTTACAGCTGGAACATTCGAATTGGACAACACCCGCGTTGCGAAGCGAAGATGGCTCGGAATTCGTGGTCCAATTTATTCCAAATATAACTGCCCTAGTTATTGAAAGTACGAGAACTTACTCGCAACCCACTCTGTGAGTGGGCTGTCTTGATGTCTTCCAGTTGCCCCTCGCAGTCATGAGTCATTGTGTATATTTTTTTTTTATCAATGCACATGCTGAAACCGTTGTCATAGACGTTACGATGTAGACGATCATGACGGTGGATCTATTGATGATCCACTGTTCGATGTCTTGCGTTGTGGCTGAGCCTCCATCTAATCTCTCTCGCGCAGATAGGTCATGTAGGTACGAGTATGCCTGCCCATACTCCGTACTCCATGCGAGTAAAAGTGATTGATATCCTCGTCGCAAAGTCAAGCGATGCCTTACTATGAACTGCCATGCATTTTACAGAGCGCTCCTTCACTCCGCTAAAGTCTTCATTGGAGCTGTTTCCGTTGCTCCAACAGAGCACGAGTCATTGTTCCGCCTCCCTGTTCATTGAAGGGAAGTTTCTCTCCCTTTCCTCGTAATCGTACTCGTAATGAGAGTGCTCGGAATCTGGATGGTTGACGCTGTTGCAATATGTTTGACAAAACGGCAAAAAGGAACCGAGACGGCAGTCTAGACCGTTGATTGGCTATTCGTGGATGAATATCATTTTGCGGTAACGGCCAGCTGTGCCTTGTCATATTGCGCTGTTGAGACGGCGGATACGGAGGAATTACGGAGTTCGACCCAATCACCGGGCTTTGAATCCTAAAGGCTAACCAAGACCAGCAAAAGTCGGTACCGCTAGTCTCCCCGTCGGTTAGTATCCACACGTGATCCACTGGATCCCTAAAAGCAGTTAGCCCGCTGCCAAGTACCGGTCTCTTGGGAGAAGCTAACGAGCCACCAGTCCTGGCCAAATGGCGCTAACTTGTTCGGAATGGACTTCCGATTTCCGGAGGATGCGCTTATCCTTTTCTGTCAGAGGACTTCCAGGAGGTACAATTTTTCCCGCTGGCCGAAATGCGGCGCTGTGCTTTCCACCCTTTTTTTTTTTTTTTCTTTTTACCCAACCGTTACTGGGCCGGAAAGCTAATCTAGCCTCGCTCGGCCATGGTTAGTTCCATATCATGACGTTGGTTTTGCTTTTGTAGGCTAAGTTGTAACGGCTCCTACGGAGAAACTTTGTATGGAGAACAGGGAGGGAATCTCTGAAAGATTGAGTTCAGGCGGCGAGACCAACGCCGTTTTGGTCCAGTTAAGTACTTTCCTGTTCCAGAACTTGACTGCAGTGGTCTGCGCCAATTACGGGCGGCCTCAACGTCTCTAGGCATGCAAATTTTCGGATTGGTTGACAGAGCACCTATCATTCTCGAGAGACCGCTGCCTCAATAATGCCCTCGGCGTTACGAAAGTATTCTGCCGAGTCAGATTCAGCTACCATCGAAGCGAGAAGTACCGACTTACCGACTTTCCCGTGCCCTGCGATTTTTTGTCAGATTTCTCCGACAACTCGCCGCAGACCAAAAATACGCCGATTGCGACGGGGCACACGGTCAGCAAACAAGTACCAGTACTAGTTCAGCTTGGTCCGAGCTCTGAGGCACTATGTACGGGTACGGGTACGAGTGCTCTGTCCAGTATGAGCCTACGGAGTACGAATACTCGTAACTGTAAGTTACTCCTTATGGAGAAACCTACGGCTTTTAGTTCGTAGGAACTCCGTACTCCGCCGTCCCGAACCTCAGTTTTCAGCTTGATTGATCACCTCCCCATTGTTTTGGTCCTTGGGCTGTCCTTTGCTCCACTTATGGAGTAGAGGGCGCATGCATAATGGAGACGAGAGCTTTCCAGGAACGATGATGACTACTGAACAATAATTGCCTCTGCCTGTCTCCACCACAAAGAAACGTCCTGGGTCAACAGCTCCGTCAGCATCCCAATCGGCAGGGGGGTCCGTCCTCCCTTGTGAAGCCCGGAGAACTCCATGCCACTTGGCAGTTAACCGTGTCGTGCGAAGGACGCCTGACTGTTGAACTCTGTTTGAGAGGAGGCACTGCTGAATCAGATTCGCAAATTATTCATGGCATTAGTTAACCTTGTTTTCTCCGCAAGCTAAATTGACGGAAGGCGGCCGGAAAACTGTTACAACAACTTCAAAGATGTCTGCAAAGTCATTTGTCGTGATTATACAATTACGTGTACTGCGGACAGAGTCCGAGGATCTGAGACGGCGCCCTGTGGGCGATGCTACTGTTCAGCCCATCTGTAACGAGATCTGCGATCAAGCGATGCACATTTTGACTTTCTCTCCTTCTGCCTTGGGAAGGTGTCTCGCGGCACCCGCTGGAGCGATTAGCTCCCTCCAGAGCCATGGATGCGCAAAAGGTTATCTCTGAATGACAGGCAGACGGAGAGATTGAACTAAAAAGGGACGGCTCAACCTGATTCATGCTTCTGGCCTTAAGTGGCTCCGTGTCCATGGCGCAGATCCCCAGCCTATCAGATATGGTGGACCTGTGAACCGAGTGCATGAATGGCCAAGAGGGGCTGACATGACTTTTGATGAGGATTGTTGGCGATTTACGGAGAACAGTCATATGGAGTAGCTGCTTGGACCGTGTGTGCTTGATCACACGGTCACGGTTCAACGAACGGAGAATCGTTTCCAATCATTTCCACTCAGTGATGAGTGATGACAACGAGCACGATATGGAGTCCGAGCCATGGACGAGTACTACCGTGATCTGTGATCGTCATGACATGTAAAATGCGATGTCTGGGGTGATCGTCCTACGGACATGAGCGTGGATGAATTAATAATAATAACCTAACGCGGCTCTTCAACGGATAAAGCTTTCTGCCTTTCCCAGGGCGCGCAGCCTGGGGGCGTGGCATGATTTCTCTTGCTAACCTACGGGACTAAGTCTTACTACGAGTAGAGTTGCTCGCTTAAGTACTCCCCCGGCTGGTCAGATCATCAGATCAACTTCCGGTTCGGCTTGCGGGCGTTGATGCCCGACCAACCGCAGCCGATCGGGATGGTGACTGGGCCGTGCTTATTATTGACAAGTGGGTTCCCCCCTTGTGGTAGGATGTCGTCATATTGTCGTCTGCGGTGGACTCGTGGAGACAATAATGGCAGCCAGCTGTCTCCGTCTGTTGCTCATCTCCGTCCTTTCTTGGTCTCTTGGGTTCATAGCTCCCAAAAATACGAAGTAAGGAGTGACCTCCATGTATGTAGTCGTAGCAAGTGTTCTGACTCGCGTATTGATTGCAATTTGGCGAATGGCATCTCGCGAAAACCGCTGAGCTGGTACTTGGTGTCGTAACGTGGTCGATTCTGGCCAAAAAGGTTGCCGAGCATTCGCATGCTGGGGTTTAAATTTCAAAGTCGCCGTTTGACCATCAAGTTCACCCGCGGCACATGTTTCTCCAAAGCTCCCATGTGGACATGTGATTACTATCTTGGGCCTTGCTCCCAAGAGAATTGCAAATTCTTCATGGTTCCCTCGCTAATGGATATAACCTTGATACTGCTCTTCAAAGTTTTCATGAGTCGTGCTGCAAGCTCTCCTTTTCTAGACCGTTCGATGTGGCCCTCCGTATTGGTCGGATTTCCGTTGAAGTTCTGCAGGATTCGGCTCATCACGACGGGCACTAGCGAGCCCGGAAGGCTATCGATAAACGTGTGCCCGGAATTGCCCTGAATAGGAGGGCTCTATCACCCCATACGTTTTAGTCGATAATGAAGTAGTAGTTTACCGTTACGCATGGAAGATTCGGCAATAACGTGCAGTCCTCCAGTAATTATGAGCCGCGCAGGAACGGGAATAGTTTCGACCAGGGCGGTCTAGCCTGCCTCGATTAAAGTGAACGGAATCCTTGGGGACCCTTTTTTT
>NW_027192365.1:184076-206627 GCF_041956635.1 Thermomyces lanuginosus | reverse complement strand
AAAAACGTTTTTAAAAAAATTAAAAAAAAAGAAAAAAAAAGAAAAAAAAAATTTCTCATTCTCTCAGCCATGGGCGGTCGGAGTGTTGGGAGTAACGGAGTACGGCTAGGGAAAGTTTAGTGGCAGGCTGTAGGGGCTTTCGTCATGATTTAGTCTCAACCCGCCGGGCCGTACCGGGTGTGTTGACCCTTACCATGGAGACGGCGCTGCTCATGCATCCATCGTTCAATTTCATGGGCGCCCGCCACTTCCCGCCACGCTTCCATGGCTCCATCGTCTGGGGCTACATACTTGGCTTGGTTAGTTATTAGGCGCTCGCCGCCGGACCCCCCCCCTTGGCTTCTCATTGCTTATCACACACCTTTCCCTTCCCCCAAATTTCCCATCACGCGTAGTAGCCCTAACCCCCCCCCTCCCTCCTAATAACCTTAGAACTCCAGGCGGTTAGAAGTGGTTCTCTCTCGACCTCCCCCGTGGGCCTAACCCCTACCAAAAGATTCTTGTTAGGCGAACCCACTCATTTGTCTTCCGCCCTCCCCGGCCCCATCGCCTATCGCCATTACCTACTAACCTTGGTTATTGCTACGGTACTCGTACGTATGGCCGTTTTGTGCTTTGCTTGTCCCAAGAGACTCCGTAGTCTAGTCCGTATTAACCTTGTAATGGAGGCGTGATTGATTTCAAGTCTCACCGCTGAAACCATTCGTTTGTGACGACTCCCAAAGGTCAATTTCGTTTCAACCTCCTTTTTTCTTTCTGTTTTTTTTCTTTTCTTTTCTATCGATGGCACTATGATCATCACCCTTTCCACCCCTAAATGAGCTTTTAATAACCATTATACTGTTTTCCTGCGAGTTGGCGATCCCCCGTCCTAGTCTGCGTGCCCAATCCACGTTTCTCATCTTCTGCAGCACCATCTGGCTCTTGTGACAAGACAACCCGTGCCAGACTGGCATATGCACGGTACTAGACAGCGCCAAACAGACATCTCAACATCTGCCTGTTCATAAGTAACCTACTTGATTACTTGAGAAAGCTCGGTCTCAGTCACAACTAGCATACATCCCACCTCATCAATTTCATACCCACGTCAAACCTACTGGCTGGTGAGCAAAAATTGATCATTTCGGCATCTTGGGTCGTCAGGTCTCTCAATTCCGTGAGAAGCACGTTCCAGACGGCCAAAAAACACATCTTCGTTTTTTTTTTTTTTTTTGCTCCGGCTCTGAACTCGTGGGTACTAGGTGAGAAATAAGCCGTCACCGTGGCTGCGTTAGGGATTGGCGCGCGTTCATTTTCTCACTCCAAGGCCCTCGGTGGACTGGATCACTGCCACTCCTTGAGTGGCTTTCTCTCCGACTCTGCGACCTTCGCCCAAAGCCAACCAGAGGGTAGCAGTGCTCTGCAGAGGGACGAGGACCGGCCATGTGTCGGCCAGCATACGCCGCGCGCCAACGGAGAACTACAGTCTATGTCTGACAGCCGGGACGTCCCTGAGCCAATTGCCAGTGGTCGGGGGAAAAGACAATCAACATCGTCAACAACACCGCGGCAGGAGACTGCACAGCACGCCACAACAATAACCTCGACGGTGGGGATTGAGACAAGAGGTTCCAAGCGGCCGCACTCATGGGACGATACACAGTCGGCTCAGCCGCCACCAGCGCCTGCGATTCGGTCCATTGGCGTCCACGCAATCTTGAACCCGCCCGCCGAAGGTGATGGAGGACCGGGCAGCGGACCAGCGTCAGCCTCGCCCCCGCAGCGAGCCTCATCATCTCCTCAGGGCTCGGGTTCGACGCCCAATCCGAGTCAGCAGCGTGTGGATATGGAGCATCCCTCCATGTCACCTGCAACGCGGCCTCGACGTATCATAACGCCCGTCTCGCCAGCGAGCCGATACTTCAATACAATTGGAGGCCATCAAGCGCCGCCTGGAAAAGTGAGCGTGTCTCAGTCTCCGTTTGTCCAGGATCCGTCGACGGGCGTCTATCAGCAACAATCCTCACCCACTGTCTCCTTGCCGTTGGAGGCCACCAAGCAACAACTCCCGGCCAGCGGTCGACATTTCACACCGCATCCTCCCTCCTCGTCGTTCCAACACGACCGGCGACTGAGTGGTGGAGTTGCGTCCAATTCCTCCAACTCGAATTCACGGGTGAACAGTCCGAGTCCAGCATACAGCACTCCCCAGTCTACATATAGCTCCAACTACTTCCCTCCTCATCCGCCTCCGCCTCCATCCCCTTCTGCCAACGTCTCGGGGCCCTTTTCCCCGGTAGTTCCCCCAGCACTTCCCGGTGAGCCGCCTCATCCATACGGCGGAATGGACCATTTGAGTCGCACACCAAGCGCAATGGGTACCGGGCCCGGGCCCGTGCCCAGGGCCGAAGAACAGGCACCACCACCTCCTCCACCGCAGCCGTACCTCGGCCCGCCGCATATGCTGCCGCCGAATCCGCATGAAGTATTTGATCTGGTCATTGACTACAAGTCTGGCTCGCGGCTGCAAGCTGAGAAGCGCAAGGCCAACAGTGACGCATCTCGGAGATTTCGGAACCGGAAGAAGCATGAGGCTGCGCTGGAGCAGAAGATTACACAGCTAAACGAGGAGATACGACAGTTAACCGAGGAGAGGGATTTCTACCGCTCGGAGCGCGATTTCTTCCGAGAGAGACTTGGACGTGCCATCGGCATGGACCAGCTGCCGACTCGACCGTCCTCTCCGCGGCATTCTCGCCCTCAGCAAGCGACGTCGGGATCAGCGACTGAAAGCCAAGCTACAGAACCGGGTACTGGAGGTAACGGGTCGACTTCGGATCAAGTTTCGACGACGAACCCTGCCGACACAGCGGCCGCTACAGTTCCTCCTGCGCGAGGGACTACGTTGCCTCAACCACAGCCAACCAGTACCGGTGCGACGACGGATCCGGCTAGCTACGTGACGTCGGCCAGCAGTTCTCCGGGATCTGTTCGAGGGTCTTTTACGACTTCTCTACCGCCAATACCGACGACGACGAGCGGAAGTGAGAGTTATGCGCCACGTTGGTCATCCCGAGGAATAAAAAAAAAATGGGCATGTTTGAAGACTTTATGAGGGATTTTCCCATCATTCTTTTGGCCTGGTACATGCCGACAAATGTCTTGTCTTATTGGGCGTCTTGGTGTTGGCTTTTTGTCATATTTTATTGTTTGTTTGTTGAGCTGCTCCTTGTGAATGTGTCATAGATACCCTGGGTGGATAACCCCTTGTGCGGAGTTTGTTCCTCGGAGTTTTTTCGTCCTGGTCTGGTCAATGAGTGTATCATAGACTGGCTGATCTGTTTCATAGCTATGGTTAATTAGATTGATAGTCAAACAAGGCTGAGAGCTGAGAGGGTAAGAGGGTCAATGCCGAACACCACGTGTTTCGAGGATGAAATAGTGTCCTGTAAATGTCTGTAAGAGGACAATGAAGTGCAGTAATATGGCAGCGAAAATACTCCGCGCCGAGGGAATTCCGTGAGAACATGGACTTGTCGTTGTGCACGGAGAAAGCATCCGACGCTTTTTTCCCCTTTGTAATTTTCACCGCCGAGCTTCTTTTCCAGAAGCGCAGACGAGATCCGCCACGTGCTCCGCTTGGTTATTCCAAATTAGGAATAGCACGAAACAGAGCTGCATCTCATCCTCCCCGGCTGGAAATGAACGAATCGGCCGTGGACAGGCCTTTTTCGTCCCGCTCGGTGTGATGGTGAACAACCATTGCAGCGATGTTTGTGACTTGATTCAGTTGTTTATTTGCTCTGCTCATCTGCAAAGTGCGCATTGTTCGCTAATTACGGAGTAGTTGCCATTCGATGTTCATTGATCAACAGTCAACCGCAAGTTTCGTAGTATTTTCCAAACTCCTCCACTGGCCGTGCGTTGCGACACGACCTGCATGAGAATCGATCGATCGATCGATGATCGCTCAGGATGATCTGATCATCTCGGGTTGGAAGAGTCCACTTTATGACCAGGGGATTGATTTTTCAATGCGTTGGTTGTTGTTCATCCGATTCATGAACAAGTGGACATTATTATTATGATTGCACGTGTCCTAAGCTGCAAGTACTATTGAATAGTGCTTCAATGCTACCATGATCGGACACCAACACTCATGGAAGCCCGCCCCTAGCCGGCAGATCTGGCACACGCATCGTGCTGATATAAAAAGACTGCCAAATGCCGAAGACGAAATGCAGCAACGTTCAGCCCGCAGAGTGATTGCCGTCATGGCGGGGATAGGTTTGGGGTCCTTTCTGGTCCTGCTGCTGCAATTGTACGCATTCTTCTAGACCCTAATTATAGAGGTCTGTTGCTGATATTCTGACTAGTTCGGCATTATTGACGGCCTCGCCGGCCATTCCTCCTTTCTGGAGGAAGAAGCATCCCAACGTGGACATTGCCCGCCACTGGGGCCAGTACTCGCCCTTCTTCTCGCTGGCCGAGGTCTCTGAAATCTCGCCTGCGGTGCCCAAGGGCTGTCGTGTCGAGTTTGTGCAGGTGCTGTCCCGGCACGGAGCTCGGTATCCTACTGCTCACAAGAGTGAAGTCTACGCCGAGTTGCTTCAAAGGATCCAGGACACTGCGACCGAGTTCAAGGGCGATTTTGCCTTTCTCCGAGACTATGCCTATCATCTCGGTGCCGATAATTTGACGCGCTTTGGCGAGGAGCAGATGATGGAATCGGGCCGCCAGTTCTACCACCGGTATCGTGAGCAGGCCCGAGAGATTGTGCCATTTGTGCGTGCGGCAGGCTCCGCGCGAGTCATTGCGTCGGCAGAGTTCTTCAACCGCGGATTCCAGGATGCCAAAGACCGGGATCCCAGGTCGAACAAGGACCAGGCAGAGCCTGTGATCAACGTGATCATTTCCGAAGAAACTGGCAGTAACAATACTCTGGATGGGCTGACGTGCCCGGCGGCCGAGGAGGCACCGGACCCAACCCAGCCCGCAGAGTTCCTGCAAGTTTTCGGCCCGCGTGTCTTGAAAAAGATCACTAAACACATGCCGGGTGTGAACCTCACCTTGGAGGATGTCCCGTTGTTCATGGATCTTTGTCCGTTTGACACGGTGGGCTCCGACCCAGTTCTTTTCCCACGGCAGCTCTCTCCGTTTTGTCACTTGTTCACGGCCGACGATTGGATGGCCTACGATTACTACTACACCCTCGACAAATACTACAGCCACGGCGGCGGCAGCGCATTTGGCCCGTCCCGCGGCGTCGGGTTCGTCAACGAGCTGATTGCGCGTATGACGGGAAATCTTCCCGTCAAGGACCACACAACAGTCAACCACACTCTCGATGACAACCCGGAAACTTTCCCGTTGGACGCTGTCCTCTACGCAGACTTTTCGCACGACAACACCATGACGGGCATCTTTTCCGCAATGGGCCTGTACAACGGCACAAAGCCGCTGTCGACGTCCAAGATTCAGCCTCCGACGGGTGCAGCAGCGGATGGATATGCGGCATCGTGGACGGTGCCGTTCGCAGCGAGGGCGTATGTGGAGTTGCTGCGATGTGAGACGGAAACGAGCTCTGAGGAGGAGGAGGAGGAGGAGGGGGAGGACGAGCCGTTCGTGCGGGTTCTGGTGAATGATCGGGTTGTGCCGCTGCATGGTTGTCGGGTTGATCGATGGGGGAGGTGTCGGAGGGATGAGTGGATTAAGGGACTCACGTTTGCTCGACAGGGTGGGCATTGGGATCGCTGCTTTTGATTAGATGCTCATAGACATAACCCCATGATTCCGAATTGATGTTTTTAGATACAATCACTGCGGAAAGGGAAATGATCCAAAAAGCGCCAGTCTAGTATAACTTTGCGAATCCGTTGACTTGTTCAGTCCTTGGTGTCGCCATCAACCAGGCCTGCCACAAGGTCCAATGTTCCCGCTCTACATGGAGTCCGTCGTCGCCGAGATCATCCACGCCCAGCGCACGGAGCTGTTCCGTTGAGGGTATCTGCCGTGGTTGACCGCCGTGCTCACAGTCACACACAGACGAAGGCCAGCCTGGACATAGCAAAACCTCTCCCATCATCAGCCTGGTCGTCTTGGAGTCGGGATCGTCCTCGTCGTCGAGGTTTTGGTAATAGTTGATACCGCGCAGATCAACGCGACGTAGCCGATTCATCTCATCGTGGAGGACGGCAAGTAGATCACGCCAGCGGCCGCTGCTGCCCTGGTGGAGGTGCACGTAGGGAAGACGTAGCTCCTCGAGACACGCACTATGCCGGCGCACGATTCCGATGAGCTCTAAACAGGTCAGGCGCCAGCCCTGGATGCCCAGACTGCGCAGTCGCTCCCAGTGGACGTGGTGAAAGACCTGTTCGAGCGGAACATCAGCGGGGTTAGTCGGTGAGAAGCCGACGTGGATGCTGGTCAGGTTGCGTGCGGCCTGGAAGAATCTGCGGAAGACAGGCGAGAGGGTGGACAGAGTTGGCGTGAGGCTCTGTGGCGAGTACAGTGTGATGTCGAGGCTGGTGAGGCGCTCAGCGATTGCGGCCATGGTCCCGCGGGGAGTGTGCACCAGACGCAGGCCGGCTTCGGGGATCAGCTGCGGGGCCAGGAAGCGGACACAACGCAGGTTCGTGCCCAGCAGTGCCGTGCTGAGCCCCATGATGGCTCGCGTACATGCCAGCTCCCAGTCCAGCCGCGGCCCGTCGTTGCCGGATGTGTGGCTACGGCGGACCTGTTCTAGGACAATCTCGTCGGACTCATCTTGAAGCCGAAGGAGCTTTATCTGTTGAAGGGATGAGAAGCAACGCATCGCATGTCGCAGAGAGAGTGCATCTGTGTGGGATTCGATCAGTGTTCGCTGTTCAGCTAAACGCCGGGCATGTATGTCGGACAGCTTGCGGTTGCTGGCCTGGAGGCTCTGCAGATAGGCATCCCAGCCTGCGGGACCGGTGAGCGACGCCGGAATCTCCAATTCTCCCCGTACATACCACCCTGGTAATATGGTCGCACCATGTACGTAAAGTAACGTACATGCTGTGCCATGCCCATCTGTATCAATTCGTCCAGGCGTTGGAACCCCGCCCGCGAGAATCGAAGGACGAAGCGCCGGAACTTCCATGGCGTGGCAAGCCGCATGAACCGCTTGCACACCAGTCGATAGCGGTCCAAGTCGGACCGCTCACCTTTACGGACTCCTCCGGGTGGTGAAGGAGATCGATGGATTGCAAATAATCGGTCTTGCCGCTCGGATGGCTCAATTTCCGCGACCAAAAACGACAGGATTAGGCTCAAAAGCTCGTCGGCAAGACGAAGGATGAGTGCTGGCTCATCCATCGTCTCCGTGGACTGACCGCCGGTTCACCGGCAGGACGGCGCATGCCACTTGGCATAGAGAGAAGAGACTAGCATATAGGCGGGGGTCGATCAACAACCATGAACACCCTCGTCGGGAGGAAGAATTTCAAAAATTGCAGAAACTCTGGGAAGGAAAAGACGATAAATGCTGGCCCAACTACTCGCAGGTCATCTGCCAATGCTAATATTAAGGCACAGACGGTTTCCAAGCAGCCATTGAGAAAATGCCAACACTCGCATGGCCGGGGGGTGGGATCCAGATCCCGAAGCGTACGAGCATGGATACACTTGTCCTCGCTTGACAGAGCTGCATGCAGACGCCCTGACTATTCTTGATCCGCCGTTTAGGCGCAGAGACCGAGCCCGTCCTCTTTAGACCCGCGACTTTTTCGTCCATTGAGCGCCAGCCCGCCGTCACATGACTGAAAAGGTTCCGACGATCCCTGGGCCCGATAGGCATTAGTCTGTAGCCAAGACGCATTGAGGAACCGGTGTGGAGGGGGCAATTGAAAGGGTATCATCGCCGGTTGCTTGATAGCCGGCCATAGAGTGAGCCGGAGATGATTGGAAAACGAGTGGCCCTCGCGGAGAGACGAACTGCATGAATCCGCGTCTGCGAAGGACGAATCAGAATAAAGCCCCGCAGGACTGGGAATTCGTGCAGAGGTCTGGAAATATGCTGCTGCATGGAGGGGATGCGATAGATGGTCTGAGCCCTAATTACTTTTTCAATTGCATCGAAAACCTCGTCCACAATAGCTCATGGTGAGGAAGTCCATGGGTATCAAAATTATGTCGGAAATCAAGTGAGCACAGCCATTGCCGACCTGACTGCATGCTAGTTTCAGAGTTTAGACAGCCACAGCAAAAAGAAATTCATGAAGAACCATTTGGCTGCTTAATCTTAAAAGAATCATGACTACGGGTCATATTGTATCCTGCCGTCGATCATCGACGCCTTGTTTGCCCCAGGCATCGCAACGGGGAGATGACTAAGCTATTCATGCAATTCGGGCGCGCCTCTTTGGCCAGTTGACCTTCTAACAGGAGTTTCAGCAAACGGACAAAGCTGGAGGTGGGAGACCCTCCCTTTGTGCGGCGGGCGTGGCAGTATCACGCCTGGCTGAGCTCCATGCGCCGCCGCCGGATATCAGTGCTACTGATCTTGGACTCAAAGTTCTGCGCCGAGGTGTCGGCCACTTCCTCCACTGCGCCGGACTGCAGCACATCTACTTCCAATACTTCCAATGGCGCCCACCCCTTCTTTGCTCTTTCGTCGTTCACGGCTTTTCCACCAGCTCGAGTCTCTGCAGAGACGATCAGAGCGCGGAAGTTTTCTTCCGTGATGGTTGGACCAAAAGGGTCGGAGATCTCCACCAGGCGAATAGAAAGATTTGATGAGATCTTCACTACCACCTGCTTGCCATTCGGACCGGGTTTGTTGATGCGCTGGATTGCATTTGCATTATCTTTTGACGGCGCGAAATCAATGATAGCCGTCAAAAAGGACGCAACGCTGTGCCATCGCTCTTCCCAAGATTCGAGGAACTCGCGATACTTTTTGTTAACCAGCATCGCATCGCCCGTAATTCCGACAACAAAGTATCGTTGCTCGGCGCTTTCCGGCTCATCAACAGGATCAAGAGTAAAAGCCATGGCTGTAAGGAGAAGCTTATGACCAATATGCAGGTGATCAAAGGTACCTCCGAGCACAACCGAGTCGTTGATATGGGCCCCGCGATCTGCATCGGCGCGGAGAAGCGGCTCATGCGATGCAGACGCCACTCCGCTGGGAACCGTGATATAGCTTCTTGGACCTGCATACGGTTTGAACAATGACGCCAATTGTTGCCCTTCTGCGGAATCCAAAACGTAAACCTGGTCCCATCCTCTTTCGGACCCCGCGAGGGTCCGTAAATCAATCACGGGCCCCTGCAGAGGGCCATGCGGCTCCGATGCGGGCGCAGTATCATCGACAAACACTATCCGAACATCCACGCCACCTGGCCCGTCCAACTCCACGTCTTGTGCAGCGCTGATTGCTCCAATGACTGTGTAGAAATTGGCCAGTAGTCGCTGCAAACTAGCAAAGATCCTCGCTCGCGGTCGGTACTCTGGGGACAAAATTCCGGGAACGGTCAGTGCAATGTCCAGCTGGGCTATCCGATTGCGCGAGTTCGGCCCCTTGGCCAAATCTGAGAAGACCTGCGATAGTGCTCGTCCATAGGCATCTTTCAGTTGACGAACGGCGGATGATGGCGGGGCCGGCAGCAGCAAGAGGGCATACGGCGGGCTGATACGGTCACTGTCGGCCATTGAGTCGTCCTGTGGCATTCTCTCATTCAACATAAAGATCCTATGAGTCTACTTTGCAGATGCCGACATGTAACCTCAAGATCCCTGCTAAGCACGATTTCATCCCACTCGGAGACATTGTTAGCCTATTCGGGAAATGCAAATTACAGGTTCGAGTGAATTGGTGCCTCAGGCAAGAAGTACTTAGGTAACGCTGAGTCAGCACAGCGCGGGGAGACAGCGAGAGTCCGATCAACTTCGCCCGACGAGTTCCAGCACGATGCAGTGAGCAGAGAGGAGCTCTGCCCTATGCCCCGCCTGTATTATGCCCGTCGGTGCTGCCGCAACCCTAGTTCTGCAGGTTTCTGGGTCTAGAGCCGGCCACGTTGGGCATTCTGCCTGACGACCGATCCTCCTGTCCGCCGACTCGAACAGAACCCGCCCTCCAGCAATAATGACGAATCCCAACCCTCAGCAGCCATTTGACGCTGTCCGGCGGCCGGCGCCCTTTGCACGGCCGTCGGAGGAGCTTCATATTCCCATGTCAAGCAACACGGCGACGTCTCGACAGTACGGGCAGGACGGGAGCGCTGCCACTACCCACCAGCCACCGGCAATGCAGCAAAGCTCCTCTTACAGCACCGGTACCAGCGGGAACGCTCTGCCTGGGGCTCTTCAGCCGGGCAATGGACCCAATCGTCTCCCGCCGAGTACCTCAAATACCGCTTCGACCACCGCCCCAACGTCCCTCACTATCTCGACGCAGATGGCGCAGTCAAACCAGCAGTCGCGACCGCCAATGAGTCAATCGCATGCACATTCCCGGTCCAGTCCGGCCGGTCTGGAGCAGCAGCGGTACAAGCAGTATGGCGCTACGCCGGAGAATTCAAAATACACGTCTCCTCCAAGCTCCGGGTATCAGCCACAGACGCCGGCCGCAAGCAAGTATTCGCCCCTGGGTCTGGCGGATATTCGGCCGCAGACGGAATCGGGGATCAGGGATCAGTCGCTGACTTCCGGATCGAGCTCGTTTGGCGGGATGTACCAGGCTCCGACCAACAGCAACTATGTAGCGCCGTGGCCAATATACGCGGTCGACTGGTGCAAATGGCCGATATCTTCCAGCAGCCCATTTACGGGGAAGGTTGCCATTGGAAGCTACCTTGAAGATAATCACAATTATGTACGTAGGATCACAGTAGTTCGAAAGCTGTTTTCTGAGCATGACTGACTCTGTCAGATTCAAATCATCGACGTGTACCGGACACAGCCCGATCCAGACACGCCGGGTGCCATGCATGGCGATGTACAGCTGGAATTCACAAAGACCGCGGAGGCCAACCATTCGTATCCAGTCACACGAATACTCTGGGAGCCTCCGTCGTCACAGAAGAAGTCGACTGACCTTTTGGCTACATCGGGCGACCACCTCCGGCTGTGGTCTCTTCCCAGTACTCACACAGGCCCGGTATCAAATTCTATCAATCGGTCATCGAATCAAAAATCTCCGCCCCCCGCCAAGCTGTCGCCTCTGGCCCTGTTGTCCAACTCAAAATCCCCGGAGCACACGGCGCCTATCACGTCATTGGACTGGAACACCGTGTCTCCGAGTTTGATCATCACGTCGAGTATTGATACGACATGTACGATCTGGGACATTCCAACCTTGACGGCTAAAACGCAACTCATTGCGCACGACAAGGAGGTCTACGACGTGCGATTTTGTGCGAATAGCGTGGACGTGTTTGTCAGCTGCGGGTGCGACGGCAGTGTCCGCATGTTTGATCTGCGCAGCCTCGAGCACAGCACCATTATCTACGAGCCGTCGGAAAAAGCCGAAAAGAGTGAGTATCATCCAATTGATGGGAGATATTGGACCAGTAGGCTCACGGTGTTTGTAGTTAACCAGGGTAATTCCAGTCCTTCTCATCCTCCGCCGGTCTGGCCTCCGCCATTGCTCCGAGTAGCCAGTACGTTCTTCTCTTCTGTCTGCCGAACATTGCACATGGTACTGACAGATCGCAGCATCACCTCACGACACTCATCTTCTCGCAACCTTTGCACAAGACTCTAACCTCATCCGCGTCCTCGACGTCCGGCAGCCTGGCCAAGCGGTCCTCGAACTCAAAGGCCACTCTGCCGCGATCAACAGCATCGAATGGTGCCCCAGCCGGCGCGGCATCCTCGCCTCTGGCGCCGACGACTGCCTCGTGCTAGTCTGGGACCTTCTCAACCAGCACAACGCGGCGCAGATCTACCATCCCCCTTCTACTTCTTCCTCCTCATCTTCGATCAATCACCACTCCCATCACCATCACCATCATCACCATGGCCACACTCCCCAGGAACGCGGCCCCTTCGCTGCCTGGAAGTGCGACTTTGAGATTGCGAATCTCAGCTGGTCCCCCGCGGGCGCGACAACGCTTACTGGCCATCCACGTGATTGGTTAGGAGTGTGTGGCGGGAAGGGGTTCTGGGGGGTTGCGATGTAGGAAAGTCTCTCGACGAAGAAAAACGAAAGAGTCAAGAAAAAAGAAGACGAGCGTATATGAAAGAGATCGTGTATGTGTGTGGGCCATATGGTTATGATTGTTTTCTTGTTCTTTTTCTTGATATCCTGCGGTTTCGTTTCTAGATATATGCATGGCCTTGGTCGATGTTTGTTTTACTGATACAAATTTGCATGAATGATGAAATGCTTTCCACTGATCCAGCAGTTCCATGCATCTACTAAATATATGTACTCTAGGTCTCAATATGTAGGGTCTAATGTATACATTAAGCAGTTAATTACCCGCCGCAAGTAGTTTGCCCTCAAGCCACCTTGTGAACCGTACGCAGGGCACATCCACAACCCGCCAGAACAGATCCGCCAACCACAGTGACAACGCGAGACACAAACTCCACCCGATTGCGGCACCAGTGCAGAACTGGAAGTTCGTCTCCCGGCCCGTGATAGCCCAGATGCGTGGCATCAGCGCGAAGCCCAACCCATGTAGGATCGGCCCGTGCACGATATAAAACGCGTATGAGATGCGGCCGAGGTACTGGGAGACTGGCGCGGTGAAGAGCCGCTGGATCGCGGCGCAGTTAGTAATGGCGTGCACGAGCATGAATGCGCCGAGCGACTGCGGGAAGCGGTGCGGTTCCGGGTAGGTCCGCGGTGTGAGCTCTGCGAGCCATTTGAAGCCGGGGGTGTAGCGGCCGGCGGAGTTGGGCGAAGACGCGACATAGAGTCCGAAGACGAAGAACCACTTCCAGAAGAGGGTCGCGTGCTGGCCAAAGATGTGGTTCACCGGGTGGCTACTCTCGGGCGCTTTCTCCCCGGCATCGGGCAGTGTGTTTGCGGGCCTGTTGCTGCTGTTTCGAGGTGTCGTCCACACACCGTTGGCCAGGTCAATCTCCGCCAGCACCAAGCCCCCCAGGAACAGCACGACGTCCCAACGACCCCATCGAGCAGAGAACCAGATCAGCAATGCCTCGAGTACCAGACGGATCCGTGTCGTGAAACGGCTGATTGCGAGAAGGGACAGAAAGAGCACAATGGAACAGCGAAACTCAACAGGTATCGTCCACAGGTGCGGATTGTAGTTGTTGTAGTAGAGCTTCCAGCTCCAGCAGTTCGTCAACCTAACGACGGTTTTGTACCAGTCCCAGAGTTGCTCTGAGGTGGTTTCCATCACAGGCGGATGCTGCTCATTCACACCCGTGATTGTGCCTCCACGGTCCACCACCCGTCGGGATTCATTATACAGTCCGAGCTGCACTGCAACCAAAACACAAAACATTCCAATCATTGTCGGGAGATACAGACGAAATGCTCGACGGAAGGTGGCTGACGACAGGACCGTAAAGGTCTGCTCATAGGAGCGGCTCCGGATTGTCTTCAGCGGGCGAAATGACAAAACGTAACCTGATATCACAAAAAATATGGCCACCATGACATGGCCCGATATCAACAAATGAACGATTGGGAGTTGATGGATGCCGAAGTTGCTGTTTGCAAATCCCCATCCCAGATGGGTATCGTATGTATACGTGAAAAAAAAGTGGAAATTATAGACCAAGAGGCAAGCCCAGCCCCTCAATCCATCCAGTGCTGCAATATCATTCGATCTTTGTGGCTTCGGAGGGTCGCCGCCAGCGGCTTCCTGCAGATAACTGGGAACAAGTGCCAGACAAAAGCGCGACAGGATGCGCTCGAGGAACTCTAGAAACTCCTCATCGTGCTGCATTGCTGGAGACATCGCCCGAGACCGGCTCATAGACGATCGGCGACGGCTCTCTGGAGCGATTTCGTGTTCGGGTCGAGGATGCCCGGCAGCATTGAGCCGGGATAGGGGGTATGTCTCCATGGGTGGTGTCTCCGCTGTACGAGGTTTGGTGTGCGTTATTCCAAGACAAGTTCATATACAGTATCCAATCCAGATCAGCCCTCGAGCATGCCTTTAACACTCTTATCCCCCGTTGGCCTTTAGATTCACCTCCTGAGACAGGCGGCTTGGATTACCGACTCCAACGTCGAGAGGCTTGACTGTGCGAGGTGCCACGGGGCACTTGTATGACGACTGGTGGGACATTCGAGCTTCCGTTAATGCACCAGTTGCCCTCTCCAGGGGATGTTGCAAAGTTGCATATGCACAGGGGGATAGCCGCCCTACATTTTCTGGGGCAACAGAGGAGGATTGGCAGGGACGCAACAATGAAGCACGTGATTACACGTGACTCACTGTCTGTCTTCTCACGTGATTACCTGATTCGTCTCGCAGACAAAGCTGCGACTGGATGAAAGAGCGCTGACAAGAGTCGTTTCAGCCGGACAAAAGCATAGCAATCGACGATAATGAGGCATTGGAGTTGGAATTGAACTGTTCCCTCTCATGCGACCGCTCCAAGCTGCGTAGCGCGCGAGATCCTTAGCTTCAGATCCTTATTGGCAGCGCTGCAGCCTCCTTTTGGGAGCGGCCAAAGCCCGATCCTCACGACTATCTTCGCTCGCTTTGGGAATTCGTTGGTCCATTCTCCGGCTTCATCTTGATCGGTTGCGCTTCGTATTGTTGTGCCGCGCTCCAGGTATGATCCTGCTCTACCCAAAATCGCCGCGCAGCCAGACTAATTTCTTGTCAGCTGGCAAACGCGCGAGGCTCAGGCTCCCAGCAGTCTCAGCTTGCGACCCTCGCTGTGCCTCGACCGGGAAAGATTCTAAACCATCGTCCAATGCTCCTGCCCTGATTCTTTCCGCGCGCGATTTTCGGCCCGCTAACCGTCTCTTGTTTGGATGAAGGTCGCGGGGTTGGCCAACTGGAACGTGACCCGTCACCATGGATTTGCGCTCGATTATGAACAGCGACACGGGAGGGCCCGCGAGCAGTCCGACCCGGCAGTCAACGACAGACTCGCTGCGCTCGCCGAATGAAGCTTCGACTCCGAACTCGACGCACAATTCCAACAGCTACTTTGCGCGTCCGCCTCAACCGCAACCGCCCCCGATACAGCCACCGCACCATTCGCCATCCTCGCTCTACGGCTCTGTGCAGTACACCTCCCCGGTGTCCACCACGCCTGGAGGACCGCCGCTTCAGCATGCCCGGAGCCCTCCGCCGCCGTTGCATCCGGTCGCTCGTGATCCATATCCCGGCACCCCCGCCAGCCCAGCAATGTATTCCCCGCAGCAGGTGCCGCGCCTTTCTTCCCCATATACCTCACAGTATACCGGACCGGCTTCTTACCAAATACAACAGCAGCAGCAGGGGTCGTATTTTGCTCTTCCAGGTCATCAGTCCGCGCCTCTTGGACATGGTCAGGCATCCAGATCGAGCTACTCGTCCCACTCCAGCGAAAGCCCTCATTCAGCCACGGCGCCACAGCAGCTTCCTCCTCCTCAAAGCTTTTCACCCACGGGTGGCCGCCGCTCGCAGCCGGGAACTCCTCTTGGCCCGCCACCAGCAACATTCCCACGACCTCCTTCCCAATCCGCTCGACCACCCTCGGCCGGACACGATTCACATCACACTCCATTGCCACCCGTGTCCTGGGGCTCTCCAGATGGATTGGGGTCGGCGTCGGGGAAAGCTGCGTCGCCGCCATTGCAGCCTACGCCGTCGCCTCGCACCGAAGTCGAACAGGGCAACCATGATAACACGTCGGGCCAGCATCCAGGAGAGGTTAGGCGAGAACGGGAAAGAAGCGTCAGTGTGAGCCCGAAGACAGTCCTGCCGCGGCAGAGTTTCCCGCCGGATGTCGCCGGTACGCCGCGGCAGACCACAGCAAACGAAGAACGGCGAAAGTCCAGCCAATCAAGCCCGCCAGGCAGCGCGTCATCTCATCGTCGCAATGGTTCGCTTCCGACACCATCATCACCGTCACAACCGCATCCGGCCCAGCAGTCTCACTCCCAGTCAGTGGCGGGTCATGTGGAGGGTTCCCCGTCGAGCAGTACAGCGGCCCATGATCGTTCCCAGCCAATGACGACAGCAACAAAGGCAGAACCTAGTGAGACCGTGGACGTGCAGCCAAAGCGCAAGAAAGTGAGGTATGACGAGCCACCAATTTACGCGCGAAAAGCCCCCAGAAGGTCAGGAATGCCGCCGGCTATACCCAACCCGAGGCCACCGTTTCCCAAGCATTCGACAGAACGATTTTTTTCGCCGGATCAGCAACGGCCAGCCGCGGCGCCACCCGCACCTGCCAACCGCCCTGTTCCCAACGGCGCAGCTCCGGCCGTCAGTCGTAAGCCGATCGCACCGGCGCCGGAGCCGACGTATGGCCCATTGGGGCCGTGGGAGCCGTCAATCACCGGGCTGATTCCGCATGAAGAGTTGACAAAGGTAATTTGCGACTTTTTATTCCAGCAGGTCGTCCTCCGGAGAGATCTAGGGACGGGACCACCAGGGGTCACCGCGACGGGGCCGATGGCGGTCCTGGAGGTCGAGGCGAAATTGGGACAGCTCATTGACCGGGATCGCGGGGGACGTCTGCGTTTGCCGGTATTGTCGGAATGTATTCTGAACAGGGAGGAGATGGGTTCTCGTACGGCGTTTGAGAGTTCGATGAGCTTGGTAAGAATCTTGCTCCAAACGAACCTACGTGATGACGGCAACGGCTGACGTGAGCGATTTCCTATGTAGAACCAACACCGCGCAATGAACAATTTCCTTAACGAAGCCGTCAAGGCATCGCTGCCATCTGCCTCTGGCAACCGCATTCCGCTGTCCTACGCGCACAAAAAGGAACGCGACACCTTTTACGAAGTCTCAACGAACGAGCTGCCACCGGTCGTGCAGCACAACCTGCACCCGCGCCACAAGCCGCGTGTGCGCGTGACAACGGACCAGCAGACTGGTGAGGTGATTGCGCAAATCGTCAAATGCCGCATTGCGGACCTAGACGTATACAGCCCGCGCACCAACGTCGACTGGCGCGTCAGCGTAAACCTCGAGATGAACTACGATGGCGACGTCCGGCTCCTGACACCGTCGGACGGCGGCGGCGCACGCGGCCGGCCAGGATCAGACAGGAATAAGGACCGGATGAGTTATCGGCATTTGGCGTATCAGATTGATTTGACGCAAGTGGCTATACCAGAGGTGCGCAAGAGCATCATCTCAAACTCACTGGAAGTGTACTAATTATAATGTGTTTCTAGGCCCCCGGCCGAACAGACTTTGAGCACGAGCTCGAAGTCGAAGTGTCAGCCGCCGAAGTGCGTCGGCAAGGCGACCTCGCCATGGCCGGCGACCCCAAGAACCAGTACGAGGATCTAATCAAGGGGTTTATCGATAATATCCGAGTTCTGGCGCGGGCTGTGCCCGCTCAATGAATGAGGTTCGATGATCGTCACGATATGTCCTATAGAGTGGATTACCCTTGCGAATATTTGTCGGCGCTTTTCTGTCAGTTTAATTACTGTTGTAATACTCTTTATATTTCTCGTCATCTGTTGATGCTGTTGTTTCCCTTGACAAGCTCAACGGCCTCCCGCGAGATGTGGTTCTTGGACCCATCTTTCTCCTCTCCTCTGCGGATTGTCTAAGGTTATCTCTCTCTGGTTTTACGTCGGATAGTATTTTTTTTTTTTTTTCTCTGTTCTTTTCTCTCAGATCACATGTGCGTGGCTATCGGAGAGAAGACTCGATGGAAAGGCAAGAAGGATAATATGGAGTTGTCTTTTGTGTATCATCAGGTTCATCATTTATCAGGAGGGCTAATCAATCGCACACGAGGAGGATAGGTCAAGATAGTTGTGGACCTGTATGTATGTAGTAGTTTTATGACTTGGGGATGATGAATTGTTGACGTTCTATTATATTCCGAATCATCAATACTCCTACCTGGTTGATTGGTAGCAGAACCGTAGTAGTGTACAGAATAAACACCAAATCGACTACATCAGCATGCACAAGACGTAAATCGGAACGACACGAAAGCATAAAACCCGATTTCTCATTGTAAATCAAGGACTCGGCGTTCCCTCTTCATACCTCGGCCCGCCGTCATCCCCGCCAACCGCTGGAGTCGGTGCATCGTATGGCCGGCTACTGTCCCCGCCGGCGTACGCGCCAGGAGTCGGAGCATTGAGCGCGGCCGGCGTTGGCGCGGAATCAGGCCATCGTGGGGTTGGAGCCGTTGCCGCCGACGCACCAGGTGTCGGGGCGCTGGCGTACGCACCAGGTGTAGGCGCCGACGTGTAGTCACCGCCGGGCGTAGGCGCGTCGAAGCCTTTGCTTGTACTGCTGCTGCTGGTGTTGTTGGCGGCGGAGCTCGATACATTTGCGTTCCAAGCAGGTGTGCGGCTGCCGCTGGGATTGGCCGCACCCCATGCCGGTGTGCGCGAGCCCGCGGCAAAGGCGTCGAACCCGCTTGACCCGGAACTCGAGTCGTAGGGCGTGCGGGCCCCGGCGTTCCAGGCCGGCGTGCGGCTGCCCCCGTACGCAGTGCGGCTTCCATCGTACGGGTTCGATGTACGCGACCCGTCCGCTCTCCATGCGGGGGTTCGCGAGCCACTCGCCACCGCTGATCCCCATGCCGGAGCTGTGAAAGTTTGGGTTAGCATGGAAAGCCAGCCGATACATACGATAATGGAACTCACTCCTTGCTGAGGATGGAAGGCCCCACGCCGGCGTGCGCGAGGAATCCGGCGCCCCCATAGGCGTCCGTGAACCTGACCACTGTCCCTGTGATCCTGCGGCTTCAGGCACCCGTGGCCGCCCCCCGCGTCCCATGTCGATGGTCTGACCTGTAACGGGACTAGTATCATGTTAGTGTCTTGTCGTAGGTAAATACCAAACCAATAACTTACTCTTTGACAACGACAAACTCCCGCTTAACCATCACCTTGGTGCCCTTGGTATGCAGCTCGACGCGGACCAGATCCTGAGTCGTTTCCGTGACAATCCCAATAAGGCCCTTGTGCGTGCCGCGCGTGATCGCAACCGATTTTCCAATCAGTTTGTCCCGCCCAAAGGACCGCGGTGGTGGCATGTCGGTGCGCTGAGGCGCGTTTCGCAGCAGTGCCGGGTTCATCTTGGTCAAATCCGGCCCCGATGGCCGGCCGCTCTTTGCGGAAACAGCCACAACACTCGGTGTTCGGACAACCATGATTCCGGCGTTCTCAGTCTGCGATTTGTTGTGCAGGAACAGGAACGAGCGATAGATGTGCAGCACCTGGCCCCTCCGCTGCTCCCCATACACCTCCCGCACCGTGTCGCCGACACGAATCTCGGCGCCGTTCCGGTCGGTGGCCACAGCGTCCTTTCGTTTCGGGACCTTACCGACAATGCGTGACGGTAGGACATTCCGAACGGACCCATCCTGGTCGATGACCTTCAGGGACTCTCGGTCAACCTGGATAACGCAGGCCACATTCGTAGCGCTTCAGACCATCAGCACTCTGCACGTTATTAGGACCGACCAGTTCTACTTACTCTAGTTGCACCAAATCGTGCACATCGTAGTTGCCCAGCCTGCCGTCGGCCCCGGTCTCCGTCGAGAGCCGCAAGTCCTTGCTAAACACCGTGATCTCCTCCATACTCGTATCGCTAAGGAGCGTGACCTGATCGTCATTGATCGAGATCACCATACCGAGTTCACCCTGGTAGCGGCTGCCCCCAATGACCTTGACATGGTCACCTTCACGGAAACGTTTCCGGAGAGTATTCTGGGGCGCGTCAATCTTTTGCCCGGCGAGCTCGCCCTCCGTTACCTCCAAGGTAACCACGTCGCCTCTGGTTGAAATCGTCTTGCCGACAATACCCTCCTGCTCACCACGGTAGACTTCGACTTGGTCTCCAGGGCGGTACGCCTCCTCCGCGCTTGGACCCTTGATGGTGGCGGCCAAGGACGCAAGATCCAGACTGTCAGTTCCATCTTCACCTCCTCTGGCAAACATCGTCACCTCCTCCAGCCGCGGGTTGACGTTCTTGGTGATCAAGTGCTGAATCTTCATTTCTTTGATGAGGAACCCGTCCACGTAGGTCTCGCCAAGATAGTTCCATGATCTTCCGGCCAAATTCGATGTGGATGTGAGATACTTTCGATGTTTCTTTTTCGCTTCGGCCTCGCTAAATAGACGCTGTGGAGGTCTCGCGACGGGCGTGGCATTCGATCCGAATCTCTTCCTCTTCATTTCCAGAGTATTGCTGTTACTGTCCTCATTCAGGCCATAATCGAGGCGCGGCACTAGCCTCACAGTGACTGTGAGGCCGTTGGTCTCGACCTCTTCAATCTGGGCTAGATCCCCCTGGTATTTGCCGCGTTTGATACGCACCCAGCCGCCAGGGACAAGCTCTTCTGACTTCTTGACGTGCAAAAGATCCGGCATTTCCTTGACCGGGATCAAAATCATCTTGTTTCTTGGATAGACATCAAGCAGCCCGTCCAGTGCTTCCATGACATCGGCCTGTCTGCGGGCCTCGACGTAGATGAAACCGGCCATAGTTTTCCCGCGCTCGAATGCAGAAATGATCTTCAATCCATTACGGGTGCCAGGCGGCCGTTGTTCAACGCGCTTCTGAATGTTGAACACGACATCGCGCTCCTTACCTGGCTTGCAACGGACGGCCCAAATGCTTGGATCATCGACACTCGGCAACAACAATCGCTTGGGAACGACGACTGAATCGGTTGCCGCCGCACGATTCCGGCCGTAGCGCTCCTTTAGTGCCTGTGCCTGTTTCTCGGCATCCATGGTGGCCTCCAGCTCGCGTTGCCGGTCCAGCTGTCTGTGTCTCATGTCGTCCATCATACTGCCAGAAGGAAGCGCATCCATGTCATCCGGATGCAGCTCCGGGCCGCCGAGACCATCTCCCATGTCGTCCTCATCTTCTTCTATCTCCTCGTCGTCCTCATCGACACCAGCTTCTTCTTCGAAGAACTGGCGCAGTCGGTGCCTTCTTCGTTTACGCGGTGGGCGACCCTTTGCCTGTATCAGTCATGCCTTCCATTGCGCAGGCTCGACCATTGCAACTTACCGAAACAGCATCATCATCATCCTCTTCTTCTTCGTCCTCCTCATCCTCCTCGTCGTCCTCCTCCTCATCTTCCTCCTCTTCTACTTCTTCTTTCAAATCTCCCGCATCCTCATCCACAGCCTCATCATCCTCGTTGGCTTCATCCTCTGCGGCGTTCTCCGCAGCCTCGGCGTCGGCCTCAGCTTCAGCCTTTTTACGATTTGGCTTCACATCTTCCTCTTCTCCTTCCTCGGCGTCCGACTCGACAACAGGTGCAGGGTTGAAGTCATCGTCATCCTCCTCAGACCCAAGATCCTGATTCAGGAAGTGTTTCGTCGACATCGTGATCGAAGGAAGTCAATCGACGAAGCACGAACAGTGGAAAGCCAGGAAGAGAATAGCACGCCAAGTGGCGGCGGTGTGAAATACCACGCCCCAGCTAACCAACCCGACTTTTACGGAATATGAGAGGTCTGCAGTCGATCGCTTGAACGGGATCGGAATCTCGTGCCTTGCAAGACTCGAACCGAAGGAGCTTCCACCGCCAGGATGGAAGAGTCCCGCCCGATGTAAGACCAGCGATGCGACGGTTTTAGGAGAGTCGCAAAGACGCTAGGGAAAGCTGAACGAGAAAGGAGTGGAAAATTCCTCGCGTGTTGATCAAAGAATCAATTATCTACTCTTCTTTGGATCCGCTCAACTTGACGCGATGCCGGATTGCACAATTGGTCGTTATGTCCAGCCGCAGCTAGTTAGCCACAGTTAGCCACTAGTTAGTGAAGGTACAGAGTACTCCGTATTAAGTAAGCAGAATATCCCGATTTCGCACTAGTTGGTTATGGTCCACCGTAGAACTTAAAGCCATTATGATTGGCTGTTCTAGAGGTAAGTAGTCAAGGCAGTTGAGACGGGGTAATCCGTGTCTTTTCTCCGTAACAGATTTAAAATTGATGAACCCTAACCCTACTCCCTTCAGCACTTCCAAAATCCTAGATGGGAGCTTGTATTCGCGCCCGCCGGGCCTTGCCATGTTGACCCAACATGAATTACTGCAGGTTTATTCTCGAAAAGGAACCGCGAATTCTGGTCACCTGCTTGGACAAGACGTATTAGCGATGCAGCAACGTGGAACTCGTTCCCGACTGTAGAGTACCTGGTACGACTGGCAGGAGTTTTGCAGAATGGGCGAAAGATTGCGCTTATTCGTACAGAAGATGTACTGGCGCCTGATGGTTTGCCGAAATATCAATCCTGTGCTTCCTGCTGGCTGCGGAGCTCTATAATCTGCAATGTGGCGGACAAAGTTCGTTACCTACTTCCTCTAGGTACATGTCAGCCTAGTCCGATACGAGCCACACAGGATTGCGGACATCCGCAAATTTGTATGTAGAGTTGCTCTGTCGAATCCTCCCACTCCTTCATCTGCACATTCATTTTGGTATGTGGCTGTGATTATTTTTTTTTTTTT
>NW_027192365.1:168882-183558 GCF_041956635.1 Thermomyces lanuginosus | reverse complement strand
AAAAGATATAATTCAAGGTACAACAGAGTACTGGAAGCATTCATTTTAAACCCAAAGCAAGGCAGTTCGCAAAGAGAAAGTCTGCTGTGTTAGAGGACAAATCAGTTCCTCGTAAGTCCAACATCTTTCAGTGTCTCAATTGCTTCGAACTTCCACGCCAATACTCACCTCTTTGGCTCTTCCCGGCAAGGATATTTTGGCCATGAGAACTAATTCAGAAAATGTCTCGCTTCGGCTCAGCGAGTATTTCGATCTCCGTGCTCGAGCTTATGGAATGTTGCGGGCACGCGAGCCGGAATTGATGCAAGATTCACGAGGCACATTTCTTACGTCCGAACTAATCAAATCAATCGTCGACCTACTTGAGAATAGTGCAGATGTTAATGCACAAGGCCGCATACTTGGCAATACCCTTCAGGCTGCTTCTATCGAAGGAAACAAGGAAGTTGTGGTGCTGCTTCTGGAGAGAGGCGCAGATGTCAATGCATAAGGAGGTGAATAGGCAATGCTCCGGGGCTTTTAGTGTCAACTAAAACGAGGAAGCTGTGGAGCTGCGGCTGGAGAGAGGTGCTGATGTCAACACACAACGTGGATACAATGACAATGCTTTCCAGACTGCTCAATGGAGGGAAGATGAAAACAGGAAGATGGTGACGAGAAGCCTCATCGTTTCCATGCATTTGTTCTTTGGGATGTCCTACTAGAATTACTTCGTTCTAGGAACTGTCTCCAGATCTTCAGCTTCTTTGATGCAGGCATAAATAACTATTTTACATTCAAATGAATCAAACAAAATCGCAGCATCTGGCCTTATGAACCCTAGCACTCATATGTACTATTCAAAGTGAAAAACAAACCAAATTGAAATCATAACTTCATTCCCAGCAACTGATGCACCCGCAAACTCTGCCGGATGCTGAGATCGAGCATGATTTCCTCACTGCCACCAGGGATTGCGTAGGCACGGACGTCGCGGTACAGCCGCTCGATTTTACCGCCCTGTCCGCCGCGGCTGTAGCTCAGACCGCCAAAGATCTGGCTTGCCTCGCGCGCGCAGAACTCGAAGGTGGTGGTCGACTGCGCCTTGAGGCCGGCAATCGCACCGCCCAGCTTGAGCATTGCCTCTGTCTCGTCCATCGACTGCGCCTGAAAGATGATATTCTCCAGCCAGTTGTACGAGGCCTCGATCTGGCGGGCCATGTGCGCCAGCTTCATCCGAATGACCGGATGGTCAATGAGTCTCTTGCCAAAAGTGCGGCGCTTGTGGGCATATTTGATGGACTCTTCGTAGCAAACGCGCGCGAATCGAAGGCACTGGATGACAATGCCCAGGCGCTCGTGGTTGAAGTTCATCATGATGACTGTAATCGTCAGGAACGCACGTACTTATCGGCATTAAATTGAAGTTGAGACGTACCCTTGAAGCCCTGGTTTTCCTTGCCAAGCAGGTTCTCCACAGGCACCTTGACATCCTCGAAGGTAATGTAGGTGGTGCCACTGCTCCAGACACCTTGGCAGTCCATGCGTCGGGTGCTGACGCCCTTGGCCTCGCGCTCGATGAGGAGCACGCTAATACCGTTCATGCCCGGGCCACCGGTGCGGACTGCTGTGGTGAAATAGTCGCTCCAGATGCCGTTTGTGATCCACTTCTTCTCGCCGTTGACGATGTAGTATTTGCCATCCTCGCTCAGCTTGGCCTCGCAAGTGAGGTTGGCGACGTCACTGCCCGCGTCTGGCTCGGTGATGGCCAAGCAGATGCGCTTGTCACCAGCCAAGATTCCGGGCAGAATCCTATCCACCAGAGACTTCTTGCCGAACTTGACGAGCGGTGGGCAGCCGATGCCGAAACCACCGATCAGATTCCAGACGACACCACCACTCGCTGCGCGAGAAAGCTCGTCCGTGATGATCATCTCGTGGAAGAAGTCCCACTTCTCCGGCGGCACGGACTTGACTGTATTCTTGACATATTGTGCCGGATAGCGTGTACCAAGGAGACCCGCCAAGTAGCCTCGCTCACCCATCTGCTTGTAGATCTTGGGAGGAACTTGCTTGGCCTCATCCCACTCCGTCACGTAGGGCTCGATTTCAGTCTCCACCCACTGGCGCACTTCTTCGCGAAGGGCGGCATGTGTGGCATTGTAATAAGGGGAATGATACTGCGATATAGAATGGGCTCAGCGCGAATTTTCCAAGCATTACAACCTGAGGGGTGACATACGCCTTGGTACCAAGACGGATCTCCAAACGGAATTAACTCTCCATAGGGATCCAAAACAACCTCCGCCTTGGCCGGCTTCGCGTTCTTGTAGGCCTCCGAATCATACGTGGCCGGAGTCGATGATGACGACGCGGATGCAGACGAAGACGCAGCATCCTCCTTCTTCTTCGAGTCCAGGGAGCCAATCTGGAGCTGTGCCTTGTACTTCTTCAGGATACCCTCATTGTGGTACTTCCAGAACTGCTTCGAAGCGTCCTTTCCCGCGACACGCTGCAGGACTGTCCGCTATAATTAGCACTGAACTCCGGCTTTTGCTCGGCTGCCAAGGAAGCGGAACATACTCTTCTTGCCACCTGAACGGCCAGATTGTCAGTCTCAGTTTGAACACATCACGTCAAAAACAGCCAACATACCTGGATGCTCGTCCTGGAACTTGGTCAGGTCGTAGACATCTTCATCAATAATCACCCACAGGCTGTCCGCCTTGTTATGGGATGCGACCTGGTCCTTTGTAAATGTTTGCGACATGTTGGTGCCTGAATATACACTGGTTGGAGGACTTGTAAAACAGCGTTCCAATATTAATATTCAACAGAACAATGTTTATCCCAGTCGCACCGCAGGAAAGAAAAGGATCAAAATTTCTACCCTCCAGGCGAAGAAGAGCCCCATATTATTATTTAGTCCCCGGATTTCACATGCTTAGGGATCGAATGAACGGATGTTCGCCTAAGTGGTGACGATAAGAATAATTTACCCTCGCTCCCATTGGACCGCGCACCTCGGCATGCGTCATAACTGCCATATGAGGAAATTCCGAGGTACTTCGAGCCACGTGATGAGCTTGCCGAAATGGGCCGAGTAGCCAGGATTGAGGGTCCCAAACCCCAACTTTTCACATGTGAAAGCCGAGCCAGTTCCGATTCGGCCCCTGCTCGGAATCTTAATCTGGGGTCTGGGGTTAGTGCAGGCTGAGAAAACCCGGAAGAAACCCTGAGCCCTAACCAGTTCGACGAGAAAGGATACACTACTACGAGAAACCCATGTATATACTCGAAAACATCCATTTCTAGTATTACATTCAATACATGAAAAACCATAACGAGATCTCTAGTCCTGATCCATATGATCCGTCTCATAACCAAACTCATTCGGGACTGGTGCATCTTCTTCGCCCTCTTCCCCTTCATCGACGGCAGTGAGGACGCCTGCGGCCAACGCGGCTCCAGTGGCAGCCTCCCGCTGCGGGGTCTGAAGAGCCGAGATACCGGCGGCGGCCGCCTGCAGGCGATCCTGGAGGCTTTCGGCCTGCTGCTGTTGCTGTTGCTGCGGTGCAGCAGCGGCCGGCTGTGAGACTTTGCTGGCGCGCAGTTCGATTGTCTCGCGCTCCTTGTCAGGCTCCTTGTCGAGGACAACTACCACACCTCCGGTGGGCTAGAAATAGAATTAGTCTATTGAAGTTGCAGCTTGGAACAATAGAACTCACCCTCTTTACCGGCTCGTATCTTGGATCAGGGAAGGTCAGGTACTTCAGCTGCGCAGGGAGAACGCGCGACATGTTCTCCAGCTCATAGCCGACTTTCTCCTTCTCTGGCTTCTTCTTTTGGCCCTCGGCCGCTTCTTTCTCGCCCTCCTTAGCCTCCGCGCCCTTGGCTTCCTCAGCCTCAGCCTTGTCGGCGGAAGGTTTGGGCGTCGTAGGTGTCTGGTCAACATCCATGCTCTCCCGTCGTTGTTGTTTCTCACGGCGCTGCGCGCGACGTTTGGCCTGTACTGTGGTCGAGAGAACCGCCGTCTTCACCTTCTCCGGTGCCTCGTCCGTCTTGACCTCCTGCTCAGGAGGATAGTCGAACAGGCTGGGTCTCGTGTTGCTGTGGAACTTGAAGACAGGAACCTCCAACTTCTGGTCCACGCCGATAACGGCAGTGGGGGTAAAGCTGAGTGACAGGAAGTGGGCCAGAGGGAACCAGTACCAGTACTGGAGGAACACAGCAGCGCCTACGATGCCGGGCATGTTGAGATTGCCAGTCTGGGTCTGGAGGCTGATGGTGCAGTTGCGGCCGCCGGCGTCGATGATACCGAGAGCGAGTGCAGCGCCAAACTTGGCCATGGCATCCTCGTGACGGTCGCCAATGACTTTCATCATCGCTTTGCGGATAGAGCCCACCTTGGGGTTCAACGCGTCGTTTTGCTGGATCAAGACCATAGCCAGCGAGATAAGAGCTCCCTGTCGAACAAAGTCGGTCGGGTCCTTGAGCATCGGCTCCAGTAAGTCGACGGCTTCGTCAAGTCCAGTGCCGGCGCACGAGATACCCAGGGCCATCGCAGAGCCGTATCGGACGTGGGGATTGTACGACTCGGAGAGCAACTCGACCATGCGTGGTACGCTCTGGTACTTGCGGAAGAGAATGAAGCCCAAGCTCATCACGGCTACTCGTCGAACATCATCGTTGACATCACTAACCGCGACGTGGAGCAGCTTGCGAACTGCCTTGTTGCTGCTCGTGCCGCAGTAAGCCAAAGCGATAGCCATAATGCCACCGTAGCGAAGGGTGGGATCCGGATCGCCCAGCAAGCCGTTGATCAACTCATCAGCGGCCTCTTGGCGACCGTACATGATGAGGGCGATACCCATAGCCAACCCACGCACGATCTTTTCGTGCTGAGTTTCATGAGCGTACTGCACCATTTCCTCCAAGAGTTTGACGTTGCCAGTTCCCAGCATGACAAGGCCCAGAGCGACGCCCACAGCCTCGCCGTTGATTGCTGAGTCGCTATAGAGCACAGTCTTGAGGTCGTTGACGATTCCTTCATCGCCAGTTGCCATTGCAGCGACACCCAGACCAAGGGCACCACCATGTTGGACAACTTCCTCCGTAGCCTTCTTGAAGTGGTCCCGAATCAGCTCGACGGCAGTGCCGCCGTGGTTGGCGTAAATCAAACCAAATGCATAGAGGGAGCCACCCTGGCTGTACACGGAACCGTGGCTGCCGACACCAGAGATGTGCTCCTTGGGCAGGTATGGTGCAAGGAGTTTCTGGCCTTGCGACAGGTTGCCACGGTGGATAACACCAAGAGCAGCAGTGGCGGTGAATTTGGACCAATTCACGGCCTTGCCGAGCCACTCTAAATTGTCGCGGAAGAACTTGTCATGTGTTGTCCCAGCGTGCATGAATGCATTGGACAGTGTGACCGCTGAGTGGAAGATCGAATTCCGAGCTTCCAAGCTGTCCCGAATCTTGTTGAGAATGGTGATGTCGGCCTTGTTACTACGGTAAAGGAATTCAAGACTGAGTTGAATCGTTTTCACGCCGTCAAGAATCTCGCGGATGGCTTTGAAGGCTTCGCGTGCTTCTTTGGAGAGCTTGCTGTTTTCACCGAGCGTTCTTGATGATGACTGGTCCTGAAGCAATGGATCTGTCTCCTTCGCCTCTTCCCCACCTTGATCTCCAGTCCCTTCATCGGCCTGATCATCCGATGCATACTGGGCAATCCCTTCGGAGACTTTATTCAGGAACTCCTGAGTGCTATTGTCGTATAGATCGAACGAGATCTGGTAGGCTATTGCCAGGGATCTTGGATCGCCCTTCTCCACTAATTGCCGCAAGATATCGGTAGCCATGGAATGCTCGTTGAGATAAACGACACACTTGGCGATGGAAAAGTAGTCGGGTGAGGGGATCTCGTTCAGTAATTCGAGGATCAGTTTCAGAACCTAAACAAGGAGTCAGAGAATTCCCCTCTAGGTACTCCACGGTAAACTGACCTCATTCCGGAATCCTCGTTCTTGGAGAATGTTCATGCAGATATCCAGAACATACTCCATGAGCTCCTCGCCCTTTCTCGACTCACCCTGCCGCTTCGCATCCTCGCTGCAGCGCAGAATAGCCTTCCGAAGGACATCCAGATTCTTAGCCTCGATAGCAATACCAACGACCTGACGGTAACGCCTCTGTGCAAAGCATTGCTCGAATAGCCTCTCAATAACTGCTTGAAGTTGCGCCTCCACTCCACGCTTGACCACCAAGGCGGTCTCAGATTCCTTCGCGCCTGTGGTCTCAGCGCTAGCATATGAGGGGCCAGCGCCCGGCCCATCTCTCGAGAGCAAAGATTTGGAAGGAAGGGTGGACTGGGAGAACGGGGTGATTGGTGATGTCAGACTGGCAGAGGTACTCGTGGCGCCGTCGGTGGAGGATGGAAACGCAGTATTCAAGTTCGCCGGCACTTCCGCAGTGCTCGGTCTGCGGCTAGCGGAAAGTGCGATAAATGTGTCCACACATTTCGCTGTGGCCATGTCAGCAGAGGAAGGGTGTAATGGGGTATGTGCTGTGACGAACCAATGATCGTGTCCTCATACTCGCCACCGTTGTCGAGATTCAACCGCTTGCCGGCTCCAAGCGCAAAGACCATGCTCTCGTTGTATTCCTGGAGATGGTAGTATACCTTGGAAGCCACCAAGGCCGCAAGCTCGCGTTCCGGAAAAGTCTCATCTTCGTAAAGAGCCTCACTAGACACTTGCTGTCAGCCGTGGACGCCCCATTGCCAGAAGCAGAGACTGCTTCTGCAGAAAAGGATGCAGTATGAAACATACATCTGCGGAATTGCGTCGACAATGTCGGTCCACAGCTCATCGACTTGGGCATCAAGCGCCTTCAAGGCATACACCTTAACCTCCGGATCCGGCTCGGAAAGGTAGCCGACCAGGCCTGAGGCCGACGAAAGGCCGACCATGTTGCAGTTGCAAGTGAGCTTCCGTAACTCTGTCGGTCGGAGGCGGTCCTGACGGTCGGAGTTGTTGAAGTCTCAGGTGGGATGGGTGTTTCGCTGAGCGGTAGGAGGGAAGTAAATTCGTCCGATCCGGCGACTAGAGATGACGGGAAGGAAGAAGTTCGCAGTGCAGGAATCGCAACGCACTGCGCAAGAAAGGTTAATAAGCCGGGAGGGCAAAGGACGGGGATTTGGGAGCTCGAAGAAGGTCTTGGTAAAGCTTCAGGCGCGATAACACACGTCAACGATGGAGCCGGAGCTTGGAGATTATGTAATATCCTAGTCACGTGACAACCATAGCTCTTGGGCTGGGCTTGGCTGGGCTGGGTCGCTGGCCGCCATGAAGTCACACGCTCAACCTCAGGTAAGAGCTGGAATGATGGTTGCGCAGCTCGCAGGCCACATAATTGAGCAGATGACATGGTGTACAGTTTGTTCGTGCTTACTCGCTTCAAATAGCAGGTTCTGATTTTTGGTGATATTCTGAACGTTTTCGAATGCCAAACAAGCTCTCCAGAATACTCCTACAAGCTACGAATAAGACCAAACAGCAAGATTTTGAAATGTCAACTCTCTTGTCCAGTGCAGAGGAGCCTATGGCACGTGGGTCGCGGCCACGAGTTTCATTCGACACGTCAATCGCCTATCATCATGACCCGTTACTCTACATCGAAAGGCAAACAAGGCATCTGCAGCAAAACATCCAGAGTTTGCTCGACGCGCAAAGCGAAGGGTTAGTAGCCGGACTGTCTGGAGCACCCGATGATGACCACTCGTCGACGGGGGTGTCCTCCCCCACGATATCTACAGCCAGCAGCGCGCGAGGCGTGCCGACGATACCGGTCCGTCAGCCTGCACCTAAGAAGATCAGCCTCCGTGCCGCACGGAGAGGGATACTGCGATCAATGCACGAGATGCTGAGTCTAAAGGAGGAAGAGAAAAAAGTAATCTCATTGCGGATCGAAGAACGTCGGAAGGCCATTTCAGAAGTGGATGGATTTGCCTCGAAGCGTGAGGGACTGCAAAAGACGATCACGGACATCCAGAATAGTCGAGACGGAGAACGCACAGAAGAGCTGAAACGTGAAGCGCGCGACCTGGAACGCGAAATCGCAGAGCTAGAGTCAAAGCTGGCAGAACTAAGAACGCGGCACCGTCACCTGACGGACGAAATCTCGCAGACGGAAAATGCGGTAGAATCAAAACTGTCTTCGTACAAGGAGTCGTTGTCATTGTTGGATAAAGAAGTGGAAAGATACCTGCGCGCGCCGCCACTGGCTGGACCTTTGCGTCGTGATACCAGCGGGACCACATTCTACTCGTTGAACCCGAAACGACGAACCCTCGATATGGCGCGCGAGCATTGGCAGCAGGAGCAGATTGAGCTTCGAAAACGCCAGCGGGCTGTGGAGCGCGAAATCCGTGCTCTGAACGAAGGTGGTCCGGTCTGGCAGAGTGTAATAAACGAGATTACAGCCTTTGAGAAGCGACTGAAACGGGAGATAGCGCAACTGGCCCCGCCTGACCAGACTGACGGGGTTTCAACAAACGAAGAGCATGCGAAGAAGATAATTCGTGACATGGACGACGTAATCCATCATCTCGAGGAAAAATTAGATCTCGCCAGCGACAAGGACTGGAACTTGCTTGTGTGCAGCATCGGCGCGGAACTAGAAGCATTCAAAGAAGCTCAGGCCATTCTCCGTCGCCTCTTACCTCAGTCGGAGGACGGCAAACCACCTTCTGGAGCCTCCCAAGACGAGGAACCCCAGAAAAAGAACACGCAAGAAGACCACTCGCAAGGGCAAGGCTGGGACGCAGCCAGCGAAACTCATGCAGATGAGCCACCCCCTGACCTACTGAGAGACGTCACGTCGTCTCCGCTTCAGGCTCAAACAGCGAGCGGCAGGTCCGAGCATGAAGATGATGAGCCAGATCCTGCATGGCTATTGTCTGATACGTAGCCTATTGACTTGCAGTTACGTCACTTGCATGTACAGACACCTGATACACAATCAGACGGTTTCGTTTTGCATTGCTCCGTATTCACTGCATGACTTATATCCCATAGAATATCTCATCAAAGTACCCATCCAAGAGAATCCCGAAAGCAGACGCGCACCAATACGCCAGGACAATATCAAACCACTCCAAAAAGACGACGCCAAAAAAAAAGACAGATAGGGTATCAGCATATTATTATGATCAAACAAACCCGCCATCAACAACACACAGCAACAAGCAGGGGGGTATCATGGTGAATCTGCAGTTGGAATAGGCAGGACGTATGTGGACTACGTCCCATGCGCCGCTGCCGACGGCGACGGAATCGGCGGTGGTTGTTGTTGTTGTTGTTGTTGCTGCAATTGCTGCAGTTGTTGCAGCTGGATTTGCTGCTGCTGTTGGAGGTGATACTGCTGCAGCTCCTGCTGTTGCTGTTGCTGCTGCCATGACTGCTCCCACTGCGACTGCGCCTGTTGTAAATGTCGCAGCTGAGCCGCCTGGAGCTCCATCTCCTGCTGCTTTGCGAGACTCGAATTATCTTGCGGTGATGTGCCCAAGGATGCAAATGCCTGTTGCTGGGATGGCATTGGAACCAGACCGGTTTGGCTGTTTGCGAAAGAGGAAAAGCCCGTCTGGCTGGTCGCTGCGTACCCGCCGCCATACCAGCGGCCGTCGAAATCGCTGGTTTCCGACCCTTTTCGTGACAGGCCCAGGGGCGTCATTTGGGAGGTTTCTGGCCCACCCCAGGCTGGTGAGACGGGCTGATTTCCGGCCCAGACGGTCTGGAAGGGTGTGCTGATTGTGGTATCGAAGCCACGGGCATGGAGATGTTGCGCCATGCCATGCTTCTTCGCCAGCTTGCGCTGGTGGCGCACGAGGAAGAAGCAGCCCACTGCTAAGAGTGCGACGATGATGATGAACCCGATGATCGGGAGCACGATGACGAGGGCGAGGTTCTTGATGCCATGCAACTCGCCTGCAGTCGCGGACGATGAATACTCTGCGGTGGTAGTTGGCAGAGCGCTGGTATTGAAAATCGCCGTCGGCGCGATGGCAAACGGTTTTCCATCCTCTGTTTGGAAGTGGCAGTTGTATCTCACGGCTTCGACAACTGGTTGCAGTTAGCCAATGGGATCGCAGGAATGGTCCTTTGAATGGAATCGTACAGTTACTCAGGTACGCTTGTTGCGATGTCAAGCCGTAGCAGAATTTGCATTGGGAGATATCATTGTCCGCAAATGAATCATCCCCGCAAAATGTATGCAGGCTACTGGGGTTTGGGTCTTTTAACTGAAACTCCAGAGCCGGCTCAACAGGATGACAGCTGACGACGCACGGCGTCGAAATGTTGGAAACTTTTTCAGGGAACCCAAAAACGCAGGACGAGAATGCGTATCGAAGGTTGTCTATTGATTTAACTTGGTTAGTACTCATAAAAGACAACTTCGTACTGGAAGGGAAACCGTACACAATGCCCAATTCACATCCGTCTCACCCGTTTCTTGATTCTCATATTCACTCTGCAGAGCGCACGAGACGCAATCCTTAAATTTGCGACCCTTTCTGGTCGTCTCAAACTCCTTGTCCTCGCAGACGATTTCCTTCCCCGTTGTATTCGAGATTGGATCGCAGAGATCTGCACATGGCGAACCGGGAGCCACTCGTAGGGCCTCGACGCCAGAAACAATCAACTGCAGCGAGGCCAGGAGCGCCTTCAAGACGGCCATTGCGCACGCCTCTTTTCCGTCACTGTCACTTCCACTTTCGCAGTTTCCTTGATATCCCGACGTCGACGGACTTCTGTTGAGTTGCCGATGTCGGCTCTCCCGACTGCGATATCGTTGTCACCGCATGAATAAATGAAGTAAGCGGGAAGCAATAAAGAGGATAGTATTGCCAGTCAGATCGATGAGAACAAATTCCACCGATCAAGGATTTTTTTCAGTCAAGTATTAGCGCTCGCAAAAGGAACTCGAAGCGGGGAGGGGCCCTGCAAGGTCAGGATGTGACGGCGGCCAGCCGTAGGACGATGTCTCTCCCACGAGCCCTGTGATGGAACTTAATTTCTCCCTTTCCAGCCCTGCAAGATCTGACCGAATAATGAAAAATACGATATTATGCACCTTTAAAGATCCTACACCTTCCCTATCGAACCATAGTCGAGTATTAATCTATTCTTCTCCAGGCTTCGCATGAAAGCTTAGCCCAGCGCGACGCATCGGCACGCAGATGCCGGCGGTGACTTCCAGGCAAATCATTGGCATGCTACATATTGAACAAACGAGGGGTTGGCAGAGCTTATGGCGGAGGGAAGCACTAGCCTCAGCGACAAGCACGGCTGCATGAGCAATTCTGACCGGGGATTGGACAGGGATGCGGTGTGATAGTGACGAGGTGCAGCGGTTGCAGCCAGTGACAATGCGGAGGGGCCTGTTGATACGCGCCCCTAAAGAGCTTAGCGAGGGAAGCTAAGGCTAGGCCAGTTGACAGGCGAACCAGTGGCGATTGGGCAATGGATTGGCCATTTGTCAACTGGTTCGAATGGCTCCAAATCGCTCATTCCCCGGAGATTCCGGTTAATCGTTCTGAATGCCAAACCAGAGGCAATTAACCACTTTGATTCATCCTCCTATTACTTAGGTACAAAATGGCTCGTTCTGGTATCATTAAATTCAACTCATGGCTTAGGATTCATGTTGAGGGCTCGTTTATCACGTGATCTCGGGAAGTGGGGGCATGCCAAGACAACTCTGATAAGCATAACCTTTGCCCAATCCGGACCATAACTCCAAACTCCGTCGCTGTGCCGTGCTTCTTGAGGGCGATCTTCGTAGAAAATAGTATAAGAGCCTCCGCCGATCATGCGCCCCATAGTTCATCGTAAGACGGAACGAGCTCCTGCGGTCCGGCGTGCGATTTCCGGACTCTCGCGGCACTCGGCTTCGAATTTTGCTGTTGCGAGGGTAGAGGAGTCTTCGCAACGATGCTCGGGAGTAACGAGAGCTTCTTCGCCGACTGTAATGGAGGACTCTGACTGACCGAGGTGGCTGAAGTACCGCTGCTGCTGCGGTGGGATGCGATGGTGTCGGTCAAGGTGGTCTCGGGGCTGGTCGTTCTGTCGAAGCTAGTACGTGGATGAACGGGTTGGGCCATTGTTGGCCCGATGCTCGGGGCTCTGGCGGGCGGATTCATCACCGAGGCGCGGCTGCTTGGTCGTCGAAGAGAACTGCTTCTTGACTGACTTCCTCGGGTCTCGGACGCTGTGCGTCGCGGGGAGCGGGTTCGTGACATTGACCGACCGGGTCGGACGACCTCTGAGGAGCATCGCTGGTGTGCCGTTCTCAGGCCCTCCCTCGATCTCCCCCGTTCGTAATGGCCGTTGCTTGCGGTAGGTGGCCGTTCGATGGATGGCGGCGTGATTCCGCGCTCAATGTCACTTGGACGTCGCACCCAGTGCGCCTCGAGAAGCGGATGGTGGGGTATGACGTTCTCTTCGAGTCGCAGAGGTTGTGGTGGTCGTCGCTCGGCATTATTCTCGCGTACGGGCGCGGCCGCTTTGCGTCCGCGAGACCATCTCTTGAAGTAGTTGAGGGTTTTCTTGTTGCTGGTCTCCTGCGTCCGTGGGACGGGGACGTCAATCCACGCTCGATCGTTCGGGGCCGAAATGCCCTCGTCGCCCCATCTGCTGTGCAGAGTGGACTCGATGTCGTTGGTTTTCTTCTTTATGCCAGCCATCCGCAACAGTCTGAAGAGACCTAAGCACATAATTTTCTTCTTCGAGGAGAAAAACTCGAGTCAAAAATGAAGGGACGGACCGGGGCCGTTCGGCTTTCAATGCAGCGACCCTGGCTCGGTTACGTCGTCGTCATGTGCCTTTGATGCGTATGCCTATGATGTCCGGCATACTTGTGCAGGGTCCCATCAATGTTCCGACAGACTGCGACTGCCCACGCCGAAGCAGACGCCAGTGCATAGATTCGCTCATAGAGCGAGCAATGGACAGGACAAATGACCCTGGGATGGATGACATGTTTAAAAATGACCAACTCCAGATCTGTACCATGGCGGCGGAAAGTTCAAAGGATCTCACGGCATCTCCTTTTCCAGAATAGCGCCTCACATTGTGGCGCTGACAAGCTTGTTGGTTTCTATTCTCGGTTGCATGGCGTTTGCTTGTTCTTTGTAACGCAAGTTCCCTTGAGTCAATGACATTTGGGGGACCGGGATTGTTCAGAGCAACAATGCACTTTACGAGGTATTGATACCAGATTGAGTAATATGGCGGGTTGACCTATTATGAGCCGTCGTTTGACTAAACCCGTTAGATTACCAATTACCAATTTAATGTCGGACCATACATGGATGGCTGACCTGGTCGCCTACTGGGAATGTCGGCTAGACTAGGCTGCTTGTGAGCCCAGCCCTTTCCAACAGAGATGGGGGACGGCCAGATAGTGGCTGAAAGTGCGCAGATAGTGATGTCAACGACCAGTCGGAATCGAGACCGTCCTAACAAGAAAGCCTCGCACTTAGCCTGATAATAGTAGCCAAGGAGCCAAGTTTCTAAGGTTAAACGATTCAAGAAAATGTTAAAACGAACAGTTCTGCGGGGTCACCGGGCGCGGGATAGTTGGGAAAAATGCGCCAGTCGAATCGCGGCGCTGAAAACCCTTGCAAGCTTCAAACATGGCCAAGGCTGCGGCGCCATTGTCCGGGGTGCGGGATGATACGTTAGCTTGTTGATTAAAATGAAGAAACGCTGGCCAATGCATCGAAAATTTAGTCTCCGGCGGCGTTCAGCGACTGTTTCAGGATGGCCAAGGGTCCAGGCAAGCTGCAGATCGTGCACTGGGCGGCTAACGGAGGGATTCATAGGCCGACGGATGTGTTCTCTGTGGACCCTGGCCATTTCAACGCCGACTGTGCCGTGTGTTCTTTTTGGTGCGAAGTTGAAGCGCATTTGACTGCGTCGTGCATTGCTACATTTATGGTTCTAAATCTTGCGTTAGGGCTGCGTAGGGCACACCTTGACAGGTGTCATGGAACGAGTCAAAATTGGTCATCTCATCGCATATTTGGTATAAGGACTATCCTCGGATGATCTCCCGAGGTTTATTGTGTCAGTGCGGGTAAATCGGATCTCGCGACGGGAGATCAGCAGACCAAGATTTGAGACCTCGACCTTGTATGGACCCGCAAGCGCTGTGCAGCACAGAGGTCGGGGTGTTGATTGGGTCGGAGTGGGTGGTAACAAGTAATCCCATGCCACGTCGGGCCTTGGCCGTGGACAGGGCTATACTGCGGGAAGTGCCAATTCTTTGACAATCCGAGTTACACCGTCGGTTCTTAAAAACAGGCGATCAGGGATGCTGTCGGAATCTCACTGTTATGTACATACTAGATAGAGACGGTGTGTATGCTCGAAAAAGTAATAGTGCACGCGGGTACCGCTTCCGGGAGCAGGGGTCTTTTGGAAGGACGTGTCATTAACTCTTCAAGCCCCGTAGCGTCGTAGATCGAAGCTCATCTCAGCGCTATATACATCTAATAATCAATCGACTCCTTTCATGCAATGGGTATCACGCCTCAACGCCAGCGGATGCTTCATCCGTCAACTCCATGATCATCATCATCATCATCGCTGTGCACAGCACCAGTCCTCCTCCGAAAAACGGAAGCGAAACAAA
>NW_027192365.1:129993-164642 GCF_041956635.1 Thermomyces lanuginosus | reverse complement strand
TTATAGAACTGATTGGACGGAAACGTTCCCTGTAGCCGCCGGGTTTCCTAATATGGTAAGTTACTGCTTCGTACTTGCATGCTTTAGCCTGTGATAGAGAGTGCTGTTCCTGAAAATAGATCTATCCAAGGAGTTAAGGATGCAGCGTTTGAAGCATGCAAGAGATTGTTGTTTCGTCTCAGAATCTCGAAACACGTTGTCTAGTGTCAGAGTTTGTATCTACAACATCGCTTCATCACTCACTCCGCATACGCCATGAACACATGAAGCTCCTGTGGGCACGCCTCAAAGTCCAAGCCAACTCCATGCCCGACAAAGTACACATAACCCTCGGAGATATCCAAAGTCTTGTTGGCGGCATGCATCTTGCCCGCGCCGCCGGTAACGACCATGACGGTGGGCCCGTCAATTGGTTGAATGGACTCCTTCTCGCCAGCTTTGAGATGCGTGGCTAGCATGTTGAACTCGCTGATGGGCGGCGCATACTCGAGCGTCTTGCCGTGCTTAGCCTTATCTGCTGGGTGTTTCCCCAGAAAAGCCTCGTCGGGCTCATGCGGCCAGAAGCTGAGCGCCTCGCAAAAGACCTCGACGCTGTCCCGCTCCGCACGCGGGCAGAAACCCGTATTGAGCACATTGTCGGAGCGTGCCATGCACTCGACAATGTCGCCAGAGAGATACGCATGGATACCATCCGCGGGGACGTAGACAGAGTCGCCCGCGTTCAGCTGGAAAAAATTCATACACAGCACCGCAAGTAGAGTTCCATTGTCAGTTGGAGAATACTGCTCGCACACCCGCTGCAGTAGTGAGGGGATGTAGCGGTACTTGCTCTCGAACGCGTCGTCGGGCAGCTTGATCACATCGGCAATGGTCTGCTCCACGACGTTCTCGGGCGCCTCGAGGATGTTCCGCGCAACTTGCTTCAGCGTCCCGTCGTGGAACTTGTCCTCCCCGGGCGGCAGGAACCGCTGAAGCGGCTTGTTGGCAAAGAGCCGAGTCAGGTCTGTAAGCGGCTTCCAGCCGGCGAATAGCTCGAATGGGCCCAGTGCCACAGCGATCTCCGGCTTGTGATTCGTGTCTCCGAACTTCTTTGGGTCTCGCGCGTGCAGTTGCTGAGCCATCTTGCGGTCTGGGTGCACTTGGAGAGGGAGGGCTTTGCTCATGGAGAGAATCTACATCCATTAGACATAACTTCGAACCCTTCGTATGGCGAAAAAGCAAGCTTACCTTGGGCAAATAAGGCAGCTCTCCTTCAAACTTGTCGCGCACCTTCTTCCCCAACAGCTCCGGGTATTTCTTCAGATATTCCTGAAGCGTCTCCCCCGTGGAAATGACGTACGAGGGCGTCGTCGGGTACGTGCCCATCCACATCTGACATTTTTTATGTCAACTATCATCGTCAACCATCAGGACAATAAAACCGTACCTCTGAGTAGTGCTTGTCATCTTCGATCTTGAAATCGGTTCCCGGCGTTTTCGCGCAGAGGCGCGCGGCCATAGAATCATGGCCTTTCTTTCCCCAGCCATCATTCTAAACCAATCAATGATTTATCCTTTTCTGGAGAATTACCTGTTGAGAAACATACCTTGCAATAGCACCGGAGTTGAACAACTGGTTCGGCGCTGGGCATATTGAATAAAATTCTGTCAAGTCAATTACAATAATCTACGAAGCAAGAAAAAAATTTTAGACGCATTTGGGCACTTGTCAGTGTTCCTGGAAGATGTGTTTTCATTTACAAGTTTAGATGATATATCGATGGCGTAGTCTGCCTACGTTCCTATGCCGTCATAACTCGGGCAATGGGTCCATCTAATCAGAGACAGGTATCGACGGCAGAATTACATGGGCGAATGGGAGTATACTCGCCAAAATGTCGCATTACAGGTTCATGTCGATTGTTTTCTCATGTTTTTCTCTCTTGTCCTTGCTGTTGGTTCATGTCAAGCTACATTCGTGATAATTTAAAGTATTATGCTTCAAACCTCGGGCAGCCATCACCACGTTGTATAGGATAAATTCATACTGGCAAAGTACATGTCGACCGACTTAATGACAAAAGAAACCCTCCTTTTCTGGTCGAAACGAGTGAACATATCCGAATAACTCCCGACACATTCTCAAACTCCAGTCTGTCATGCGAAAGCAACCACCCTGGGTATATGTAGGCAACACAAGGAAACGGAGCGAATGCCTCTGTAATAACATCCAGTATGGCATCGAAGCGCATCGAGCGCCAGATATTGTAGTGGCCATATGATATATCGTGAAGACAAAAAGAAATATATCGCGAGCCATGTAGTATGGGGCATTGCTTTCGCTGAGTCGTGCATGGAGATCTATGCGATCTATCTGCACGCTTGGGGCGGGGTCTTTTGATCATGTCTGACAAGGAAGATACGTGATCTTGTCGGTTCTTGTAAATGTGCGCGATTTGATTCTTTTGTGGCAGCAAATTGCTTGCAGTCTGTCAAAGAAATACGGAACGATTGTAACGCGCCAGCAAATGCGAGCATCGGCTTCAATCTCGAGAAGATGTGGTACGATTAGCCGGCTAAGATGGAAACCCCCCTCTACCCTTGGGAACAGAAGATTGACGCGATCGCGGATTGCTCCTGGTCGAGCGTGGCGAGGACGGCTGGCTCGACGACGACGGCGTCCGCGCCGCTGAGGCCGGCACAAGCACCGAACGTCGTCCATGCCCGCTAGAATCGTCGTCGCTATCGGTCCCCACAATGTAGTATGAGCTGCCAACGGAAGGAGTATTCTCAGCTGTGGTGACCCGTAGTTCTGTTGACCGTCGCATATGATGCTTTGATCGGAGAGGAACCGGGCTGACTGGTCGCTCAGGATGTGCGCACTCCATGAACAGCATGCTCCGTGCCCGACGCAGCTGGATACTCGGCCTCCGGCTGGAACTGAGACGACCGGGTCTTCCGCGTTCGGGTTCCTGGCCAGACGAACCCCGTCGACGCGTCCGGCGGTGAGACACGCGACTAGTTTCCCAGTTCGACTGCCAAGGCGTCTCGCCCATGTGAATCCCCAGACCGGCCCGGACGGTCGGGCTGAGGGCGACCCGCGCCCGCATAGTCTGAACAGCTCGGTCCAGCGCCAGTTCGATGGCAACGTGGTTCCTGATTCGCGCGATCTTTGGCCACGTGGCGCGCTCGCCGCTGAGACACGCTTGGCGCATGAACTCGGCCGTTGGGTTCTGGAGAATGTGCGATAAGGACGCGTACGAAATATCCGGGAGAATGTTAATGTCCCCGGAATACTTCTGGCTCAGAATGGAGGCGAGTTTAGTGGAAGTGTTTGGAAAGATTCCCATCTCGGTCATGACGGCCATGCGATGGAGCATCTCGTCTCGTGCAAGGCCCGTCATGGTTTGGAGCAATGGAGTCGTCAACCACGACCGACGATTAGGATCCTCACCAGGACCTTCGTCCTTGGAAAGAAAGGGAACGACATGTGGATTAACCTGGGACACGATGAAATGGTTGACATTGAACATTTCTGCCAGACGAGTTGTTGGCACGTCTCCGTCTACCGATCCGTCGATATAATGGTGCCCGTCGTCATGCCAGGGAACAATTTCACCTGTCAGGGGGTCCTTGGCTCTCAGCTGCGACGGCGAGAAGACCACAGGTACCGAACACGACACGCAACTATGCACTGGTTAGTTGGTGACGATTATAGTCAGCAGATTTTCGACTTACACAGCTGACCAAATCAGCACGTTCGGGGCCGTGATATAGTTCAATAGCCGAGGTAGCTCGTATAGACCGGCGCTGGAAATGCAGATATTCAAAATCCGCCGGGTGCGGTTATATGCTTCCTGAAAGGTCATATCGCCCATCCACCCTCTAATGACTCGCTCCAAATGGCGAATATCGTAGACGGACCCATACTTGAGTAATCTGGTGATCCTCTCCAACGGAGGCGGCTTCTGCCCCGCGGGGTCAAACACATCCAAATCGCCGTGCGGGAAGCGCTCCAAGACTGTGGGAAGCTCGTCATCCGTGTGAGTACAAAAAACGGCCGCCACGATGCTTCCGGCCGACGCGCCGGAGACAATGCGCGGCATCAACCTGGCTTCGTGCAACGCTTTGACCACTCCGATGTGGCTCATCCCAAAGGTTCCACCACCAGAGAACAACACCGCGCTCCGACCAAAAGCCTGTCGAGCTGATAGCAATTGTTCGAGGACGTGCTGCATCTCGGCCAAGTCATTCCCCTCCTTACTCGCCAGCTGCACCAGAGTCGAAATTGTGTCCAACGCGACGGTAATATACTGATCGATTAAATCCTTAGTTCCCAAGTATGCGTGCCGATAGAGACGCGCGTCACTCATATTTCCCAGGTCGCGGCTCAGGGCCGTGCGAACAAGAAACAGCATGCGGTTTACATCGCAGCTGATACGCGCATCCTCCAGCTCCTTCATTCTTTCACGGACCAGCCAGTAGTCATACTCGTCCGACTCTGCCGTCCGCTTCCACGCATTGTTTCCTTCGAGTTCGTCCAACTCACTGGCACATGCGCGCCATTCATCATACGTTCGAGCCTTGCAGCCGGTCAGCAATGCGTATTCTTGCAATCATCTGCTAACGACGGAGACTCACATTGCGCATTTTTATGTAGAGGACCTGTTTTTGATCTTCTTCGCGTTGTTTCTGCTGCCGCTCTTCCTTGGACAGTCCATCCTGGCGGTTTTGCAAGGTCTCTCCGGCCCAGTTAAAGGTGTCGCGTACCAATGAAGACAGTGCCGCAATGGGCTGCTGCTTCTTCGACACAGACCGCGTCGATCGATCTCTCTCTGGCCGGATACTCGGTGTGCCGTGAATGTGAGATTGAATCGAGACGGGATCTCGGAGCGGCATGACGGATGGCCGAGAGTTGGGAGAATTACAAGGGTATCACAATCAATATCTGGAATATAGTTGCATTCTTGCAGTGCACAGCGGCCAAAGAGTAATACCAGTCCTAATTATGATGGTAGAAGGTCGATTCGACTTCCACGATGCCTCTCCTCCCCTTTGCCGTTCATGTGAAGCGATGCTTACATAAGCGCAGATCGTGGAGAGGACCCATTTTGCAGGTCACGAGGGGACATTCCCTTCTCATCCCGCACTTTCTCCGGCCGGACGACGTCACAGTCGTGGCGAGTTTTCAGCGCCCTGTGCCCCAGAACCAGTTGCTCCCTGTCGCCTAATTTACCCACCTTTTCAGGCTCTCGGACGGTAAAGCCTATCTCAGCCAGAGCGGTGTGTTTTTCGGATTTGTTCCGGGCTTTCTCGGTCCTGACTCGGTAACGCGGGCTACCTCCTGTAGTCAAGCGGCACCATCTTCCGGCATATATAGGGCTCACGAGTTCCATGTGGATGGGAAATCCGGCTTCGTCAACGTCCTTATTCCATTCCTTTCTAGCTCTCGCCAGGTTCCTAGTTATCCCCAGACCCATCATGCTACCCCGCAAACAAGCCCTTAGTTGTCCCGCTTTAGAAGCTGGACGGTCGCATGGTACATGAAATTCAAATGTAAACTGGGTATTGCTGACGAGAATAACTTGGCATTGGGCACCGCTCTCGAGTCAGACCGCTTCGAACCAAAGTCATATGCGATGAATGCCTGACTCGTGTGGGTGACCCAGGTCCGATGAGGAAGCCTGGGCATTTTCACATGCAATCGTCCCTGAAACGTGCGCTACATTTTCATCGTCATTTGATCAAGATCGCGGGGACCATAAAATCTTGTCTAGTGAAATCTCTTACTACAACATAATCCTACTCCACGTGGCTTGCCCATTCACGGATGGCCGTCCGTAACAGCATGTGAAAACGATGCTCCAGCCAGAAATGTCCAGCGTGTTCCACTTCGCGGCTCTGGACCTGGCTCCCAGGAGGCACTTGCATCGTCTTGATCCAGTCTTGCACCTTGCGCAGAGGAGTAAAGATATCATCCGTCCCATAGATGACCAAAGTGCGATGCTGAGACAGGGTTTCCTCCGGAGACGGCGTTGCAATCTGTCGACCCTGGATGGTCACGCTGGACAGACCGGAAAAGAGAGTCACCAACTGCGAAGTAACGCCCAAGATGGGTGAGACAAGAAGATACGAAATTGTGGGCCAACGGTCTCCGTAATTTCCAAACGTTGTACCTGGGGTTATTTGCCGGCCATCTCGAATCGCCAATTCTTCGACTTTCTGGAGAATCTTCGCTGCCGGAGAATCCTCGGCGGGGTTGGAAAATAGATCCACCACATCCATTGGAGAGGGTAGACGCGAGGCCATCATGGATCCGTACGAATAACCGCTCAAGATCAACTCTGGCTTGCGCGGAGGCCCGCCAACGGCCTGAAGGTACCGCGCCATAAAGCCGTACACGGAGATATAGTCGCAAAGTTCCGGTCTCCCGGTCCAGCTTGTTTTGCCTCCAGATTCGCCGGCTCCCCTGATGACAGGCTGTTAGGACACTGCACTCTTCCACGGAATTGAAAACTCAGCTGTACCGGAAGTTGAACGTCAGGACCTTGTAACCGAGTTTTACGAGCTCCGATGTCGCGGAGCCGACCACGGGATCATCGTAGCATCCTCCCAACGGAGCATATGGGTGGGCAATTATTGCGCCCTTTGCTTTCTGCGCGGTCACGTCATTGGACGGGTGGTATAAGCGGCAATCGAGAGAAGCACCATCAAAAAGCGAGGGAATGGCAAATGAATGCGTTGGCTTCATTTACACTGATTAGTGCACATCTTTGCTGTAGTTTGTTTGACAGGTACTGCCATGCACGGGCAACTCGGAGGTGTAATTAATAGGCAATATGGAACTGTAAAGCAGAAACTTAGTTGATTTTGCCAGTTGACGAACTCTTTGGCGGCTCGCCCCTTGTAGCTGCGGGCGCCATGGGTGTTTGATTGGTTGGCAGCCTAGCAAAGGTCTGAATGTAGTACCTCGACCAGCTTAAGATCTCAAGCAATACTTAACCGTCGTCCAGCTCTTCATCATGGCGACTCCGCTGAACCAAAATCAAATCAGAGTACTGGAACAGACGCGTCAACGTCTCGTGCAGTTGACACACTCGATCGGCTCACTTGTCGCCAGCCTACAACACAGCGACCCTCTTCCACCATGGTACTATTATCGATTATTCCCGCCATTGTTTCTCAAGAGAAAAAGAATACTGAAATATGATTATAGGAGTTCCCTCCAATCCCAAGCGAGCATCATATCCAATAACCTGGCAAGCATCTCCGCACACCTATCCGAGAACCACGACCTTCTCTCCTCCCTCGTCGCGTACCCCGGCCCTACGTACCCCGGGCTCACCCAAAGCGGAGTACTAGAACAGCTCCTTCGAACAAAGCTCGAACCCCGCGCAGAGGACTGGGTTGAACGAGGGCGAGCAGCGGGTGAAGCTGTCTTGGAAAATCGCGACGGATTGAGCGCGGCGCAACTGGACGAACTATGGCAATGGGCACCCGTCGAGGCGAACCGCGAAGCGCGGCGGCGGAACTGGGGCGGCAATTATACACTCGAGGAGAGGGAGATGGGGATTGAAAATGTTGTTACGGGTCTACAACGGCAGCTGGAAGATGACGAGCAGGAAGAAGAAGGCGAGGAGGAAGGAGACGAGATGGAAATCGCGGCAGAAGGCACGCAGGGTCAGCAAGCTGTTGGTGCGGACAGAACTCAGGTGGCCGGGGCGGCGGCTGGGCCGGCGATGGCCCTGAATGAGGTCTTCCGCTACATGATCAGCGGCTCGAGGCCCCAGTCTGGCCCTTCATGAGATACTGCGGTGACAAACCCACTACGCGATATTATATACCACCATGAACTCAGGACAGATGGTCCTGGCAATGTCTACGTCGCGGTTTACTTGATCAACTAGTTTTGCTAATGGCCGAGCGGAGATCATTGTCAGCGCAGCTGCCTGGTTCCTCGGCCATAGGCATGGGCTACGCTTTCGGTCCTCTGCTGAACAGGTCGACTGATATCATCCTATGGCTCTACCTCCTGCCGCGGAGCCCTCGCACTCACTGTTTCGACGCAACGAACGTCCGTTAGTTCCTGGGGCGTCGATATAATGATTCGCACCAGCGACTTCAGCGCTGGTAAACCTGTACGGGAAGAAAAGGTTCAGAGTCTGTACGCAAATTACAAATCAAATGAATTTTGTCTATATTTTGTGTGCAAATATTGATTCAGCCTCTCCGTCGCGTCGTTGGGGTCTTTCCCGCTGGTTTCGGCGATGCGCCACTGCTCTGTGCAGTTGCTGGAACCGGCTTGGATTCCTGTTTCTCGTCCTTCTTGGGCTTGGCGGCCACCGGCTGCGGCTTGTTCCAGTAGTAAATCATCTGCAAAGCCAGAACCAGATTGAGCACAAAGCCGGCAATAACGCCGTAAAGAATGATTTTGTCATCGACTTCCTGAAGAGTCGTGTAAATCCGGGAGAGCGACCCAAGAAGGTAGTTGAACACCTAAGCAACAAGAAATAATCAGCCCGCTAAAGTATCGCACCCAGTGATCTCAAAACGTACCGCAAACGCGCTCAGCTGTCCCGTACCACCCTCTCTCCAAATTGCATAAATCTGTGGCAGCTTACTCGCGTTCGCTAGCACACCGGCACCCGCCTGAAGATACGCGAACGTCTGATCATCCAACAGGTTCGGATTGATCAGTAACGCATACATACTTGCAGCTACCGCTGCAACGAACGTCGCCGCCGCCGCAGGCTTGCCATCAAAGCTCAGCACCAACACCCCAACCACGACATCCTGAATCGCAATGAAAGCAGTCTCGCCAAAGGTGCTGAAGGGAAACCCTTGACGGAAGCTGTACGAGAGCGTGATGAGTAGGCTGGCCGTTTCCAGCGCGTACGATGCGAATGACACTCCAGCGGCGGAACACGAGTTGATCAGCTTGAGGATCTGCGGCACCTTAACGACGGCGCTGGCGCCGACAATCGCTAGGCCCAACGCCTTGGAGATGGCGAGCGACGTGCAAGCAGGATCTTTTGTCACGTCGAGATCGACGAGCAGAGCGCTGTGGCAGGGCGCGCCGAGCAACGAGATGATCGCGTCATGGACTGGTTCGGGGAGCGCCGAGCTGATGGGTCGGAGGACGGGCTTGAGCGGGTTGATGACAGCTGTCTGGAGCGTGTCCATGGTGCCGGAGAAGGCGCTGAGACTGCGCGGCAGCTCAGCTTCAATTCTGCGATGTTTGGCTTCTAAAGTCACCAACTCGAAGTCCGACTAAATTGCTGACCCAACTTCAGAATCGGGCAAGTTCTTCACCGATCAGCATAGACTAACAAACCCTAGGTACCTCGAGGTAGGGAGGTTAGGTACCTTAGTTGGTGGTGGGGACCTCGTCGGGAAAGCGCTAAGCCATTACCTATCGAGTAACCTACCTTTTGGCTAGGCTAAGGAAGGGAAGGTTTAACCCCAGGTTACCTCTGGGCTTAGGTTTCTAAGTTTTCACTACGTACTCCGTGCGGAGGGTAGAGTCATGGGTGCTAATCAGTATATCCACAATTCGCAGGAAGCATTATTATTGCATTGCGGCAAGAAACAACCCTATCTACTTGAGAAAGTCGGTTCATCGAGTTTAAAGTTAGGGGTTGCGGGAGCAGGGCTGGACGAGAAGTCCGTGGTACTCCGACTACTTACTAGCCTACTATATAACGGAACAGAGGGCTGTTGAGACAGAGAGGCCATATCAAGAGTATGGAGGCTCATATGGGCAACTTTTCTTAGTAGGCGCCACTTCCTAAGCTGGGTAAGTACACAGAAGTACCTAACGTGCCTGCATCAGGTACGTGTCTCCAATATTAGTCGCAATTTGTGTTACTGCGTCTCCTCGAAGCGGGCTGGGGAGGACCTTCATCGGGCAGAGGAGGATTTCCAGCACCAGCAGACCAGGGAAGATTGTCAACGAACAGGTCAGGATTGTCATAATCGAACGACAGGCGAGGAATACCGGCGGGAGAGGAAGGACTGCCAGCGGACAGATCAGGATTGCCAACGAGCCAGGGAGGGCTGGTAGCGGAAAGGCGACGAATGTCAAATCCGCTTCCTTGTACCTTGTTGGCATCGGCACCTCTCTCCAGCAGCAACTCTACCACGTCTTTGTGGCCCTCAGCAGATGCAACATGAAAAGCAGTGCCATACTTGCCGCCTTGCTTGTTGACATCGGCACCTCTCTCCAACAGCAGCTTCACCACTTCCGTGTGGCCCTCGACAGAAGCAGCGTAAAGAGCATTGCCAAACCAGCCGCCTTGCTTGTTGATATCGGCACCTCTCTCCAGCAGCAACTCTACCACGTCCGTGTGACCCTTAATAGAAGCAGCCTGAAGAGCAGTGCCATACCAGCCGCCTTGGGTATTGACATCGGCACCTCTCTCTAGCAGCAGCTTCACCACTTCCTTGTGCCCTCAACAGAAGCAGCTTGAAGAGCACTGCCATACTTGCCGCCTTGTGCATTGACATAGGCACCTTTTCTAGCAACAACTCCGCCACTTCCTTGTGACCGTTAACGGAAGCAGCCTGAAGAGCATTGCCATATTCGCCGCCTTTCTCGTTAACATCGGTTCCTCTCTCCAAAAGCAGTTTCACCAGCCTCGTTTTTCCAGCGTCAGAAGCGGCATGAAGAGCATATCCTGGATCTTTCACGTTGCCATGGGCACCTCTCTCTAGCAGCAGCTCCACCAGTTCCCAGTTTCGGGTGTCAGAAGCAATCTGAAGCGCACTGCCATGGATGCCGCCTTGTGCATTGACATCGGCACCTCTTTCCAACAGCGTTTCCACCAGTTTCTTGCTTCCATCGATACAAGCAGCCTGGAGAGCATTTCCATACTTGCCGCCTTGTGCATTGACATCTGCACCTTTTTCCAACAACAGCTCCGCAAGCTCCGTGTTTCCACAGACACAAGCAATTTGGAGAGCACTGCCGTATACAGCTCCTTGTGCGTTGACGTTGGCACCTCTCTCCAATAGTAGTCGCACAACCTCCTTGTGACCCTTCCTTGAAGCTGTTTGGAGAGCATTCCCATACGCACCGCCTTGTTCATCGACATCAACTCTCCTCTTTAACAGAAGCTTTGCAATGTGCTGGAGACCCGCTGTCGATACGTAATACAATGGAGGAGCCATCTCAGGTCTTACTAGCCTCGGGTATTCAGCCCAGGGAGTATCAGGGTCAAAAAGCTTGCCCCAAACTGTGAACGCTCGCCTGTTCTCAAGGAGGAACTTCAAAACATCGTCCTGTACATCTTTTTCCGTCTCTGCTAGCTTTGCGTGGTCCATCCAGTATTGTGCGGCGTATTGAGCCAACGGACACTTCGCCCTAATTTCCTTGACTGGTTCCTGCTCATCCAAAAATGACAAGTACTTCAGGCAGATCGATGCCATTTTGCCATGTGATTTTGTCATACAAAACCTGCCCTGCCAGTTGCCCCTCCTTTCCCGATGGCTGAGGAATTCCCTCGCAGTTTGGTGGATAAATGACAACCTTGATTCATGAACGCTGATCAGGAGGCCACAGAAATTTTTTACCGCATCTTTGAAACTCTCTTTTGGCCACATATAGGATTCCAAGTCAGCATGTGAATGAATGCGATCCTTCTCCAACCCCAGCGTCAGAGCCACGTTCGCTTCGTCAAGGTTCAATGGACGTATAGCAGCCAAAACGATTTGGAGGAGAGTCTCCGTGCGACGCTCTTTCTTGCTTTTCTCCAGAATCCTTTCGTATGCTTCTGATACCTCCGGAGGAAGATCGGAGAGAAGTGCTTCCACGTCTGACCGCCTTCTGAATTCACTTGGGCTTTTTTAAATGATGTCGAAGGTGAGATGCAGCCATAGGTATGTACGATGTTCCAAGTTTTTCAATTCGTTTGCAATCTTCCGACGGTTATCCTCACCGAAATCACGCGCAATCTCGTCAACCTTAGCGTCAATGACTAGATTTATTTCATTGCTGATCTGCGGAGCCTTGTCATCGCTATCGATCCGAGCATACGTTTTCGCGCGTGAAATTCCGTCGAAAGAGTTCAAGAGGTCATCATATGGGCGACTGGTAACCAAGAACTTGAGCTTCGGCCAAGATCCCCGTGGCCCGCAGTAGAACTCCTTCAGCTTCCCGATGAGTTGCTCCCTACTCTTCGGATGGCATTCATCAAGGCCATCGAGAACGCAAACAATCTCACCTGCGTTTGGGGAGTCGGCGCAATTTATCAAAATTCGCCAAAGCTCGGAAAGGTTCTGTACCAGGCCCTTCCCAAAGTTTTCGTAACTTGGAATTGCATGCTCGATCAAATCACCAGTAGACGGCCGCCTAAAGAGCTGGTGGAGGATTGCACTCAAAGCATTTGTCGCGCACATGTGATGCTCATCTCCACCCTTGAAAAAGAAATAACAGATTGTCGATATTGCACCTTCTGCAGACAGACGTTTCTCGTCGATCAATGCCCGGGCCAGAACAGACTTTCCACTACCAGGCCCGGCAGAAACCCAGAGCAAACCGAAGTCGCTATCTCGCCATTTGTGGAATCTTTCATCCGTAAAGAACCATTCGCATGTTCCTTGCACTCTTGGTGGATTGTAGTCTTTGCAGGTTTCATAGTCGGAGGCGAGATCTTGTTTAAGATCTCGTACTTTCTGGTCGTAATTGAGCTTCCCAATTTCAATCCCGGTTGCCTGCGGAATCACTCGGATTTCATCTCGAATTTTTCTCATTTCCTCCATCTTTTGCAATTCAAGCTCTTGATTCTCTTTGTCCTTGAGAATGTTGAACGCGATGCGGTAATGTTCACTCATTCTCTCGACCTCTTTAGATTTCCCATCCCAGTCGTTCCAACCAGACACCTGCTCCCATGCCCGGGAGAATTGACGTTTGGACAGATGGCATACGACACGAGCTTGGTAGTCTAGAATATGCGAATAGAGCTTTATAATTGGTTCTATGATGTCTTGGTACCGTTGTCGGCGTGAAGGCTCGAGGTACTCCTCCTCAACCATTCTCCAGTAGTATTGAATGTCGCAAACCAAATTGAATCCTTTCAACATGGACTCGTGCATTGACGTAGCGTTGAGAAGTAACTCCACAAAGTCAGCATCCAACATCAGTACGTCTGGAACTTGACTGAGAATTGTCTTACCGGGAGAAGGAGGCTGGCACCTGCCCACGGCACATTCGCAAATGGCTGAGTGGCGATAGCAGCCTTGATCATCGGGTTTGAAAGAATAAACTTGAATAACCTCTCAGCCTGCAGCCGTATCCTCACATCTAGTCCCGAGAGCTTGACTCGCCATTGTATCTTCTCTTGGTCGTCCTCCAGTCTGTTTACAATAGACTCGATTGGCTCAGACTCCGGGACGTGTTCCATATAAGCTGCCATCAAATCAGGCTCTCGAGCCTGCAATATTTCAAAGGCCTGGGCCCAAAGATTGACATGCTGGCGGGACCGAAGTGGGCCGTTTTCTGAAGGCTTCGTGGGAGGACTGATACAAGGTAAGGGTGAACTGGTATCTGGGGTTACCAAGGACAAAGCATCTTGCCCAGGAAGTGCTAAAGAGGTGAGTATTGGCGTGGAAGTTTGAAGCAGTTTGGAAACTGAAGGTGATGGAATTGCAGGTGGCTTCTTTCTCTTCGTGGCCTTTGTTACTTCCGATGGAAAGTGCATATTGTTCAGCACTCCATGATATGGAAAATTGGATATCACAAACGCATACTGAAATCTACATGCAGATGATGAAGTGATGTGGAGGAGTTTGAAAGAGCAACTCCACTACTATTCGGGCTTCCCCAAGCCAGCGTGTCTGCGTACTAGGCTGATATGCAACGAACCCTGTCAGCCACCAGGCATATCATAGGCCCTCAGCCAGTAAGAAGCACTGGATTGAATTGAGTTTCTCAGCAGACCAACGGGCGAGCAATTTTTTGTTCGAACAAACACATGCCCTGGCTTTACTTTGCATACCTCCTGTCACCAGCGGCTCCATAGCCTGGGGGGCCTAGTTTCATATTGTACTGTCGCCAGGTCATCAGCAAGCAGGTGTGATCAGAATGAGCTGTTCGTTTCAAGGGCGAACCTGAATCATGTACTGCGCCAACATAGGGACCAGGGACTAGGAATCAAAACAATTGTGAAGTCCAAGACTGTAAAACTGAGGAAAGGGAGGCTGAGCACATAGCATGACAAATACAAAATGTAGCAAAATCAGGAAATAATGCACAAAAGTCACGGACTCTGTCATGCATCTAGTGGCAGTGGTGAAAACAATACGAACGACGGAATATCAACCCTGGAGCAGAGTTCGTCCCCTCTGATTTAGACGTGCTGAAGAGGTACGACGGCCCTCAGATTAGGGTTCCAATTTCGTAACCTTCTTCCTTTCCTAACGACTCAATCACATTGATAACGGATACTTTATGCATTACGGAATATTTCTTTTCAGCAGCAGTTCCTTAAGTTCCATGTGTCTGCTACAAGAAATACCTGGAGAGCATTGCCTAAGTAGCAACCTTTTTGCATTGACATCGGCACCTCTCTCAAGCAGTAGTTTGACAAGATTCTTTTTGCCACTGACACAAGCAGCCTGGAGAACACTGCCATACTTGCCTCTGCATTGACATTGGCACCTCTTTCCAGAAGCAGCTCCACCATTTCCCCATCTCCGGTAAAAGAAGCAGCCTGGAGAGCAGTGCCATATTGTCCGCCTTGTGCGTTCACATCAGCACCTCTTTCCAACAGTAGCTGCACTAGATCCTTGTGGCCCCAATAAGCAGCAGCTTGAAGAGCGCTTCCATATTCACCGCATGGTGCATTGACATCGGCGCCCCATTCTAACAGCAGCTTTACCAGTTCCTTGTGGGCCCAATAAGCAGCAGCTTGGAGAGTATTGCCAAACCTGCCACCTTGGGCGTTGACATCAGCACCTTTTTCCAACAGCAGCTTCGTCAGTTCATAATTTCCGTTGTAAGAAGCAGCCTGGAGGGCGTTGTCAAAGAGGCCGCCGCGTGTGTTGACATCGACACCTCTTTCCAATAGAAGTTGTGCAATCTCCTTGCAATTCCCCCTTGAAGCAGCCGTCAGAGCATTGCCATACTTGCCACCTTGCGCATTGACGTCAGCACCACTTTACAATAGCAGCTCCACCACCACCCTATTTCCGGCATAAGAAGCGGCTTGAAGAGCATGGCCGTACATGCCGCCTTTGGCGTTGACATCGGCACCTTTCTCCAGCAATATTTTCGCAGTTTCTTTGTTCCCTTTAAAACAGGCCGCTTGCAGAGCATTTCCATATTCGCCGCCTTGCGCATTGACATCGACCCATCTCTTTAGCAGAAGTTCTGCGATACGCTGAACACCCGCTACCGATGCGCAATACAACGGAGGAGCCGCAGCGTATTCGGTTGCTGCCTGGATTTTAGGAGACACAAGATCGTAAAGCTTCACCCAGGCTCTGTACGCCTGCTCTTGCACAAAGAAGAATTCCAAAACACCCTCCTGTACCTGCTCCTCCGTCTCTGCTAGCTTTACGTGGTCTATCCAGAACTGTGCAGAATATTGGGCTAGCGGATAATTTACCCAAAATGTCAGGGCTGATTTCTGTTCATCAAAGCAAGAGAGGTACCTCAGACATATCAGTGCCATCTTGCCATGTGATCTCGTTAAATCAAACCGGCCCTGCCAGTTGCCCGCCTGTTTCTGACACATGAGGAAGTCTCTCATTGTTTTATGGATGATCAGTTTTGAATTGTAGATGCTGATGAGCGGTCCACATAACGACTTCACCGTGTTCTTGAAGCTTTCTCGGGGCTGTATCTTCGACGCTAGGGCAGGAAGAGGGCCAATTTGTCCTTTCTCCAGTGCCACCGTCAAGGCTACATTCGCTTCATCAAGTGTCAAGGGACGTGTCGCAGTCAGAATAATCTGAAAGAGGGCCTCAGTTTGAAGCCGGTCAGCGCTTCTATTCAGAATTTTCTCATTTGCTTCTGATGCCCGGGAGGGTAGATCAGAAAGCAATGAATCCACGTCCGACCTTCTGGCGTACATCCCCAGTCGCCATTCGATGATGCCAAACATGAGATTGAGCCACAGATGAGTACGGTGCTCCATGCTCTTCAGGTATTCTGCAATCCTTCGACGGCCGTCCTCTTCAAAAAGATGCGCAATCATATTCACCTTGGCATCGATAACAAGATTAATTTCCTTGCCGATCTCCGCAGCTTTTTCGTTCTCCTCAAAACGAACATGTGAGATGGTGTCCGAAAGTTCTTTGAAAGATGCCTCCGGCGATCCCGAGAGCGGCTCGTGATCAGAAACTTGAGCCTGGGCCGAGAATCCGGAGGGCGCACTGACTCACAGTAGAGTTCCTTGAGCTTCCCGATCAGGTCCTCCCTACTCTCTCGATGACATTCATCAAGGGCGTCAAGGACGCAGATAATTTCATCAGCGTCTGGCGAGCCGACGTAACTCATAAGAATGTTCCAAAGCTCGGCAAAGTTCCGTGCCAGACCAGGACCATACTTCTGATGACTTAGTAAAATGCGCTTGATCAGAACGCCGGAAAGAGTTTGATTAAGAAGCTGGTGAATCATTGCACTCAAAGCATTAGCAGCGTACATGTGGTGTTCGTCACCGTCCCTGAGAAGAAATAGCAAACTGTCGATGTTGCAATGTTTGGAGATAGCCGTCGCTCGTCGATCAATGCCCGGGCCAAAACCGACTTCCCACAGCCAGGGCCAGCAGTCACCCAGAGGAGACCGAAGTCGCTCTCTCTCCATTTCCGAAATCTCTCGTCCCTGAAAAACCATTCGCATGTACCTTTCACTCTTTGTGGATTGAAGTTTTTGCAAACTTCATAATCAGACGCGAAATATTGCTTCACATTTTGCGCCGTCTGGCTGAGAACGAACTTTTGCATCCTATTTCTTGTTGTCTCCAAAACCCTCCGAATTTTATCCAGGATAGCTTGTGACTCCTGCATGTTCTGCAGTTCCGTTCTCCAGCGCTCGCGGATTGCCTCTACATCCAGAAGTTGAATGTAATCATTGTAGTGTTCACTCAGGTCCTGGACTTTCATCGAGTTCCATTCCCAATCGTTCCAGCCAGGGGTAGACTCCCATGTCCGCGAAATCTCGGCCTTGGAGAGATGACATATAACGCGAGCTTGGTACTCGATGATGTAGGAGTAGAGTTTGGCAATGAACCTAAGGAGGCGTTCATACTCATGCCGACTTGATGGACGAAGATAGTATTGCTCCTCCACGATTTTCCAGTATACTTGAACATCGCAAACCGCATTGAATCCTTTCAACATGAACTCGTTTATTGACGAATTGCCCGTGATTAGCTTCCAAAGTAAGCGTCTGCCAACCAAGCGTTTGGCATCATTCCTACCATGAGAAACAACGGGGCACCGGACCACGCCAAGGCCGCGTATGGCTGAGTGTTCACGACCTCTTTGACCAGCGGGTCCGACTAAAGGAGAAACTTCACGAGCCTTTCGGCTTGCCGTCGGATAACAAAATTATTTTCCAGTAGCGAAACTCGCCATTGCGCCTTTTCACGGTCGGCAACGAGTCGAGTAACAATCGACTCAATTGGCAAAGACGTCGAAGAATTCGTGTCCTTCAACAGTGTGACCAAATGCTTTTTGTAATCCCTCAAAAGATCCGGCTGTCGATCATGCAAAATCACATATGCCCGCGCCCACAAACTCTCATTGCGCGGCTGGCGGAAAATACTCTCCGAAGTCCTCGGTGACAGGTAACTTGTATCAAGAGTCGACGGAACACCAGCGTCCCGACTCGAAGAACTTGCCGAGGTCGTCTCCGCCGCGGAGATTCGAACCTGTCGAGAAGGTGAGGGCGTCGCAGTTGCAATAGAAACTCTATCGCCTCTCGGTACTGCAGTCTCTCCATTCCCGTACGACTTGGATATAAATGAGAAACGCATTTTTCCGCTGTCCGATTGTCCTTCGCCGTCTTTTTATGAGAAACAGATCTCGAAGACGTATGCACAACACGAACGTGATTATGCGGAAATCACTTCATGACGTTACCAAGCAATGGAGACTACTCTATAGCGCGGCTTCACATTAGGAATACATGCGCCATGCGGAGAGTCACAATAAGTAGCCACCGCTGCGTTATAGTGCTGAGTGAAGGTGACAGGACAAGGCCATGGCGCCATGCCGCCAGTAGAAAGTAGAGGATTGGGCGGGGGTGAGGGAGTTCTTCAACACACTGCCACCGTACTTTCCGTTGGAATGAGCGCAAGACCCATCCCCTCACCCACGCTGCCGAGCTCCTTAGAGGCGCACCAGCTACTCGATAGCTGCCGGCCAGTTCCACATTGCTGAGTAGCAGGGAAACCAATACCAAGCGAATAACCTGTGTTGATAATTCATTCCAAGGATAAACTCGCAGACATCATGTCACATCAACGTAGTATGCTCAGGCTCCAAGCGCTCGCGATGAGCACTGTTACTCAACATCCATCACTCCATTCCTGATGCGAAGAGGGCCAAAACGTGGTATCCCAGCAAACCCGGCGAGAGACTCCAAGCCATCGCACAGTTTGGGAGAATAATGGGCAAAGGCATTGATTCTGAGATGCATTGAGCGACAATGATGAAAAGAACTAGCTCTATAAGAGAGCAGATCGTCGAATTTGGTTTTGGACGAGTGAACCAGACTGCACGACGGTGGGATGGAGATGAGAGTTCTGTAAAACATGATATTAATGACAACATTGTAACCTGTTATAACCTAATCTAGCCAAGTTCGGCTAAAATAATTACTTGGCTTAGTAACCGCCTCAGTTTGATTGGGCTTCACGTGATCAGCGGAAGCCTTCGCTGAAGCCGTCACAGGCCGCGTTCAATTGAGCTGCTCCAGCTGCGTCGGCCATGATAGTACGACCCAGGCCATTCGGGAGAGCATTGGCCCCGGACACGGGTCCATTGTGCTTCCGATGTCTGTACAAATTCACGCAACCAGCGTCGAGCCCGGTTAGGCAAAAGTTTTCAACCTCAACAAGGTGCGGATCGGGTGATGGACCTACTGCATCAGTTCCAAAACCCTTTCAGCGGGAGTATTTCTCGTCGAATCAGCCTGCAGTACGACAGTCTACTAGGTGGCGGATATTGGCAGCATTTTCGAAGCGGACAGCGCAACAAACGGCTTCGCAGGCGCCCTCGCTCGAAAAAAAAGCAGATGCACCCGAAATCAATGCAAGCTTGCCGCATCGACGACGAAAACGATTAAAAGAGGAAGACAAAGCTGATGCGAATGAGGAGCAACAATTGCCCTTGGATGCGTCGGCCCGGCTGTCTGCACTCTCATTTTCCCTCCCGACCGCATCTCTCCGTCGCAAACTCGCGGCATATTTCGCATTGACAAAGCCCCGCCTATCCTTTTTGATTCTTTTATCAACCACTTCCGCATATGGACTCTATCCAATCTCGACTCTTCTCGATTTGGACCCGTCCGCATCCCAATTGCCGACTCTTTCCACGTCGACCCTTACCTTTCTATACCTTACTGTCGGGACTTTCCTGTCGAGCGCGAGTGCCAATGCGTTCAACATGCTGTTGGAGCCAAAGTATGATGCGATGATGTCACGAACACGAACCCGGCCGCTAGTGCGAGGATTGGTTTCCCGTTATGGAGCCGTTGTCTTTGCTATTGCAAGTGGTGTGATTGGCGTGAGTTTGCTGTACGTTGGGACGAATCCGACGGTGGCCGCACTATCTGGAGGGAACATCATTCTCTATGGATTTATATACACGCCGATGAAGAGAATTCACGTCATCAATACATGGATCGGCGCTGTTGTGGGAGCTATCCCGCCCATGATGGGCTGGGTGGCGGCAGAAGGCCTGACCGCAACTACGGGGCATGATTCGTGGAAAGACATGTTATTCAGCAAGGAGAGCATAGGAGGATGGCTACTTGCCGCGGTGCTATTTGCATGGCAGTTTCCGCACTTCAATTCACTCTCGCATCTCATTCGCGAAGAGTACAAAGCGGCTGGCCACCAGATGATGGCCTGGGTCAACCCGGCGCGGAATGCACGGGTTTCGCTCCGTTACTCGGTGCTGATGTTCCCAATCGCCTTTGGTGTCTGGTACATCGGCATCGTGAACAATCTGTTCCTGGTCAGCAGCACTTTCGCCAACGGCTGGCTCGTCTGGGAAGCGTACAAGTTTTGGAAATACCAGGGCGGCAAGGGCAGCGCGCGGGGCCTGTTCTGGGCCAGCGTATGGCAGCTGCCGATTTTCCTCGTCGGAGCTCTGGTCACGAAGAAAGGTGTTTGGGACGGCGTGTGGCGACGCATTGCCGGGCCAGACGACGACGACGGGGAGTTTTATGACGAGGACGATGAAGGCGAGGAGCAAGATGTCAGACCGACAAGGCTGGTTTCGGAGCAGCCAACGGCATAAGTCCACTCCTTTCCAATTGTACTCTTGTTTAGCATGTACAATATGTCTTGCATGGGTGATGACTTGGCGGCGTGTTTGATACCAATCTAATTGAGGAAATCAAGACCATTCCGAGTACATATTAGGGTTTGTAGAGTTCTGCGAGTATCACCCGTGAATTTCGCTCATATCAAAGCCATCTGTACTGAGACACAAAAACAGATAACATCCATTGCCGCACTTCACATGCATGAATTCAATGCAGTCAACGTGTCTAATAGAATTAGATAAGATTATGCCAATTGCTCATCATGTCATCACCAAATCCATCCCAAAAAAATCATCTTCCCTCCCACGACTGCCTCCGCAAGTCCTGCCCAGACTCCCGGGACACATGATTCCTTATGGGGTTGCCACCATCACTCTCCCGACGCCGATACACCGGCTGTGGACGCTGAATCGTTTCCATCGCCATTGGCGGTGGAGGTGACGGTGTCGATGTTGGTAACCCCTCTGGAGTAGCAGACGGAGGTCTCTCCTCGCAAAAACTCGAGCAGGGCGGAACTGTTCTCATGGACGACGTCCTAGATCGAACCAGCGGCAGTGACGCGCATGATGCATAGGGAGGCGGCGGAGTGTCCCGCGTAGCTGTGGAGGTCTGCCCAAAACTGCTGGGGAAAGAGTACGCTGACGAAGCGTCATCCATCATGGTAGTAGTCGTAGTCGACGATATCCCCGTCTTGGTTGGGGCGATAGGGGCTTCAGTGGAATCGCGATGCTGTTGTTGCTCATCGAAAAGGCTTCGGTCCTTCTCGTCCGGATTTGCGGGGTGAGGGTTATGGTCGAGCGTTTTTTCGTGCATGCCTTCCGGTCGAGGTGTGTACCGTGGCAGTGGCACGACAGGCGTATAGCCAGTGTCATCGAGGCTCTCGTATCGAGGGGGCTCGTCTGAGCTCCATCTGTTGCTTGTGGTGCTGACCCGCGGGCGATACCATTGTTCATGATTGATGGTGGTTTGCGTCTGCTCGAGACATGGTTTTTTATGACAACACAGTGGTGATTTCAAACAGCAGAGTACCAAACAAGACATGTCGATTGACAAATGAACGATAGGGTTGGAGATGTTTCCAAGGATTCGACCAGACTAATACTGAACTTAAAAAGATGTCAAGGAACAAGCAAGCGACACCAATCCGCCTCGGGCGACCTCAAGGACGCTGGAGACTACTAAATCATATCATGGAAACATGGAACTGTCAAAGAGGGCATCCACCAGACGGAACCTGGGGAGGAGACTCTGGGGGAAGAAGAGACCAGGTTGAGGCTCCAAGGCACCAAGATTTCGGACGAATCGGATCGCTCTGGGAGGCTCGGACCGACCTGGCCCGATCTTATCTTGGCCCCGCTCGTATCGCTATCGGCTTATCTTATCGATCACTACCTAAGCCACTGCGCTCTTGGCTTCTCTGCGCTCCTCGAATTTTTCTCGTCCTTCTAGAATATCGATCTCTGCAGACAGCACATCGCCGGTCTGGTACTGCGATCGCTACTCCGAGAATGCCCCAGCTTCCGCCCGACGGCGACTATGTGACCATCGCCCAACTCGTCGAACCCCCGACCGTCCCGCCCCACCGCTCCCACGATCCCAGGTACAACGCCCGGCGAAGCGACCCCTTCGCCTTTGGGCAGCGATACCTGGAAGAAGGCGACGACGTCTTCGAGTACAACGCCTGGGATCATGTCGAGACGGATGACGACTACAAAGCGTATGCGGAAGTGCAGTACCAGAAGCAGCGCGAGAATCCAGTCTCGGAGTTCGACAAGAAGCGGTTCAACTCCAACCCGGCCAAGTTCTGGGACCAGTTCTACAAGAATAATGCTGCGAATTTCTTCAAGGATCGCAAGTGGTTGCGCATCGAGTTTCCCGTGCTGGCCGAGGTGACCAGCAAGGGTTATGGGCCCGTCGTGGTGCTGGAGGTGGGCGCTGGGGCGGGTAACACGGCGTTCCCTCTTGTCAAGAATAATGAAAATGAGGAGTTTATGGTGCATGCCTGCGACTTCTCGAAGAAGGCGGTCGAGGTTATGCGTGCCAGTGAGCACTACAACGAGAAGCATATCCGCGCTGATGTGTGGGATGTCACGGCGGAGGGTGAGGACTCTTTGCCACCAGGTCTAAAAGAGGAGTCGGTCGATATCGTTATTATGATTTTCATCTTCTCCGCCCTCGCGCCCGACCAGTGGAACAGCGCACTGAGAAACGTGTATCGGGTACTGAAGCCGGGTGGCCTGGTTCTGTTCCGTGACTACGGGCGCGGAGACCTGGCTCAGGTGCGGTTCAAGAAGAATCGATATCTGGATGAGAACTTTTATGTCCGGGGCGATGGGACCCGTGTATACTTCTTCGATAAGGATGAGCTGGCTCAGATCTGGGGCCGCTGGACCCCAGAAAACGGCGTCCAGGTGGGCGACCCAATACCGGAGTCAGAAATGAACGGTGCCTTTGAGATCCTCAACTTGGGGAAAGATAACCGTCTTATGGTAAATCGCCAGAGACGGCTCAAGATGTACCGATGCTGGCTGCAGGCGCGGTTCAGGAAGCGGCCGGCAAAATCCGATGAGCCGGGAAAAGATGGTAATCCGTCGGCGTCGACGGATTGACTTAAACTCGAGGCTTGGGACTATAGATGATACGACAGTCAACCATCCTCATTCGACAGACTTGCACTTGCAGATGGCCAGTCACTTGCAGACCAAGACGCTACATGCACGAGCATTCGTGGCGACGACTTGGCATGGAATAGAGCATATGATTGTTGCAACGTGCTAGAGCATGATAGACATGATTCAATCGGCTTCATGAATCTACATGGCATGTATATATACAAGTTCGGAATAGCAGCCGTTAAGACTGCTGTTGCCTTCCAAGAACGGACGCACCGTATATTCGCAATAGATTCACTTCTGATTTGATTATTCAATGTTTCTGGCCTGATTTGTCACCATTTGTCACCTTTATTCACCTGTTCTTTGTAGATGTTCTGATTAGGAAATTAGGGTTTAGGATTAGGGTTAAGCGCATACAACCTGTGAAGTGACCGACCTGACGATGAACATCTGTCGACACTCGAATCTCACCATTCAAACAGTTTTGGTCGTCAATATGCAACAGCCCTGAGTCGCCTTTTCCCACTAGAAACCCAGACTCGCTCGACAGCCGTTTCGAGACAAATCATGAGAGGATCCAACCCCAGACTGGGGCCTCTTCTGCGAAAGCCCTTCCAACTCGCCGTGACAAGCACCAAACAACAGCAGCCGCGAGCTTCGACATGGACAACGCTACGGCGAACAATACTCCTCAGACCGCAGACACAACATCTATCGTCATGGTCATTGACGCAACCACGACCGCGGATCCTCAGCGGCACTCGAAGTCCCTCTCCCCTCCCATCTCGCACCTTTCTCAACCTCCCCAATCTCTTCCCATCAGCCTCACCGACAAACAACAATAATCAAAACGATTCCGAGATCCGCACTCTCCGCGCTTCACGCACCTTGCCCTTCCCACCCGCCCCGCTCTTCGAAATCATTGCGTCCGTCCACTCCTACTCGGATTTTCTACCCTTCCTCACCGCTTCCACCGTCACGAAACGAGATCCCGCCACGGGTTATCCAACAGAGGCATTTCTAACAGTCGGATACGGGCCGTTCAGCGAGACATTCACATCACGCGTGGATTGTGACCCCCGGAATTGGGTGGTCGAGGCGCGGAGTGGAGGCAAGAGTAGCGCGGAGAGTGACGACGGCAGACCTGTCCCTGGAGCCGATGAGGGAATTTTTAGTTTCTTGTTGACGAGATGGACGCTGCTGCCGCGGGAGAGTGTCGGCGGAAATACTACGACGGAGGTGAATTTGGAGATTCGGTTCCGGTTCGAAAACCCGGTGCATACGGCGATGATGGCGGCGGTGGAGGATAAGGTTGCGGCGGTGATGATTGAGGCGTTTGAGAGGAGGATTCGGGAGAAAATGGCTGAGTCATGAGGCATGCCTGCATAGACTGTTTCTCATACATGCCACTGTAAAGTAGACTAGATCCTGTAAGAGTATAGACGGAGCCAATTGTGTCCATTTTAATCATGACAAATTCTATGATATAATACATGGAGAACAGGTAGGTAGAGGATGGGTATAATTTACAAGAAACCGCCCAGCGTGCGCTGTCTCGTCACCGGATTCCGTCCACCCTTGGACGCAATCGCCGTCTTGTGGTTCTCAAACACGGCCTCCCAGTTGACGCGGTTCCACCAGCGCTCGAGGAATTCGTCCTTGCCGGCAATGCCGTAGTCCATCATCCAGACGTGCTCCCATGTGTTGACGCACAGGATGGGCTGCACGTCGATGGCACCCGGTGCCAGATCCCGGCGGTTCGGCGCATGGCTGCCCATGACGCCCGCGAATTGATTGCCAATCTGCGTTCCCGTCGCTGACGACGCCGGGGATTCGGGGTTCTCCGTGTTCATGTCCACGGACTGCCGACGGGTGTAGGCTTGCGGGTAGGGCGAGCCGGCATTGTAAGTGCACAGGATCTTGATCATGCCCTCCTTGTTCATGTCCGTGACGAGCCAGACGAAGCCGGGGCCAAACATGGCGCTAGCGGCGGCGAGAAAGTCTTGCTTGAGCGATTCGACTGAAGAGCAGCTGTCGTCGATGTCCTTGACGAGGTCTTCGGGCATGGGGACGGAGGTGGGTGACTGCAGGAATGACAAGTTCAGTACATTGAAAAATTGTCGGCAACAGGAATTCTTACGAGTAAGTTGAAGAAAAAGTGGTTGTTGTGCGCCATAGAGGCGTAGTTGAACAGGGCCGCCATGTCACGTCGTTTCGCATACTTAAGCAACAGCTCGCCAGGCTTAGCATCGGCGTCGACGGTATCTATACTCGTCAGCGTCCTGTTCCTTTAGTATTGCAGATTGGTTCGCAGCCGCACCTTGTGTCAGCAGATTCAGCTTCTCAACCATCAAACCCTGGTACTGCGTCCAGGCGAAATCAAAGCCCTCCGGCGACAGCAGGTCCGGCACGCCATGCTCCTTGAAATATGCGTCATGCGTCAATTGCGGGACCCGATGAAGGTATCGTGTCTGACATCGATTGAAGACCGACGTGGGTTTCTATCTTGCGGTCAATACAAAGCACCTTCGGAAGAGCGGACTGAGAAAATGAGCAAACCCACGTTAATGACTGACGAAACTGCCCGCAGGCCACTCTGTGGCCGGAAAATTCGGTGTAGCATTGTTCCGGATATAAATTGAGACCACACAGGGCTGCAGCAGCAAAGCCGGCTATTGTCGAGTCTCAATCTCGTGCCTCTTCGCGCTCTGCTGGACCTTGGACTTGAACTCTGGAGAATTTCTGCCGATGTTTCCTGATTTAGTTTAGCGCTGCCAAGCATAGGATGGAGATGGATTGGCCAATCAAAGGCCAGAATTCCCTCTCCTATTTCAACCACTCAGATTCGCGCATCACGACTCGACCTCACCGTCTTCGAAACAACCGCCGGCCTCGCGCCAACCTCGCGTTTCAGGTTGAGCTGTGAGCTCTGGATGGGCCGTCGCTGCAGCCTGTAGATTTGTAGAGTCACCGCATGATGTGACATGTGTTCCCTTGTCACCGCTGTGTATGACGCCGGCGGCTGCCAGTCGGCGCTTGCTGAAGACCTATTCTCGAACAGTGGTGTACCCTAGAGAACATGGGTCGGAGCAGGATAGTACAGTTTGTAAGGATGCTCAAAGTACTAGACGTCATGGATCCCTTTGGGTACTTCTACCTACGATTTTTCTGAATCTGTTCATATTCATACTACTAGTCAGAGATCTTCCTCTCCTCATAGCTTCTCAGCTCTCTGCCACCATCTGCCGCCGGCCGGAGAGGATGGCGAGAACATTGCTTGCTATCCTCGCAGTCCTGTCTGCAAGAGCCCTCTCTCTTCCCGACCTACTTCGGCGAGACGATGCAAACTGTCCATCCTCCTACAAAAGTTGTGGTTCTTCCTTTCCATCGGACTTCTGCTGTCCCTCGTCAACATATTGCTTTGGGTCCGACCAGTTCCGAACCGTCGTCTGCTGTCCCAATGGCTCTACCTGCGGCACGATAGAACCAATTACCTGCAACATTCAGGCCCAAAACGCCACTGCTGCTCCCAAGTCCAACGTCAAAACAACTCGTCTTGATGACGAGCTGCCCAGATGCGGCGACAAATGCTGTCCATTCGGATACTCCTGTCAAGACGGGAACAAATGCTCCATGGATGAGCCTCCCTCGAAAACCGTGTCAACGTCGTCGGCGTCAGATGAGGATGAGACGTCCACTTCTTCCTCTCCTCCCACGACCACTTTCAAGACTGCCACAAGCTCAACTTCGTCGACGGATGAAACGACTTCCATGTCATCGATCTCCATCGTCACCGAATCGTTGCCCTCAGCGACGTCCGAGTTGACCAATACTCCCCCCAATATCACCTCTCTAACGCAAAAATGCCCTGAGTTTCCTGCAAAAGCCATAACGGCAGGGTTCTTTCCTGGGCTTGTATCAGGTGCTCTCGCAGCGGCAATCGTCGCGCTATGCATACGACACCGACACCGACAGCAGCGAGATGAGTTCACTGAGAAAAAGAAGCATCGCCGCAAATCATCCGCAGGGACAATGATCGCCATCTCAGATCCCATTCCAATCGACGATCAAACCTCTTTCCGGACGGACTTTCTGCTCCGCCGAGGCAGTGGGCGATATCCCCAGAGCATGCAGCCCAAGTCCATGTTGCGGCGGACAGGAACGCGAGTCAAGAGTCTTTTCAGCTCCAACAAGTCCAACCATGGGGACAACGCGTCGGAGGTGCCTCCCGTGCCTCCCATCGCCATCACCTCACCGCAACAACAACATAGGACCACATATCGTCCACCGAGCATGGAAAGCATCAGGGTGTATTCCCCTGGTGGTCAATTCCTGAACCCGGGAAATCAGGAGGACAGGCCCAGCACGACATTCAGTGAGATGATGGAACGGGCGGGCTTTCAAAGACAGTATGGGGAGGCATATAATCGATCGACGCCATCTCCGGTGTCGCGGCAGGGAAGCCCAATGAGGCGATAGTATGATGTTTCTGTTCTGCCCTTCGAGGTTAGGACGCGGGGGAAGATGTCTCGTGAATATACCACTCGGCTCCTGTAATTAATCGATGTAATAAATCTATGGTGCAGCTAGTTAATTGATTTGTTGAGAGCGGCACTGTCGCCACCATCGCTAGCAACTCGACGCCTCCATGTCATCACCGTGTCGTTGGCGGCAAACGGAGAAGATATATTGAACTCTTGGTTGTAACAATCCACCATCTTAGGGATATACCGTTTCCTTGTTATTCAGTCAACAATTGAGAGAAGATCACAGCATCTCCCACCATGGTGCGGAAACTCGAAGTCCCCTCTAGCAACAACACGCGGCCAGTACCGGGAAATGTTATCAACCGTCCGCGTAAGGAGATCCCGCAATATGGCCGGGACTACTCTGAGGGAACTGATCCAAACGTGATGGTTAGCATAAAGTACCTTTCACAACATCTCGGTTAGTGGTTAACGGATCGTTGTATAGAGGGATATTTCCACACTCCACGACTCCGCCGCAGCAGGTCGCAGCGCGCCGCACAGGAATAAGCCGCGAAGCGCTGGAGCTGATGCTGGCACTGTTGGTAAGAATAACAGACGTGGGCCGCCGAAGGACAAAGCAAAAAGACGACGACGCCGATCCAGAGAATCAGGAACGAGTTCCGCATCGGGGTCGGAATCGGAATCTTCCAGCTCTTGATCAAATGCATGGGCTGGATAAGGGCTCGCAGATTGATCCACTCCTGAGATTCATTTTGCTGATAGACTGCTATCAATGATCATGAGCACATGCTTGAATGCTCTACTTAAGATGAAGTCAATTGTAGATCTGGAGCAACCAATCAGAATCAGCTGCAACTCGACTTATGTAAGCATGCCAGCCAATCGGAGAAGAGCACGATGTCATTAAACATCGAGGCCATCATTGTCTAAACTTCAATCAAGGGGACGTCAATGTCGAGTGCTAACCCCGATGGAGACGCGCCAGTCGTGAAACTAAACACAGGAACAACTACCGCAAGCACCATGGCCAGCACCGAGGCGGAGGCGCCCAAGACCAAGCCCTCCAGCCATGCGCTGCCCCCCGAGAAGCCTGAAGCGATATGGACGCGAACAAAGGTCCTGCTGTCCTTCTGGGCGGTCATCATTTTCCTCGGCCTCCCGATGTGGTGGAAGACCACGTCGATCTATCGGGCCGCCTTGCCGCTGGAGGAAATGATGTCGTGGGCGGACGGAAAGGTGAGCGATTCAGCCCCCGCGAGCGGCCGAGTTGCTGATCGTTAACCTGGCTTAGGCTTGCAAGCCTGCTTTCCCTCTCGAAGTGATTCTCCGCGCGCCCTCGATACCGTCCGCTGAAGCACAGAACCTTATCCGAGCAACGCAGCATAGGCTCGACGATTTGAACGAATTCCCCGCGCATCACCTGCGTCTCAAGCTCGCGGGCGATGACCAATCACTTGATATCCAGTCCGATACACCCGTTGGCGACAGTGGCCACCCCGCACTTGTTGTCAATCTTGTCCCAGAGGAAACAAAGGCGTTCAAAGCAGATCTGCGTTCAGATGCCCTGTGGCTGGACGTATCGTACTCTCCCAGTCAGCTATCCACGGCATCATCAACCTCTTCCACGTCACCTCTGGTGAGCTTTATCGCAGACCAGATCCAGAAGCTGTTCAATGAGGAGAAAGCAACAATTGCGCACATCCTGAAGAGCAGCAATTTCGGCGCATCGTTTACAGGAGCCACTTCGGTTCAATCTGTTTCTCCCGAGCTCGCGCAGGCCGTCAACGAACGGGTTACTCGGTCTGTCAAATATGCGGAAAAGTACCACCTAACGTTTTCGCTGTTTACGCCAGGATCGCAGCCATCGTCGTGGGATATCGAGGAAGCCATCGGGGAGTACCTCACGCCGCTGCTAAGTGCTTTCGCGCCTATTAGCAATTTCTCGGTCGATACGCAGGTTCAACTCTTTGCGCAGTTCTCTCCAACGACACCTGCGCCAGAGTACGACGACTCGCGTGGTCAATGGACCTTAAAGCAGGAAGATCTCAGTACATTTATTAACTCGGCGGAGTGGCCATTGAGCCCCAGCATCGGCAGCGCGCCGACTATCAATTTTGTTCTCTACGTCCCCGCGCCGTCGCAGTCGCCGCTCGTCGTCAAAGACAGCCAGGCAACGAGCTGGATCGTGCCACAGTGGGGTGGTGTCGCTATTTTCAACCTACCACATTCCACCGAGGAATTGGCATATGACAACCCTGCTCATCTGTCCAAAGATGCGCTGAAGCCAGCGTTCCTTACGTTCTCCCATCAGCTGCTCGCCATCCTTGGCACGCCGTCTACGCCTTTATCCCTACCTTTCCGCCTTCAATCCCTTGTCCGCATCCGGGCGGCTTCGCTGCTCGTATCCGCGTCGTCGACGATGGGTTCTCTGGCTCGGCTGACGCGATCCCTAGCCTCTATTCCCATCCCCATGTCCGTTGCGTCGTCAGTCTCGACAACTCTTTCCCATCTCACTGCCACTTGCCAGCTGCTCCGCGAGGGTCGGTTCCAAGCGGCACTGGCCAGCGCGCGAGTGGCCGAGAAGGAGGCCGAGAAGAGCTTCTTCGAGAAGAGCATGGTCGGGCAGATGTACTTCCCAGACGAGCACAAGGTGGCTGTTTACCTGCCACTGCTGGGCCCGATCGGGGTGCCGCTCATAATTGGGCTCCTGAGAGAGATGAAGAGGATTATCACGGATCTCAAAAGGCGGAAGAAATAGTACTGTACATTAGACCTGTTCTTTTGGAATACATAATCGTACATGAGAAACATGCAATGCCGGGTATCTATCATTCCCAAACCCTCAACACACGAAACGCCGACATGAACCAAAGACCCCATAAAAGTCAGTATTCCTTTTCGAAAATCTTTTGAATTGGTTTTGCCGCCTAGAATCCCTGTTAGAAGAGACTCCATTGTAACTAACAACCAGCAGACTTACATCGATAAACTTCTCCAGATCTTGATCCAGACTCGCCAGGTCGTCTTTGCGTTTCTTGTTCTCGGCAATCAGCGCCTGCTTGCGTTTGAGCAGCTCCTGGCGCGCTTGCTCGAGTTTCTCCCGCTCCGCGTGCTCATGATTGATGCGCGCAATCATGAGCTCATGCTCATCAGCATCGCGCAGGTGTGGATGCAGCTCGAGAAATTCCTCAACCGGGATAAGCGGGAGATTGCGATATTGGTGACTGAAACAAAGCATTAGTCGTAAGTGGATAAAAACTTGTAAAGAAGGATAAACGCACTCATATGATTCGCAAGCAGCAATCTCGCTCATCAAATGCCGCTGCTCATAGTACAAGTTCTGCAGCTGCAGATGCAATCGGTCGATTTCCTGGCGTGCCTCCGCGGTGGCCTGCTTCGTTTCGCGCACGCGTAGAATGGCATCGCGGTTCAAGCCGCGCAGTTTGGCGAGCAGCGCATATACGGTCTTTTGCTGGCGCGAGATTGCTGCACGGCGTTGTTCTGCTGCGGACGGGTCGTCGCGGGCGGCGGCGCTAGGATCGAGCAGGTCAATTAGTTTTTGACATTCGCGGTGCGCTTCGGCACTGGTCTCCAGAACGGGGAGCAGCGAGGGGTCGGAGACCAGGTCCGCGAACACGGTCATGGTTGGTTGGTCGTCGGAAGCGGGCTTTGCGGAGAGATAAGAGTCGAGCCGAGGCAGAAATTGATGGATTGAAGATCGGCGATGAATGAACAATCGGGTTCGGCTCGGATGAGAAAAACAAAAGAAAAGAATTGGTCCAACACACACACCCCAGTCCCCTCACTTTCCACTGCAGCAATTAATCTCCCAGTCCAGGTTTCATTTCATTGCATCGTTGGACTGTACAGTCTGGACGCACGTTTTGCTCCTCGGTTTGATCATTTGTTGATTGAGCCGAATTTGGCACCAGACGTCCACGTTGGGCCTTGGCACTGAGAATTTGAACCTTGGAACCCTCCCCTCTCCGTGCTTTAAAATTCTTGTTCATAGAAGCGATATGAACTGTCGGCCGTAGCCTCGCCCTCATCATGGCCTGCAAGGCTCCTTCCGTCACTATCCAAGCATACGCCGACGCTGCGTCGACAGCGTCTACCCCTTCCGAACAGGCGCCCCTCCTCCGCGCCCGCCGAAGACGACACTCCTTTCAGACAACGAGGCGAACATCCTGTGACTTTGACGCCGACGCCGTGTTCCTCAAGGTGAGACTCAAGCACGCTCAGGAGCGTTTCGGCTCCACTAACTTGCCCAGGTTGAGCTTTTCCTGTTCGAGCTGGAACGGAGGCTACAATGGCTGGAGGAATACCGCAAATCGCACATGGAACAGATCGACGCCGGCTTCCGGCGGGCATATGCGACGCTCGAGACAGTCCGTGACTCATGCTGTGCCGCATCGGACGAGCTGATGGGCGGCGGCAAGAAAAGGGCCAAGATCTTGGTCGAAACGCTGGAAAGTCGGTACAATGACGTGCTGGCCACCAAGGAGACGCTCGAGCAAAAGGCGTACGCCGGGATGCGGTTAATGGAATCATTTTTGTCAGAAATGGAGGCGCGCGCCAACGCCGTGCGGGCCGGCGGGTTGTCCGGGGCGGCGTTGCTGGGTGAAGGGTGGAAGGCCGTGGATGCCGGCTGGACGCATGCGCGTGAGGCCATGGGCGAAGCCATGGACGAAGGCATGGAGCGTGCGCGACGAGCCAAGGATGCCCTCCGCGAGAGCATTGAGCGGGCTATCGAGCTGGCAAAGGAGAACCGCCTCATCCACTACAAGGACCTGCCGCATCCGTGGCGGGTCAACCCGTACATCCTGCGAGGATACCGCTTCACCACGTCCAAGCTCGAGTGCCTGACGTCGATGTTCTCATTCTCCAACGAACTGTTCAACATCTGGTCGCACCTCATCGGCACGTTTATCGTCCTGGCAGTCGCCTTCTACTTCTACCCCCTCCACACCAACTTCCGCGACAGCACGACTGCGGACGTCGTGATAGCAGGAATGTTCTTCTTCGCCGCCTGCAAGTGCCTGGTCTGCAGCACCATCTGGCACACCATGAACGGCATAGCCAGCCAGTCCCTCATGGAGCGCTTTGCCTGCGTCGACTACACAGGCATCTCGTTCCTGGTCGCCGCCTCCATCGTCACCACCGAGTACACTGCCTTTTACTGCGAGCCCTTCTCCCGTTGGACTTACATCCTGCTGACCTTGTCCTTTGGCATTGCCGGCATCATCCTGCCCTGGCATCCGACCTTTAACCGCGCTGACATGGCCTGGGCCCGCGTTGCCTTCTACTGCTTCCTGGCGATGACGGGCTTCGCGCCCCTCGCCCAGCTCAGTTACACTCGGGGCTTCCAATGGTGCATCTACTTTTACGCTCCCGTGCTCAAGAGCTTGTTCGTCTATCTTGCCGGCGCCTTGATCTATGCCTCGCAGATCCCCGAACGGTGGTTCCCTGGTTTCTTTGATTACTGCGGTGCCAGTCACAATATCTGGCATGTCGCCGTACTCGGTGGGATCCTCTTCCACTACAACGCTATGCAGGAGCTGTTCGCGAATGCGTACCAGCGTGCCCCGGACGAGTGTCGCATGCTGAAGTCGTGAGCGCCAGTGGATGCACATCAGTATAGATTTCCTTCCTAAGTGATATACTTGGATTCTTCGATGTACATAGGGGTTTTGGCACATATGGAGCATATTAATACATGCATTGCGTCTAGACGAAACCGCCTTCCAGGAGCTTATCAACTCGACAACTATTTCGATGCCAACCTCTTGTTCGTTTACCTAACTCGTCAATTCCTCCGTTCCTTTTAGCCGCTTTCTCAACAACGGACGCCGTTTCTTTGCAGCGGCTCGCACCTCTGACACGAAGCCCCTGGCACGGGTAGTCACGGTCGTCACCACCTTGTGCACCAGACTAATATCTGCAACTTCACCTCTCTCTAACAGTTGTCTCACAATCTTGTCATGTCCTCGAGATTCCGCTGCCCGGAGAGCATTGCCATACTCACCACCTTGAGCATTGACATCAGCGCCTTTCCCCAGTAGCAGTTCCACTAGTTCCTTGTTTCCTTCATAAGAAGCAGTTTGGAGAGCATAGCCATAGTATCCGCTCTCTGCATTGATATCAGCACCGCTCTCCAACAGCAATGCCACAACTTCCCTGTCTTCTTCATATCCTCCAGTACAGGCTGCCTGGAGAGCATAGCCGAAAACGCCACCTTCAGCATTGATGTCGTCGCCCCTCTCCAACAGTAGCTGCACAAGTTCCTGGTTTCTGCTGATACAGGCGGCCTGGAGAGCATTGCCCAGCTGGCCATCTTGTAGATTGACATCGACGCCTTTCTCCAACAGCATCTCCACCAGTTCCTTGTTTCCGCTTCGAGATGCTGCCTAGAGTACATTACCGAACCAGCCACTCTGAGCATTGAGATCGGCGCCAGCCTTCAACAGCAGCTGGACCATCTCCGTGTGGCCTTCAGCACAAGCGACCTGGAGAGCAGTGTCATAATCGCCGCCTTGGGCATTAACATCGGCTCCTCCCTCCAACAGCAGCTCCACCAGTTCTTTGTTTCCCCTCCCTGATGCAGTCTGGAGAGCACTGTTATGTCCATTACCTTGTGCATTGACATCAGCACCACTCTCCAACAGCAGCTTCGTTAATTCTTTGTTTTCAGTAGAAGCAGCAGCCTGAAGGACACTGCCAAACATGCCGCCCTTTGCATTAACATCCCCGCCTCTTTCCAGCAGCAACTCTACCACTTCTTTGTGCCCTCGCAGCGAAGCAATCTGAAGAGCACTGCCAAGTTCGACAATTTGTTCGTTAGCATTGGTACCTTTCTCCAGTAATAGTTTTGCAATGCGCGGGAGACCTGCTGCTGATGCAAAACACAACGGCGATGTTGCCAGCGATCCCATGCTCAATCAAATCGCCGGCTGCAGCGTGCGTCAATAGCTGGTGAAGTATTGCACCAAAGCATTGGCTGCATACATGCGGTTCTCATCTCCATACCTTAAAAAAAAAAAAAAAAAAAAAAAAAAAAAAAAAAAAAAA
>NW_027192365.1:119452-129650 GCF_041956635.1 Thermomyces lanuginosus | reverse complement strand
TAAAAAAAACTTAAAAAAAAAAAAAAAAAAAAAAAAAAAAAAAAAAAAAGGTAGTGTGGCAAACGGTCGATGCTTCAATATTTGCGGACAGATGTTGCTCGTCGATCAATGCCCGGGACAGAACTGACTTCCCACAGCCAGGGCCAGCAGAGACCCAGAGGAGGCTAAAGCCACCATCTCTCCATTCATGGAATCTCTCTCGTCTGTGAAGAACCATTCGCAGGTACCTTGTACCCTTGGCGGACTATAATCTTTGTAGGTTTCGCAGAGGATCGCGCGCGTTCCAGTTCTCGTACAGCATCTGCGTCTCTTTCCTGGCTGTTTCCAAAATTGTTCGGATTTCATCCAGGATTGCTTGGGACTCCTCCATCTTCTGTAGCTCCTTGTCCCTACTCTTGCGAACCTCCTCTAGTCATGTTCACAACAACTCTTCTTATCGAGAGAAAAATGGAAGCGCCGGACCATGCCAGTGCCGCATATGGCTGATTAGACACGGCGGCTTGGACCAGCGAATCGGACCAAAGGAGAAACTTTGCAAGCCTTTCGACCTGTTCCCGAATGTTGATATCTTTTCCCAGCAGCGAGACTCGCCATTGCTTCTTTTCGCCATCGCTCACGAGTTCTGCTACGATCCTCTCAACTGGTGGAAATGACAACGGGCCCGTATCGCCCTGTAGCGAGGGTAAATGCATTTTATAGTCTTCCACTAGCTCTTGTAGAATCCTAAACGCCAAAGCCCAGAGACCCAGGCCATCGCTCAGCCGATGTGAAGTGTTCTCCGAAGTGGCCGGCAGAGTCGTGTGGCTAGGTGTCGGAGAATCTGTATTTAGACTCAGCGATGTACAAACGTCCGTTCTTAGAGAGCTCAATGAGGTCGTTGCAACCGTAGATGCTTGAGCCTGTCGAGAAGGCGGGGATGCTGCCGCAGCAGATTCATCTCCCTTTGATACGACAGACTTTTCTCTTCCCGAACAACTTTAATTTCAATGAAGAACTCATCTTTTCACAGCCGGGTTGTACTTTGCTGTGTGTCAAGCTGGACCACACAGAAACATGTTGATTAAATGAGCAGAGTCTGAGTCATCTGGAGGGAGCAACTCCACTGACTGCCAGCCTCCCAGAACCAATGTGGTTTCACACTACCTGCTAATTCGGCCTAGGAAATACAATAGATCTCTGCAACCGGTAGGAAAATACAGCGTCGGGCAATGTCGGTAGAAGTAGTCTGGTTTTGGCTACTGCTAGCACACTTTTGTCGAATAAAGCGCGCATTCTAGCCCGTCCTGTCAATTGCACCAGATAGGTACTAGATAGCCATCGGCCAGTCCAGTGTTAACCAAGCACCCAGAATGAACCCTGAGACTACGACAGGGCAAAGCGATGAGAGAGGGGCGGGAAACTAGTGGGCCTAGTAGCCTGACAGACCCAGAAGAGATCCCAAGGAATGGTACAGTGGGGAGAGAGCTGCGGGCAAAGACCTGATAGATTTGGATGCGCTTAGCGGCAGGAATGGAAGTGGAAGCTGCGGTATGAGTATGAGGAAGCGGATTTTAAGAGCAGAACCAACCCAGGGCTAGGGTTAAAATTGATAATGATAACGCCTACCTATCTAGCCTCTAATTAGGGTATCTGCTGTGTACCTACACTACCCGTAGGCTTAGTAGACTTACGAGTACGCCATTTTCATCTGGCCGTCAGATTTCGTTCAACTCTTAAATAGGTTGTGTCGCTTTCAGCTTCTCGTATTGGTGAATCCCAAGACTCGAGCGGGATATAGCACCAAGTACGAAGTGCAGCGCCCAGTGACTGCCTCTGAATTTTCAGTTCACATCGATTGTCGTCAGACGGCATTGGCTCTGCACCTTGTTGGCCTAGCAATTATGTCAATTTCAAATACTCGTAAAAATTCCTGGGAAACTTTTGACGACGCAGGGACCAAAGTGGCTCAAGCCAGGAGGAAGAAGTGAGGGAAAAAAAAAGACGAGTTCCGTAATTCCGTAACGGGGAGTCGAACCCCGGGCTACTGTGTGAGAGACAGTGATGTTACCGCTACACCATTACGGATCTGGCAGGAAGCGCGCCTAATTTGACATATCTGGCAATCACAAAGAACATGCCCACCCGGCCTCGTATTTATATCATCTTGTTTCATCTCTTGAACTGGAGATTCGACCGTTGAAACAATTTTCAAGGCACCACGGACCCCTACTTCGTTGTACCGGCTGAGGACACGTAATCCGGGGAAAAGATGCGCTTCTCCCTTCGCGCAAATTAGCAACGAAGCTAACCCCAACCCAACAATTGCCCCGGAGATCTAGACCAGGGTTGTGACTTAGGTTATGATTCGGGAAAACGAGAACCATCACCAGCAGTTCTTTTGAACATCCTTGCTGGGGATGGATTCTTGAAATTGGCCACATCGCCGATTGTCGTATAATGTCCGCAACTTCCCCATGATGTGATCAAAAGATCTGTCCAGGCGCCGCCATGCAGCCGTCCCCCGAATCTGAGCACGGGCCTGGCCCCGGACCTGAAGCCGATCCGTCTAGCAGCACGAATAGCACCGACAGCACGACAACGGCAGCCGCAGCTGCGCCGAACAAGAAGCGCTGGCGCCGGAACAAGGTCGCTTGCGATGCCTGCCATGCGCGACGCGTGCGCTGTGATCGCGCGTTTCCGTGCTCGCGCTGTGTGAACAGCCAAATACCATGCGAACTGACGCGAGAGCGGCGGAAGCGTGGCCGCATTCCGCGCACGGGTCAGGCGCGCCAAGCGCCTGCATCTAACTCGGACCGTGTAGGTGCTGCACCGGCGTCATCAGCGTCGCCTGCTGCGGCATCCCAACAGAGAGACACGGCTACGACTAGTGCTACCGTCGCCGACAACCAGCAGGATTACATTCCTGTGGTGACGAATCCATTGCAGCAGCGGGTAGATTCCTCCGCCGCCTCGTCGACCGTTCGTTCTCCCACCGCCGCGAGACCAGTCCTCGCGCCATCCTCCGCGCCGAACAGCAGTGCCGACCAGCGCTCGGGGCCCGCCCGGCCTGACGCGCAACCGTCGCCACGGGGAAATCATGCCGCCGGGCAGACTACCGGGCAGATTGAAGATTGGATGTCGGGCGCAAATGACTTTGCAGCGTCGACCTATCCTTTCAACCTCTTGGGGAACATGGGGCTTCCCGACGTCACGTTCGGTACGCCCCTGGACATGCTGGGGACAGCTGAAATAGGCGGGTATCAGCTCCCGCGGTCCGCGTCACGGCAACGCATGAACAGCACCAGCTCTGCCAGATCGTCAGAGATGCCGCTCAAGTACCCCGTTCTTCAGCCGCTGATGCCGTTTGTTGAGCCCTATTTGTCGCGGACGCTCGTCTGTGACCTGCTGGATTTGTATTTTACCAGTGCCTTCTCGACGCTGATGCACCCGGTCTGCCATCATATTCATTGTTATGTGGTCCGAAAAGCATCGTTTCTTAGCAGGGATAATCCGAGAACCTGCAGCCCTGCCCTGCTGGCGAGTATGTTGTGGGTAGCTGCTTTGGACGACCGCGCCTTTGCGTTGTCGATTTCGCCGGTTAAGCGCAGAAAGCTGTGCCAGTTTCTTTGCGCATTGACCGTGCGGTTACTTCGGCCGCTCATCCATGTCTCCTTCAAAGATGACGACGTGACGGACCACGATTACCGCTCGCCGAGTGCGGCTTACGACAAAACTCATTCCTTTGAAGAGGGAGGAGACGATCGCGGACTGGTCGGTCCAGCTGGATCTCTGGACGATGTCATTACGTATATTCATGTCGCGTCGATTGTGTCGGCCAGCGAGCAAAAGGCTGCCAGCATGCGATGGTAAGCTTCGATTTTTCACGGTTTACGGTGAATACGATTGGTCGACTAAAAAGCGACTCAGGTGGCATGCCGCATTTACTCTCGCCCGCGAGCTGCGCCTAAACCAGGAAGTCGAGGCGACGCCCGACCTAGACCCGTCCATGGCAAACGGTTCGAGCAACTACGACTACGGCTATGCCGATCCCCAGCGCCCACCTCCGCACGACTACACGCAGACTGAGCGGCCGAGTCTCAACTGCTGCTGCACGCGACGGCCACGAAATGGCATGACCGAGGAGCATCGGGAGGAACGCCGACGAACATGGTGGTTGCTCTACATAATGGATCGGCACCTGGCCCTCTGTTATAACCGCCCGCTGGCACTACTCGACGCCGAATGCGAGGATCTGCTGCTTCCGCTGGAGGAGGGCCTCTGGCAAGCCGGCGAGGTGCACAGCAACAGCCCCAAGCCGGACGGCCCGCAGTGCTTAGTGACGGGCGAGCAGACGAAGCGCCGGGTATTCCCTCGATTCTCTTGCGACGACCATTCCATCTTTGGGTTCTTCCTGCCATTGATGACCATCACGGGTGAACTCATCAACCTCAACCAGGCGCGGAACCACCCCATGCTCGGCTTGCGGCTTCAGGGCAAAGAGGCATGGGACGCGCAGGTTAACGAGGTTCTAAACCAGCTCAGCATCTACAAGGCGTCTCTGCAGTCCTTTGCCGCGGCAAACCGCGCGCCAAGCTCACTACACGACCGACCACCCGCTCCCGCACCTCCAGCCTCCCTCTCCCCATTGATCATCCCTGACCCCCCAGAGGCAGCAACAGCCGCAGCCACCACGGACGAAACAAACATGACTTGGCACACGCAGACCGTCGTCGCATACGCCTCCTACGTCGTACACGTCCTGCATATCCTCCTCATGGGTAAATGGGACCCCGTTGCCCTCCTCGAGGACAAGGACTTCTGGACCTCCTCCCCAACCTTCGCAGCGACCATCTCCCACGCACTCGAGGCCGCCAATGCCCTCGAACAAATCCTCCACTACGACCCAGACGTCAGCTTCATGCCCTACTTCTTCGGCATCCAGCTCCTACAGGGCAGTTTCCTGCTACTCCTCATCGTCGAGCGTCTACAAAAGGAGGCCGGCGAAGGAATCCTCAAAGCCTGTGAGCTCGTCATCCGCGCCACAGAGTCCTGCGTCGTCACGCTCAACACAGAGTACCAGAGGAATTTCCGACAGGTTATGCGTAGCGCTGTGGCTCAGGCGCGAGGGCGTCCTGTTAATCATTCTGAGATTCGACATCGAAGAAAGGCGGTTTTGGCGTTATATCGGTGGACGAGGAATGGGACGGGATTGGCGCTGTAAATTTTTTACGCACATGTACATAATTCGATCTGTAAATATTGAAAAATCACATCAAGATGACGATTGCTGAGTGTTTCGGCTTCTTCAAAGCGAATACTAATCAGGTACACGACGCTGTCTTTCCTGAGAAGAGTCAGACTAGGTACGGGATTCGACTGAGTCTACCGTAGCGCTGTCTTTTTTTAGGGTAAATCCAACTGAAACATGTTCCATAACTATCCGTCTATAAATTGCACAAGCAAAGACATTATGAAACAACGCTGTAGACACCGGCGCTATACGAGGAATTCAAGTCGCTTTATATATAATACACATGCGTAGCGAACGAATTACCAATTAGATCAATCGCTCGCAAAAAGAAGAGAAGACACTGGCAGCCGGCCACCCCCTTTTTCCTTCTGTCTAGAACCAAGGGAAAAAACCGACAAAACTACGACTGAACCTTGCCCGCCTCGCGAACCTCATTCATAAACGCATCCTCATCTCCCGTCGACTTCAAAACCCAATAATTGCCAACGCCCGCGTTGGCAAACTGGGGGAGCTGACCGCCGCCGTACCCGACCAGCGGTGTCGGCGAGCTATGCCGGGATTTGGAGAGATCCTTGTTGTGAATCGTGCCTAGGTCGTGCGGACCCCAGCCCACGACGAGTTTTGCCTGTTCGCGGCCTTTCTCGTCGTTGGGAAAGCTGAGGAGCTGTGTCTGCAGGCAGCCGAGAACCGCGACGCCGGCACGGATCATGATGCGGTCGCCTTCGAAGACCCAGCAGTCCCAGACGCGGCTGAGCCGCTCCAGATCCAGACCGTTGGTGAAGAGAGAGAGGAACATGGGCTGCCAGATTTCGTCGTTGGTCAGGCCAAGTGTATCGTACAAATGGCTGAAGAGGCGGGGGTATTTATAGCGAAGCGTCGCGGAAGCTAACCCGTAAGTCTGCGACATGGCCCCCCGGTCAGAGGTCAGGAAAGCAAGAGGTAACGATCGATTGAGCGCGTTCGCCATAACAATAAAGGCGCTCGCTGGAGTAGGCAGTTGGAGGACGAGGAGAGCTGCAATGGTCTGCGGTGCGGGTTAGTGAGGAAAGTCGAAGCGCTGCACTTGGAACATACATGAAGTCCATAGAGATAGCCAACGTCACTACGGTACATCGCATATGCTTCCAAAACGTCAATTAACGTCTCCCGCAGAGGCCCCCCCTCTTGGAACAGGTGCAGTTCTGGAAACGCGGAGGAGACGTCTCGCGAAATCGCAGCAAACCACTCCCGCATCCGCCGGTTCGATTCGCTCACATCGTCTTCTGACCGGGCACGTACGTCTTTGGCTCGCTGCAACGCCTTTTGGTAGGATTCCTCGGTCAGCGCCAGTTCGTTGCCGATGGCCCTCTGCCAGACGGTCCCACGGAAGCGCGGACTGATCCCACGCCACCAGAGCTCGCGGGTTCGGCGCTGTTGCAGGGCCATATCCCAATTGGGAAGTACGTGTTCCTCCCAGATGCGCTGTAATGTCTCGCGGGTGTTGTCCTTTTCACACTGAGCTGACGCAGCCTTGGCGGCCCGTCTCTTTTCTACAGGCTCGTCAGTCCGTTTCGCGTCATTCGTTTCAGTTTATGATACAAACCTGCTTCTCTCGACATAGCCATCATCTTTTGATATTCCTTCAAATGTTTTCGCTCTTCCTTCTGATCTTTGGGTGGCAGCCAACTGGGTCGAGTCCGACTCAAATACTTCTCCTTCTCTTTGCTTACAGGCAGCGGATCGATCATGATATTGGACTTTTGCAACGGCGGAAGTTCGGAAACAGTGGCCCGCTTGGAATCTGCGCTCGATCGGTGGATGGATTTGCCGCTCTGCGCTAGCTCCCCCTGCTTTCTTTCCGCATCCTCTGCGTACAATTCCAGTGCTTCAGTTAGAATTTTTGCCTCTTCGGAAAGTTCCGCCATGGCTTGGTTATATAAGTATGTCTTTGCATCACGACGCGAGATCTGGCCACGTTCCGGTCCGGCTGACGCTGATCGTGCCGGTGCACGGTGTTTATTCTTCCGCGCCGGAGAAGAAGGTGACCGACGTAATGGAACCGAACTGGGCGCCGTAACCGCGTGGGATAGGGGAATAGGTCGCGGGCTTGTACGCTCGGGACTTGCGGGCCGATCCTTGACCGGTCGCGGAGACAGTGGAACGTTCCAGAGGCTGGCATCGTCTGGTAACTCGTCATCGGAATCGTTGTATTCATCTTCGAGTTCCTTGACGCTTTTGCGTCGGCCGATACCGGAGGATGATTGTTTGATACTAGATCCGGACGGTGAGGAGGGTCTTGCCGGATGCGACGGGGATGGGGATCGAGACCGGGCTGGACGAAATGGTAGCGATGGGCTCGACGCATTTGGCCCGACAAGACGTCGACTGCCCGATGCTCGTCTCGGTTCTAATGACTTCTGCGCGAAGGTTCCCAAGTCCTGGGGTTTAAGGCCCTGCGACGATGACTGCGTTCCCTTTTGGCCGGAAGTAAGGTCGCGAAATAAGTGCGGAGCTGAACTTGAGTTCTTGCTTCCTAATTGGTGCGATCTACTGGTTGATCCGGCATACGAGAAGGAATCCTGGCTGGTCGCATGTAAATCATCGGCCAGTCCAATCTCCTCAAAGTTAGACACGTCGGTGAAGCTCGCATCCTGGTCGGACGCATGCGACGATCGGAAGGATGTCGATTTCGAGGATTTGGAGCCAGAAAGTTCCGGCGGTGAACTGACCGAAGCGACTGTCATCGTTGTTGCCATAAGCGTGGTGTCGCTGCAGAGACTTGAGGCCTGGGCAAGATGTTCCACCGTCCAGTTATAGTTGACACGGCCCGGCGAAATCGCAACAAAATCATGAACTGCAACCAAATAAAAGAAACGAGGGCAGAGCAGCGCTCAGCGGTGACTAGACAAAATCAATTGAGCGAGAAATTTCGAGTTCGTAGGTTAACTTAGTTATCAGCGAAGGAGAAAAAAAGGGGGGGAGACGCTGTCTCCTCAGGGATATCCGTTGAAGACGAAACGAGCGACTGAATTGGGAAGTCTTCAAAAGCAAAACAATGGAGAAGAAAAAAGATGAAAAACAAAACGATGGACTCTGGACGCGCGCGGTGCCAACGCCCTCAGCGTCGAGGACAGCAACCCGAATCGATGATCAGCCGGCGTGCCGATGAGCGTGGTTCGTCTCAGCCGTGAGGGCACAGGGGAACTGCTGCCTCAGGCTGAAAACGGTGCCGTTTCAGGCATCGGACCCAGTCCTGGCCGATCTGACTTTGTGGGGCCTTTCCGTGCACGGGTGGTTCTAGAACAAAGGATGGGAATCCTGCTAAATTGACTAGCGCCAAGATTACTGTTTCTGGCTAAAACTTCACATAGACTAGTACTATAATAATTTAGCTCGAAGTTAGCTTTTTATCTCTCACCAATGAGACTGCGCCATCTTGGTCTGCGGCTGTTGGTTTGCTTCATGCAATCAGGAACGATGACGTCCAAATTTAGCAACACCTCGCATATTCCCCTATCAGTTGTAAAGCTCGTCCAACACGTGACTGAGGATCCGGAATGGTCTAACGGTTATGATTTCCGCTTGTCATCCAGAAGGGTAACGCGCGGGAGACCAGGGTTCGACTCCCTGTTCCGGAGATCTAATTTTTTTTTCTCTTTATTTTCCTCGATCTCTACAGTTTCGTCCAGTCCTTCGTACTAGTGATCAATCCACATGTCCATGGTCCTGCTTCCGGGGTCATGCTCCTGTTCTCATAAGCCACAACCGTCACTCCCGGGTGCGTATATTACTACTGTACGGAGTACTCCGCACTCGTACACTGCTCGACGGGCTCAGATCTTTTTTGGGTTTACCAGGTCACCAATTCAGCCACTCTTCCCTCAGTTTTCCAGCCCAAGATTTGGTCATATTGATTGCGGAGAAATACGCACTACTTATGCTCGGCTCTGGCCTCAGCAATCCCTGAGATGTAGCAACATGCATAACTGCGAATTCATCTGCGGAACGAGCGGCTCGCTCGGGCACCTGGCTGGTGACTACGCTATCGCAGCGCTCCAATTGTCCAATGGCCAAAGCCTGTTGAGTAACTATGCTGAATAGCCCTCTACCCAATCTGTGTACGGGGGGCCAAGGCTGCCATGCAGCCAATTTGTAATTTTGTATGGGAGCCGGTAATTTTACTTGGATACCAGAGCGATCCGGCGCAGTGGCCTCTCCTTTGTATTACGCAGCCATGGCAGGTCTCCAACACATCACAGAACCTCTGTCGGAGAGAAGTGTCGATGTCAACGCACAAGGCGGCAGGTATGGCAATGCACTTCAAGCTGCTTCTTTCCGAGGTCGCGAGGAAGTAGTGCTGCTGCTGCTGGAGAGAGGTGCCCATGTCAATGCACAAGGCGGCGAGTATGACAATGCTCTTCACGCTGCTAAGTGTCACGAATATGATGAGATTGTGAGACGGTTGTTAGAGAAAAGTGCCGAGGTCGACGCTCATGGTGGTGACTATCTAGGTAGTTAAGAGGATCTGGCCCACTGTATTCAATCCATCCTATGCTGGTTTGGACAGGGAGCATCAAGGAATTTCGCAGCTGTTCTTCAATGGTGATTGTCACCAGTTCCAGTCTTTCTCTCAGAAAGCTTAACCGAACTACTTATTGCATTGTTGTTACTGTTCTTGAGTTCCTATATTCCTTAGATGTATAGTAAATATGTGGTCCAAGGTTAGAGAATGGCCCTCATAGTCACATCGGAAAATACGACACTGTAGGATTGGTCATAGATAGTACAAGTAGTTATTCTAAATCGATTGGACAATTTCGACTTCAATATTATATCGTACGTGGCCTACTGCCGCCTCAATGTTCTCTCTCTGGTGTTCCCTTTCCCGGCAGTCCTCTTATCGTACTCTTTATAATTCGGCGCAATTACTTGCAATTCGACGTCAGGTACTGAACCCATACCCCAAAATCTTGGTTTCTGTTCGGTCTC
>NW_027192365.1:85396-119123 GCF_041956635.1 Thermomyces lanuginosus | reverse complement strand
TTCTGTTCGGTCTCTTTTTTTTTTTTTTTTTTTTTTTTTTTTGGCGTTGGCGGAGGGTGCACGGCGGATGGGCCCCGGAGAGAGCGATTTCTCCAGGTCGACACTTCTCGGACCTTACACGGCTTCCACCACTGCTGCTAAGTGGATGCAGCACCCCACGGTTTTGACCGCTATTGTTCCTCAACGGCGTTATGGCATGGGATCTCATTTTGGGTTCGCTACGTTGCTATTATTTGGCCTCCCCGCGCCGAAGTTTGCAGTCCTAGTCGCTATTCTCAACCGGAACCCCCGGGCCCTGCTGTTTTAATGCAGTAAACATACTGTTGATATCAACGAGTCCATCCATGTAGTCAACCGTCCTTTCCTGCCACCTGGTTGGGGATGGCTTTCTGGCGACACTCTAACGTGGAACCGGTCTTCAGCTACAGAATCCCCAGTGCACCTGACGAGAACTAGTTATACAGAGTGTGAAAAGAGCGTGATTAGTCTAACAGAAGCTGTGTTAGCGTTTGGTAGTTTGCTGACGGCATTTCACCGAGTTCTGTGCTTCTTACTTGTGGAGCTCATGATCTGTCCAGTGGTTGACACGACTCAAGCAGGTCATGCCGCGTACGTTGAAAGAATAACGGGAATGGATTTAGGAAGCTATCTGATGGCCTAGCTGGCTTGCTCGGCTTTGCTTCCACGTTGCTTGTTTGTAGCAGTCAGACGTCATTGTCATATTTGCATACATGACCAACGATTTAAAACTCAAAGGAGCACAGGGTTAACAAGTGGACATTAAGCAAAACTCCGTCCAAGATGATACTTAGCAAAGATCGGAGAATGATCAGTAGTGGTACTGGGAAAAATGTCGTCTGTGCTCATTGTAGTTGCCATGTTGTAACTTTTATATTTCGCTGGCGATGGGGATGGTTTTAACAATATGAACCAAAATCAAGGAGAAATGCCATCTACCGCAGTACAAACGACATTGTTTCACCACTATACATCGTCTCTACCGCCTTAAGCAGAATGCGAATGGGAGAAGTAGGTCACTTTCGGTACTTCTACTACATCATACCCTTTCTCTGGAGTAAAACAAAAGCGTCAGGTCCTAATAGCTTTTTGCTAGCTCATTCAGTCCTTGCCTCGGATGGCGACTGCTTTGGGCTCAGCTTCTTAGCTATTCATTCCCCCATCATCAAACTCGCCCTTCTTGATCCCCCAAAATTGCACCAGAAGCAGTCGAATTAGGGCAACCAAGCCACAACTTCGTGACATTGAAGTTACAAATTCTTGGATATACAGGCCATATTCTGTAAGATATACTGCGATATTTTCCCTTTCCTCTTTTCTGCCTCAAATGCCAAGAATGGTCACCCACTAACGTCCTCGTCCGGAATGGTCTAACGGCTATGATTTCCGCTTGTCATCCGAAAGGGTAACGCGCGGGAGACCAGGGTTCGACTCCCTGTTCCGGAGATCGAATCTTTTTTTTCTCCCCATTCATAGGCTAGCTGTCTCGTGTTCGAGGCCTCAATGCATTGCACTTCGACCTAATAATTCCAAGCTGATATTCGACAATTAGCGATCTGAGGAGTTTCCTTGATTCCTGAGCCAGGATATGCTTTTCTACTGGTTCCTACCCTTCAGACAAAATGCACACCCCCTTTAGCACCCTCAGAAATGCCGATGACGGGCTTACCTAGCGCTGACGTCACATGAATCGATGTGCCCGCATTTTGGTTGAGTGCAGATTACGTGCTTGAAACTTGTCGTCGCCAATCCGGCGTTTTTGTCCAGTTCCTCACATTTTAACCGCCGCTCTACGAGTAACCTTGCAAGTATCTCCTTAAGTATGTCCTGCAGAGTGCAATCTACATAGATTCTACGGTTCTCTAGTCCAGATTGCTGGGTTTCCGTAGGCCGTTACCGCGACACAAGCTGCAAGGAGGAGTTCGTCGCTTCTCCGTCTTGCGAAAGAACTTGAGAGATTAATCATGAAACGGCCACCTCTAGACCACTGGTCTTCCGTGGAGCTGAGCCGGTGTCACCCAGCTCGGCCGCCCTGGGGCAATAGAGACGCAAAGGTGGTCTCTACAGGAGCTCTTACCCGCCTGAAAATGAGAGCCTTGTTACCAGGATGGTGCCTTGATTGCCTCGATCCAGTGGAGATGGATCGCATTTGCGGGCACCGGTGGTATCGGTATTGGCCTGCCATTCTGGAAGAACCTTAAGAAACCTTGCAAGGATTCGAGCTTGAGGTTCGATTGACATTCGCATCGCAGCATCGACAAGGATGGCTCGATAGCAACGGAATGGTGTCAGGTAAATGAGCGTCATTATCAGCCGTTGCGGAGGTCTTCCCAGACACGGATCGCCCCCTCCTCCTCCTGCTGGGAGGATGAAGGGAGGGCTCGTGAGCTCACAGTTGTTCGTTTGTAATTCATGAACCGATCCTTGATGTTGAAAGCATGCGTTGTCGATCCTGAATCAAGAATTACACAATCCCTGAGAGGATAGTCGCTGATCGCAAAGCCTGCTGACAGATTGGGCTGAGCTAGATCTTCGAGGCCGGCTAGGCAATGACCCGCTCGAGGATCCATCGGACGTATGGTCACATCCTTATCAGCAAAACGGACTTGTCGCTCCCGTCGCTCGATGGTTTCCAATTGGTCTCTCAAGTCTTGACTGTTGATGAGACGCTCCTCTGCCAATGCTTCCCGCAGTTTCGTCAATTTGCTATCTCGAAAATTCTTTGGTCGAATTGGCTTTTTCTCGGCAAAGCACCGTTCCATCGAATGTGGCTCATTGCACAGTGGACATTTCGCCTCCTTTTGTCGCTTACTGCGCGATCCTTTTGCTTCTTCGGCGGCCTTTCGCTTTCCGGACCGATTCCTCGGATGATCTGTATCTGACGCTTCTCTTTCCGGGGACATACCTCCAAACGTCAGAAAAGAACCCCTTGATATTGTCCATTGGGAAGCCTGGATATCCCCTTCTTGTATTTTTCTGCGCTCTCTCTCGAAAATCGCCGTAATTAACTCCCTGTTGCCCATTTGAAAAGAGTCGCACCAGGTACCATAACCCGCAGGTCGGACGGCCTTGTCGAACTGCCGCCACCAGATATGCGAGTTATCTATCCCAGGGAGCTTGCTATCTTGCGCCTTCAGGACGGCCGTCTCCCAGGTTCGAAGCCAACCTTGCATATCTTTTGGGTTCCGTGTCAAGGGTTTAACAGCCTCGTCGTACTTGTCGATTGCCTGGTTAACTTTGTCCAGCTCATCCATTCCGACGCGCTCCTTGAGATTGCTGTACCAAACATCCAGTGATTTATCTGACTTGCAAGGTATATCGTATAGGGGAGCATCAACCGTTTCACGTATAAAACTGAACCACTTGGCTAATAGCCGCCTTCTCTGCACTGTAGAATTCCTTGGTAATAGTTGGCCAAGTCAGTTTTAAACATTCCTCTTCCCTCAGTCGTCATTTCCCATTCGTTAGCAGGCTGGTGCGACTCATCGACCTCTTCTCGAATAGAACCATTCGAATCTGTAGAACTACTCGATTCTGCACTCGCTTGAGCCGCAGCGGTTCCAGCTCTCGTCGAGGACCGTTGCTCATTCCGGACCAAGCGTTTAGGGGTAATCCAGGGAAACCGGTTTTCTGGGCTTCTTGCAAAATTGGCCCCTTTCCTCACTTTCGGGGTCAATGTACTCCCAAAGTTGTTTGGCGTCGACCATGACAACAAACCGCTCGTTCCAGGCGATCCAGTCGCTGGGCTTCATGAGTGTAACAAACTTGGGACGACATAATGAAAGCAGAAAATAAGAATTGTATCGTGACTGAAGAGTTCAGTGATAGAAGCTCGGTACTAGCTTTCAAGAGCAACTCGAGCTCGTGACTCTCCGAAATCGAGTCTCAAGCCAAAAATTTCATGCAATAACAATGTAAGTACCTCGTAACCACTGGCTTTGATATCAAATATCTTTTGACATCACCTGACAGACACGGAATGTTATTGAAATCTCTTCCCCATTCTCTAGGACTTCAGCACATTTTGTAGTGGAAATGTGCACGTCACCAATGTTGTCATCGATCGTCTGACCCCTCATTACAAGTCATAATCAGGTATGTCATACTAGTCATTTCTTGACCCTTCTGATACCCTCTTAACAATAGGACTGCTAGTTAAATCACCTTCTAGATCCGGCGGAGCGGCACCTCCACCCGCCGCTACGGGCGGATATTTCGAAACCCCAACCCTAATATCCTATCCTCGCTCGTCGAGGTCTTTTTTGTGAAGCCAGAAAAGGTATACTGGGGAAGCGATTCTGATGGATAACTGCACGAATAAGACTAATTTTAGTTACCTATTTATACAGAAACAGAGTGCAGAACCCCTTCGATCCCATCACGTAGGGGTCAGATCAACGACCTGATAACTTCTATGCGAGGTGGCATCTAGTTAGATTGAAAGTTGCGTAGAGGTCATCGATATACGACTGCTTCACCGTTCTGGAGTCAGAAGAACTATTACACTTCTTTGGATGATCGAGAGCAACACCCCAACTGTAAGGGCCGATCATCATTTGCGTCGACGAACACTGCAACATGGCTGCTCGCTTTCGCTTCAAGTTCCTAATGAAGAAATAACGCTGAAATTACTGATAGAAAATCATTTACTGCGTTGCAGTACTACAAAGAGTAAAGAGGACAAATCATGTACACGGGCAATCCCAAAGTTGATAATAATGACAGCGAAAGTCGAAGGGTACGATTCAGCCACTCGGTAGCGATATTACTTCCTCCTTCAGATTGGTTGAAAATGTATTCAAAACTGTCATGCAATAGTTAGACAACGGGTACGCAAGTTGAGTAAGAGGTACCCACAAAGATTCACTACAGATAAAGATAGATTAGATCAGGAAAGCAGCGCTCAGCAGCGCAGTGACGGCAAGTAGGACCACGTCAGGCAGGATACTCGCAACGCCGTCCTCTTCACTCTGAACTTCACCCTCCAGCAGCGGGGTAGGCGCATATTTATTGGGCTCCTCGCTAGCGATGGTCCCGTCCCAGCAGTATTCCTGGAAGCACCGGTTGCAGGCGTCCGGGACCTGTGTACCGGTGCGCTCCCATGAGCGGCTGAGGATCGCGCACGCGACGCAAGTAGGCCAGTTCTCATCCCGCGTGGCATTTCCCTGCGTCACGACGTTGTACCCGTTTTGGATGATGGCGTCGCGCTCGCTGATCTCGTAATGCGGATCCCAAGTCGACGCGTTCGAGAAGTAGGTGTACGGGTAGTTGGGGATGTAGACAATGAGGGGAGTGATCGAGGACGTGTTGCTGCTGTCGCAGCCAAAGAACGTTGGGCGGGTGTTGAGGCCGAGGTTGACAAATGTGTTTTGGTCGGGCACCGCGGGGAACGCCGTACCGTTAGCGATCCCCGTCGAGTTGAGGCTGCGCTCATATGTGGCGACCATGGCGGTACCGTTGGGCCAGTTGTATTCCGTGTCAGCAGACGAGTCAATGGCAAAGATGACGTCCACATGCCGCTCGGGCTGAATCAGCGGGTGCAAGGGGATGTTCTGCAGATCCTCGCCACCATCCACCATATTGAGTTCACGGTAGTTGGTGAACACACCCTCGGTGTTCAGTTTGTAGTTGTAGAATGGATTGACATACATAGCAATGTCCAGATCTTTGTTGCTGATATCTTCCAATATGCTTTCGGCCAACTTTTGGATAATGCCGGGAAGATCCAATTGATCGCTATTCAAAAGGAACTGGTTGAACAGACTCGACGACGTGCCCAGCACGTACGCTGCGTTGTCGAATCCACGCACACAGCGCTCGTCGTCCGGGATCTCACCGCCGTCGAATGGAGAGCCCAAATACTCTAGTGGAGCGAATCCAAAAACCGTCGGATCCCACGAGCCAAACTCCCATGGGTTGAACTCGAAAACAGTCGAGTTGCTTCCAACGATCAGCTCGCCGGGGTTTCGGCCATCCGCCACTACCAGCGGTAGCGGCAGGTCAGCATCCTGGAACGAGGACGTCAATGCAATGGACGACCAAGTGTAGTCAGGGCCACCGTCCGTGGCATTGATGAGCTGCTGGGCCAACGCACGTGCCCTATGATTCGTCAGCTCATGCAGCTCCAAAGCTTCGACACCAGCGAAGACGCATACCAGATATCCGTGATCGTGACGTTGAATCCAGCATCCTTCTTGGCCATGACCTGATCGTAGATTGTCTTGTAATAATCCGCCCTATCCAAAATCCCCTCTTCCGGGCCCTGGAACAGCGTCCGGTCGAACTGCCACGGCTCGCCCTCACCGCCATTCTGCAAATTCTGAATGGTGGTGAAATTATTGATATAGACCGACGACAGCAACCAACTGCCTCCACTAAGACCAGCAATGTAGGTTGCGGACTGCAACAACCCGCCCAGCTGGCCAGACTCCGTGCTGCCCTCCGTCCGACTGTCAAACGCCTTGACGGCACCGGCACCGTTCATTAGGGCACGGTAGCCACCTCCCGACGCTGCGATCGCAATGTTGGGTAGATCTGCGCCATCGTCGCTTGTGCTGACCTGCTCGATATAGCTCACGGCATTATAATCCGGGATTTCAACGCGGCCAAAGAAGTCCTTCATGGCCTCGGCGGTCTTCTCCTTGCGACGAGATAGCCATCTTGCCTCGTTCGACGACAATCTGGCCGCGCTACGAACGGTCGGACGGTTATCGGGACAGTCAACTCTCGCGGGAGCATATCCGTCGGGGGCGTTGGGCAGGGCGCGTGGCTGGTGGTGGCCCAGACCCGTTGCAGCCACAACGCCGGCGCAGCCGAGGACCAAGTCCAAACGCATATCCAAAAATCTAGTAAAGATTGCGAGTAAGAACGAAGATAGTATGTAAAAGAGCGAACAATCTGCTGTTGAAATCAAAGAGAGAATGCGATAAATGAGCGACTATAAAAATATCCCGGGGTGGTCTACATTTGAAGCTGAATGATTACGTTGCCTGTGAATGTAAGCGCCTGAAAGCAGCCCGTTGAGCCTTGACAAAGCCATTTGGTGATCCGTTGATCGCCGTGGCTGCAGTGAATGAGCTGCCTGTCCCGGTCTAGTTTACCCTCGTGGAAGCCGAGGAACCATTCCTTCAGCTCTTGGCGTTAGGTTAATCGGCACCCGCTAGTTCCGAAGCTCGAGGAGCCCGTCGGGATTCGCATCCTGTGCAATCCGGGACTCAAATCTAAAATCTGAACCAACAATCATAGGATATTTTATATTTATATCCATTCGGTCATCATTACTTATGTACTGCAAAAAAAGTCTGTATAACGCCAAATCGTCGCAAACACCGCAACGCCAGCCCAAGACAGTTCATCCCGTAGGTACAAGACGAAAAGTCGTTTACCAGGCCGCATGGCCTCCGTCAATGCGCAGATCGCTGCCCGTCATGAAGCTGCTCGCGTCGCTGAGCAGGAAGATAGCTGCTCCCCGGTATTCCTCCGGCTTGGACAGCCGGCCAAGCATGTTCTGCTTGGGCCACTCCTCGCGGCGCTCGGGGAACTTCACGAACAGGTCCTCGACCATGGCAGTAACGATGTATCCGGGGGAGAGGGTGTTGACGCGGATCCCGTACACACCCCATTCAGCGGCCAGATTGCGGCCAAGCTGCACCACCGCGGCCTTGGACGCGTTGTAGGCGGGGCAGATCAATCCCTGCAAAGGAAGTTGTTAGCATCATGTTCCAAACTCCTCGTGGAGGTGGGGTAACCCAACAGCCCGGCAGGAACCACACCACACCACACCCACATGACTCGCTGTCATGGCAGTGCAAGTGCAGATCCGGGGTTGCTCTGGGTTCAAACGTACCTTATTGGCGATGGTACCGCTCATACTGGCGATCAGTACAATGCTACCACCATTTCCGAAGCGAATCATCTGCTTTGCAACGGCCTGTGCAGTCATGAAAACGCCAGTGACATTGATGTCCAGCATGGTGTTGACGTCTTTGGCCGAATATTCGAGCGCCGGAGTCTCCTGCTGCACGCCAGCGGCAGCCACGAGACCGTCCAGGCGACCTTCGGCATTGGCGATCTCCTCGATCAGTTTGTGGAGAGCTTCGGTGTCTCGAACATCGATCCGACGGTACTCGAGTTTCGAGCCCAATTCCACAGCCTTCTCTTGAATGCGTGCGAAATCCGGCGACTATTTCCCAAGAAATTGTATTGTAAGTATCCGTCAAAGAGCGAGTAGATTTTAAAGAGCTGGTTGTCTTACCGGCTCCGGCAATCGGTCGAGCGCGTAGACAATGGCTCCCGCTTCGATAATGGCCTCTGCTTGTGTCAAGCCCAGGCCGCGTCCCCCACCAGACACCACGACCACCTTGCCCGTGAGGGCAAACTCAGGGAGGCGGTTCTTGGTGCCCAAGTAGACGGCCTTCTTGTCTGCGGGGTCTGCAACGGGCACAGAATGTGTGTTCCCGGCCATGGTAGATGCTGAATACTAGGGTGTGTCGACGATGTATGGAGCTTGATACACAATAGCCTCGACCGAAGGACAATGAACAAAAGTCTACAATTGTTGGAGGCTGTTGGCAGTACAGGGGCGCACCCTTGAGGAGAATGGGAAGAAAGTCGACAATGGTGCATCCTACGGCAGGTCGCTAAAGTCTCTTTTATACCTCGTCCTGGTCGTCAGTGGAACCTTGAACCTGGTCGGTCCCTCATGTGAGCCTGAAGGAAAAGAACCAAACGGAATCCAAGAAAGCTTGGCCCGGTCTGGACGAGTGGTGATGGTTGAATAGGAAGTCTATGCCAGGGGAGCCAGGGAAACCATTGGAGACTCGGACTGCATCACGACAGCGGTCCACTGGCCACTCGTTAACACGCCTTCCTTTTCGAATGCAGTCCAGCAGCATTGATATGCGTTTTGCGCAGTGCATTATGCAGAATGTCGGCATCATTAGCATGTATTCTAACACGTTCCACGGCCTCTCGTCGATGTAACAAAAAGTCCAGAACCGAAATTGTATGGCTGCTCATGCTCTACCGTGCAATTGCACTTTGTCCTTGTACTCTCCTTTCATCAGGCTCGAAGTTGTGTTGCTTGCGCATCCCACTCGGATTCCTCAATTAGGAAATCCGATGGCATCCCCCCGTCGACCATGCCAAGGGGTATCGTGATGGTCAAATTGTCAATGACGAGCCTAGACCAAGACACTGACTGTGGAGAAGCGGGGTAGGCTATATTAGGTTCATGACAGTCACGTGAAGGTTTGATTTTTGATCGGTGGGTTGTGTGATAAACGCAGCATCATTCCCATCTCCATTGGTCGGAGCTCGGAGGTCATGGAGAAAGAGTGCTTAGACTAGGCAATTGAATTATATCTTTCAATTTCCGGAAGAGACTGCTTGCGGAAAATTCCCTCCAGCGACGAGTTCGAGCGGAGAGTGAGTACTAGCAGCCTACTACTACTAGTACTATATGCAGTGAAGCCGTGCAATTGGACTCGGAGTCTTCCGTAGTGGGACTGAGATTCTGTGTCGGAAATTCGGAATTCCTACCAATCCTGGGCTTCTTCTGTCTTCTCTCATCGGCCTTCTCGAATCTCGAACTACGAATTTTGAACCATCGGTCTTTCACCGAGTGGCAAGTACGGAGTAGCAGCTACGGGTTTTCCAACACTTCAGTACGGAGTAGCTAGTACCCCGCTGGATCTTGCTCAATCGAATCCTGGAAGAGGCCTCAATATTGGTTATCAAAACAAGCTCTCGTCTCCGCACTGTGCACCTGTCTACGGAATCGCAATCGTCGAGTCTGTCGATGGTAGCTCGGCAAGCCACAGGTCGACATGCCAACCCTAATTTAACAAGGTTTATCACCTTACCAGAATCCTGCAAGCTCTTCAAACTCGGCCACAGTGATGAATTCTTGACTGTGCGTATACATTGTAATCACATTCAAGGAGCAAAAGGCGGCAGCGAGGGATGATACCACTGGCAAACACTCTAGTGTCAGTGCTTCAAGTGGCCTCAGACAGGAATCGTGGTCATTTGACATCCCAGAAAGTTTAGTCTGGACCTCTGGGGCTCGCGTGCTCGTACACAAATCGCGAGTCGATATCAACATTTGATCTGCAAAATTTGCGAATAAGGTATGGATTTACGGGTGCCAGCTTTGACTGAACACCTGATGCAGTAATACCAATTATCACTTCGCTGATTCGACGAGCGGGACGGTTCCACATATCTTCTGGAGTAACGATCAGAATTGCTTTCTGCTGCGAGTCCTGTCAACCTACTACATACAATATCTGGGTGCTTATTGATTTAAAACTTTCCTGTAAATGAAATTGCTGAATGCTATGCATTCCTCCGATGAGAAGTCACATGTGGTTCTCACACCTCGTATTTCACTCTCCTTTACATCATGTGGCGGGTGGGATCTGGCAACAAGGAAATCTGCGTCGCAAACTTGCAGATCCTGTGTCGTGCGTCATCCTTCGCTGTACTGCGCCCTCTTGCCCACAGGCACTATTTCGCCTGTCGTACGGAATACACTGACTTCGAATCAGCATCGCTCATCAATGTGGTACGTTTCAATTGCTGAAAACGGGTCGAACATCACTTCCTCAAACGTCGGAGATCTGCTCCGACGCGCAATGTAATGAGATCGAGAAAACACATCGAGAGCAATACCAGAGACGATCTGCGACTGTTGATTGTGTTCTCAAGTTGCATCCGTCACCGCAGGGCAAAATGAGCAAGCTTCTAGTCGTTTTCGGAGCGACCGGACAGCAAGGAGGCTCAGTCGCCAGCCACGTGGCCACCGATCCCATTCTGGGGAAAGAATACAGAATACGCGCCATCACGCGCGATCCTTCCAAGCCAGCTGCGCAGGCTTTGGCCAAGAAGGGCATGGAGGTCGAATATGCCGACAGTGATGATATCGAATCTCTTCAGCATGCTTTCCAAGGCGCGCATACAGTCTTTGGAGCTACATTCACGGTTTACGATGATCAAATGAAAGAACGTGAGATTCGTCAGGGCAAAGCCATTGCTGATGCAGCCCTACAGTGCGGCGTGCAACATCTCATCTATAGCACCCTCCCACACGCCGGGAAGAACTCCGATGGAAAGCACACGGTCGGTCATTTCGACTCCAAAGCCGAAGTGGAAAGCTACATCCGTGGTCTCCCTATTCGTTCTACCTTTTTTGCGCCCGGTTGCTTCATGCAGAATTTTCATAATATCTTGGCCCCTCGAGCTGCTGAAGATGGAACTTACTGCATCAACAACATCATGGCCCCACAAACTCGGCTCCCGTTAATTGACATCGCCGAAGATGCTGGGAAGTTCGTTGGAGGTATCCTTGACGATCCAGAGGGGCTCGAAGGGAAAGCCCTCTGCTCAGCTATTGGTTTGTATTCAATGGAGGATATTGCTCAGGTTATGAGCCATGTCACCGGGAAGACAGTGACGTACAAGCAGATCCCAGTGGAGACATCCCAGGGCCTTCTTCCACCGGCAGCAGCAAACCACATTGTTCACATGTTTCTGTACTTCCAGGATGCCGGATATTATGGCTCGGAGACGGCAGAGTTAGTTTCGTGGGCGGCAAAAAGGGCACGAGGGAAATTGACGACATTGGAAGAGTTTCTCAACAAGTGCCCGTTGAAATTGCAGTAGACAGTAATGCGTTCTCATCATGATAGAGACTTTGCTTCCTTAAAAGGTGGAAATAGCGGATCATCTTCGGAAAGCGTCATGTAGACGATTCTGATAAATACATACGACCTTTTATTAGCTTTGTCCTCGGGGAAGTTTTCAGAGTGCGATCGACATGCTATCCTGTGCCTTAATGTCCCGTAAATCTCCATGATCTGGAAGCAAATCAATGCTCAGCTCAGGTTGATATTGCTCCAACTTCTTCTGTCCAGTCAACAACCCTTGCCTGTACATTCTTGGGCCAGAATCTCTCGCAGAAGACATCCATGGAGAACCAGCTTCAACAGAATGCATGAATCTGACTGGATCTGTCCAGAAAGGCAACCCGTGATCAACAATTCCTGATTCGTTCTCTTTGCAACATTCAGACTAGACGAAGGTATCAGCGTCCTTTCCTCTCTCTCTCTCCTTCTCCTTCTCTCCTCTTCATCATCACCACCATTACTGTTGTCAATGCACCTTTAGGCTTGACAAGTATAGGCTTCGCTGCCACCGTCCTTCACGACCCTAGCCCCTCCGTTGACATCATCTTTGAAGATGCATCCGATTTATATATACAAATATATATTTTCTAGCCGGAGCCGGTCGGACCAAGCGGAAGAGTTCCAAGAAAATCAGGAGGGAGAAATTGGACAAAGCTTTCAGAAATTCCGACTTATTACAAGTATTCCGACGAGTTTTCCTGACGCTAAATTTCAGAGGTAAAGTATCTTGATCTCTTTGTAGACATTTGTGGCTGGAGTTGGCCTTGCATTCCTAAATGCGAGCGGGATACGTCTGGCGAATGCCACCCTCATAGCAACCTACCTGCTGAATGGAGTCTGCGTTCTTTTACAATGTTCTCGACAGCTCATGCTATTACTACAGTAGCCTGTGGGTGAACTTATAAGCCATAAGTCTTCTGATGAATGGACGGCGGAAAAACGAAGGAAAAAAAAAGTGACCAAAAAATTTCTCCGGAACAGGGAGTCGAACCCTGGTCTCCCGCGCGTTACCCTTTCGGATGACAAGCGGAAATCATAACCGTTAGACCATTCCGGATGCTTGTTGTTTGGGTCCGAAGTTTTTTGCTTCAGAAGCTCTAATACTTTCAGGCTTAAGACACTGCCAAGGCCAACTGACCTAGGTGCTCATTATCTGGGGTCAGCCTGGGGTTGAGCGACGCTTTACATATTTTCTTTGGAGGACATCGGAGTAATGTAAGTCCTTTCTCCGATTTTATCATCATTCACTTCTAGGCCAGCGCTATCACCACAGATCCGGAATGGTCTAACGGTTATGATTTCCGCTTGTCATCCGAAAGGGTAACGCGCGGGAGACCAGGGTTCGACTCCCTGTTCCGGAGAACTTTCCTTTTTTTTCCTTTACGCTTCCTAACGAAGCCATATTGATTGGTTAGGTGAAATGCCATAATTATTTTTATTTTTGTGCTCGTAAACTTTCGGAGCTTTGCAAAACTTTCAAAGGCGATGTACTCCGTACGGAGTATTACAACTTGGAGGAGATGGCAGAAGCGTGGGCGTTTTTCGAGAACAATATTGGTGGAACGACAGGTAAACAGAATGTTCGTGATGGTGACGCAAGTCTATTGACCATCTCTAACGTCCTCTTTACCTGCCGCACCATGTTTCTCTCACAGAAGAGATCCCATCGAGTTCCATGCGCTTCATATCGAAGTTTGCGTGCTGAGGGCATTCAACAGCCTGCCTTACCTGTTTATTTCCATACATCAAGACATGATAGGACAGCATCCTTCAACAGGCTCAACCATCGCTACCCGGAACAGGATGAGAGACGGATGTGGATCGTCGGTTGGCTGGCCCGCGATGTTTAAGCAGCACCTCTTTCCCTTCATGAGGGTGAGGGCTAGTTGGACTCCTGCCACCATCATCGAGACGATAACCGGGGTGGACGTGATACTCGTAACTCTGATCAAACATCCGCCGATTGAGGACTGATGTCCTTTCTTCCAACTGTCAATTTCCACCGCGCCTCAGCTGCCAGGACCTGAACGTCAGAAAGACGTATAATTGTCATGACTGATAGTATTCAATGCAGGATCGTCCTGTCAATGCCAAGGGACCCCATTCCACTAGGGTTGTCGGTCCGCGTCCAGGACGATGTTGGTGTATCGCAACTCAAGAGACTTCGAAGCGTTTCCATTGAACAAGATGCAAGTTGAGTCGTACCAATCGTGATCTCTTGAGTCTCATAATAATTCCCAGTATCACATTTCTAAGCGGGATCACTCCGCATCCAAAGTACCACCACAGAAGAAACTCGAGGGCAAGGCAGACTGGCAAAGGCCAATGGTCGCATTGGCCCCTTTTGAACGGGTCAACTCTCCATTGAACGCGTCCTCAGTTAACATAGTATTCAATTGTCCATGTTCCTGTCCCAGGAATTTGTACGAGTATGCTGGAAGAACTCACTCCAGCCGATTTCAAGAGCCTTTCTGATTGGCAATTTGTGTTCACGCCGCTGGAGTACTAGTGTTTCAAAGGACGCGTCGAAAATTCCCAGACTTGCCTAGTTTATACGCAATCGTCGATCAGTACGCCCGGGGTTCTCAGGCGCGTGGATGAGATTTTATTGTCGAGATTTGAAGTTGTTGAACATTCCACGCGCTCATAGCCCTCCAACTCCGAACCTTGCCGATCACGGGTTGAGTCGGGAAATCGATTACTAAGCTAGTCACGACTCGTTGCTCGGACAACCAAGTCCCCTTTAGCTGCAACAAAACTCATCTCGGAGCACACTAGGAGCCATTGGCTTCCTAACCAGGCATGCATTAGCGCTTGGATCGCGAAAAGACTGACTCCACACTCCGCCCGTTTCTTCTGATCAATGCTTGCATGCATTCATCACACGGTTGCACCGGTCGCGTAACAACGGCACCCTCGACTAGCGGATGAACGCGTACGCCAACAGACCACAACAACCCGAACCAACATGGCGCGCGCCACCGTCATACCGCCACAGCATCTGAATCCGCGACAGCGGAGTACTAGCACTCAGGCGCGGGTGCAAATGAGCAGTGCCGGACGGGTCACGAAACCGTCAGAGACTGCACGCAGAGGCAGAAAGCCCAAAACAACGAGTGTCGAAACAACGGATGACTTCCTAGAAGAGGACACGGATGACGAGATTGGGCAATCGGTGCCGCCAAAGAAGGCGTCAGGATCAAAGGGACGAGCTGGAAGGCCTCCCTCGAGCGCGCCTTTGGTCACGGAGCCGAGACAAGAGATGGATTGGTTGGATGAACCGAAGCGTAAACCTGGTCGCCCAAGGACAAAATCAACTGTAACAGCCAGCACGGAATCCTCGTCTGCCAAATCAATCAAGGGTCGACCAAAGATTGTCGATTCTGAGGACGTTGCCGAACCTGAGACGCAGAGAGTTGCAGTGAGAAAGGCTCGAGGCCGAACATCAGCTGCCCCAAAAGTGTCCATTGAACGCTCTAATATTGTCTCGACTGCATCTGGGACATCTAGCTTGGCAAAGTCACGACAAACAAGCGAGGCCGTGAAGAAGAAAAAAGTGACGTTCAGCGATCTTATCGATTCCGACTTGGACGAGGTTGCCGATCCTGCACCTGCTCCAACAAAGACTTCTGGTAAAACCGGCTTAGGAGCAAAGCCAGTCCGCAAGGCTGCGGTAACGACGACTCGAGAGGTTTCATCCAAGTCGCGGTCCGCAGGGAAGCCACTGTCACCAAAGAAGACGACCCAAATCACAAGGTCCGCGCATTCTTCGGAATCCGATGCGGAGGAAGATGAGCTCAGTGGCGCAAAGACGACTCACACTCATGCTGTCAAGTCACCGGCAAAGACACCGCAGCCTACTGTTTTGCTCTCACCAGTGAAGAAAGTCAACTTCGTTGGACCGAACACACCTCGTGAGGCTCTTCCTCGGAAAGAGATCAATGAGAATGACATTCCCTCTTCACATCATCCTCCATCCGTTGCCGTAAAAGAACCAACTTTGGCTATGAGTCCTGCCCGACGACTCCCAGGAAGATCATCCAAGGAACTTTTCCGCGAAACTCCTCGGCGTGGTTTGCTGTTTGCCAGCAGTGAGCAGCAACGAGTTCCTCACACAGAAGAGGCAAGCACGCCCAAGAAGTCGACTGCATCGCCGTTGAAAGCATCGCCACGGAAGGGGGCGAATTTCGCTGCATCTCTGTTTGGCTCACCACAAAAGGGGGCTCCAGGTACACCTTTCAATAACAAACCTTCATTGCTGAGAAGCCCGGCGAGGAGGGTCCAGTCCCCTTTTGTGTTTCGGAGGGTCGCACCGGGCTCAAGGAAGCTATTTGATGACGATGATCATGATGTTGAGATGGATGTGTCAAGCGATCTTAAAGTTGCCGAGTCACCTCGGAGGGTCTACACACTCAAGGATACCGAGCTTACCCAAGACAACGCAGGATCAGATGATTCTGATGACGTTTTCGTCGATCAGCCTATGGTGAACGAAAGAGATGCACATGAAACCGATGATGAAGTCGACTTCGTCAGCTCGCCTGCCGTTAATACTGGGGCGAAAGTTCCTCAAACAATTGCCGATGATGCCGACGAGGATGACCACAAAGAAGAAGAAACGGCTAATATCTCCGAAGCTGGCAACATACCTTCTCCTGAACCTCCAGATACTCTGCAGGAAGCTACCAATTTTGGTGATAGCGGCCAAGCGCGTGAGGCCGCTGAGCATGAAATGGTCGCAATGCGGCCCGACGGCGATGATGTTTCGCTTCCACATCCAGAGATTGACAATAAAGATATGGAGGAAGGGATTGACGCAGATGAGGATGCCGATGCAAGCGAACATGAACCTGGTACTGAAGAGGAAGTGGAAGCATCTGACAGTGATGATGAAGGACACCAGCCACAAGCTGTTGAATTCAATGACATTGAGTCTGATGATAACGAACCGGAGCAACCTAATACGGCTGCTGATGAAAGTTCTGATGAAACCGACAAGCAAATTGCTCAGGAAGACACACAGGGAGATGATGCACATCATGATCATCATCATTCTGGTTTCATGGTTGTAGAGGACGATCCTGATGAGGCTCAGGAGAACCCAAGTGAAGATGAAACCGACAGGGAATCCATTGTGGAAGCTGTGGAACATTCGTATGACCAGCATGCGGATGCAGCTGGATCAGATCAAACGACGGAGGAGCCAGAAAGGGTGTCCGATCACGCCGACGGCATCGAAACTAGTGAAGACGACCAGCCAGAACAACCTCAGGTCGAGCATCAGCAACATCTGCTAGCAGAGGAGGACGCCACGTTCCAAGAGGAACGTGAAGATTCCGAAAATGTTGCGAGTCCTGCAGTTACCGCATCTCCGGCCATGTCATACTCGAGTCAGACGCCTGCGCGCTCGACCAAGTCAGCATCGTCCGAGGAGGATTACAACGACGAGAACAATGTTTCGATTTCGAGCCCAGTTCAAGAAAGCCAGGACGGGCGTTCTCCAGTGTCGTTCACGGGGTCACTGCGTTACGGCTACCGTGAAACAGCGGATGATGGAATGACTGAAAGTGAAGCCAGTTTCATTAGCAGGCGGTCATCACTTGCGAGTAGGCGTAGCATCCTAGCCACGCCGTCTGCATCATCGAGCCACCTTCCGTTCACGCCGCTCGCAGCGCAGCTGGGTCATTGGAAACCTAGTACTCCGAAATCGAGAAGGAAAAGTTCTCAACGCAGTATCTTTTCTCCTGTCATACCTAAAAATTTGTCGATTAGGTCGAAGGGAGATAGGTACAGTCAGATCCAATCAATGCGGCGTTCTCTAGCTGCGAGACACAGCCTTGCGTCGACTGTGACCACGAATGACGAGCCAGATGCAATTGAATCAGAAAACCAGACGCAGAAAGAGGTTCATCAGGACGAGACTCCATTACAGAAGGCGCAAAATGACGTCGAGGCCTCTGAGGAGGAGATTCCGGAGACCCCCAAACAAGAACCTCTCCCTTCCATGTCTATTACGCCAGTTAGGATCAACCGTGATGCGATCCACGTCAGTCATACAGTATCCAAGGTTCCACTCAAGCCAGAAGGCGAATACTCGCCGATCAAGAATCCGCGGAAGCGACCGAGGTCGCTCTCTATTGGTCTTGAACTGCCGATTCGCGCATCTCCAAGGCAAACCAACAGTAGTATGCCGACAAGCCAGACAGAGCCTGCGCTGTCTCCGGAGGAGTCACAGAGTCGGCCTGAATCTGTTGAATCAAGGCCATCCACGCCATCACAAAGCGGGTCCGCGAAGACTCCACGCCAGAAAGACACTCCTAAGAAGAGCATTCTTCGAGGAGCTGTGGTGTATGTTGACGTGCACACATCAGAAGGAGAAGACGCGAGTGGGATTTTTATCGATCTTTTGACAGAGATGGGAGCGAAATGCGTGCGAACCTGGTCGTGGAACCCGCGTGGAAGCGACTCTCCCTCCGTAAAAGATGCCACGCCTGCCAAAGTTGGCATCACGCACGTCGTTTTCAAGGACGGAGGCGTGCGAACATTGGAGAAGGTGCGACAGGCTGCCAATTTGGTTAAGTGTGTTGGTGTTGGTTGGGTTCTGGACTGCGAGCGGGAAAACAAATGGCTGGACGAGACAAACTACCTTGTTGACTGCAGCATTATTCCACGGGGTGGTGCCAAACGCCGCAAGAGCATGGAGCCGCGCGCAGTGACCAACATCAACGGCTCGATAACTCCTGCCTCATCAAGTTCAGGCTACGGCGCAGGGGCAAACCGGCGCCGCTCATCACGGTACTCGCTTGCAGCCGCCGCTGCAGCCCGTCGACGGGAAACGCTCGAATTCAACAAGCCCGCCATGAGCCCGCCGCCGAGCAATGGCGAGTCCTTCCTCACCCGTCTGTCGCCGGAGCGCGAAGGCTCCGCACCCAAAACCCCGACGGCATCAACACCCTACAAGTTCGACTTCGAAGCCATGTCCCCGGTGACTCCGTACTATCCATCCAGCGCCAAGTCACCACTCGTGCAGCAGACCTGTCCCCCGAAGCAGACTCGGCGGGGTCTTTTCGACGTGCAGGATGAGCACGAGGAGCGAATCAGCGATCTGCGGGCGAAGCTTGAAGCGGCGCGAAGGAAGAGCCTGGCGTTCAAGCCGACTATTGGAAGTCCTCTTGGGCGGTCTTAATCCCTACTTTGTGCAAATAGGTTCTGGTTTGATGATGCTTAAATGGTTGCAGTGATAATACCCATTTGTTCATTATTGTACAGAGAATCGTTTGGAGTTCGTTTGTTCGTGCGATGAATATTTGCTATTTATATACTGTAACAATGCTTTTTCTTCATCTCCATGTCATGCATGATCATCAGGGTCTCCTTGGAATTTTCTGAATCCAAAGAAACAAGCCCCGAGTCAAATCAAACCGCAAAATCCTCATCCCCACGATAGAAACCCGCAACCAAAAACGCCAACTCCAACGCCTGCTTCTCATTCAATCTCGGATCGCAGAACGTCTCGTACCGATCACTCAGGCCATCCTCGGTGAGGTTCGCCGCACCGCCAACACACTCCGTGACGGCTTCTCCGGTGAGCTCGAGGTGCATTCCACCAAGGAAACTGCCATGTGCCCGATGAATCTCGAGCGCCTGCTTCAGCTCCGAGAGAATAGCGTCGAATGCGCGGGTCTTGATCCCCGCTGGGGTGGTGTGCGTGTTGCCGTGCATTGGGTCGCACTGCCACACAACGACGTGGCCGGAGCGCTGTACGGCCTCGATGTGGCCCGGAAGGTGCTCGGCGACCTTGCTTGCGCCGTAGCGGGTGATCAGTGTGACTTTGCCGATTTCCTTGTTGGGGTTTACAGTGTTGAGCAGGTCGACGAGCTCCGAGGGTGCCATCGTGGGGCCGATCTTGATACCAATGGGGTTCGAGAGACCACGGAAGAACTCGACGTGGGCACCGGTAACTTGCCGCGTGCGGTCGCCGATCCAGAGGAAGTGTGCAGAGGTGTCGTAGTAGCCGGTTGGTGGAGATGACGGGTTAAATGAGTCCGTAGAGGAGGTCGCACCCGGCGGATGGCGGAAGAGTCGCGTGAAGCATTGCTCGTACTCGAGCGACAGGCCCTCGTGGCTCGTGTAAAGATCGACGGTCTGCACACCGCGGTCACGGTCCAGCCCGACAGTGTGCATGAACCGCAGGGCGTCTGTCACGCGGTTGACGATCGCGGAGTACTTTTCCCTGATCCGCGGGTCGATGACATGGCCAAGGCCCCAGTCAAGCGGGGAGTGAAGGTCAGCTAAGCCTGACGACAGTGACGCGCGCAGGAAGTTCAGCGTTGCTGCCGAGTGGAAGTAGGCCGACACCAGGCGTGACGGATCCGGCCGGCGCGACTCGGGAGTCGCATCGAAACCGTTGATGTTGTCGCCACGGAAGGACGGCATGGTCACTCCATTAACTGTTTCAAAAGGGTTTGAGCGAGGCCTGCACGTATTGTAAGCATATACAGCTGTAAGTCACTCGAGAGAACACATACTTGGCATACTGTCCTGCTATCCGCGCAATGCGAACCACTGGTTTATTGGCTCCTGAGTCTAGTCAGCACGTTGCTCTCATCTTGGTCAGAGTACATATACATACCCCAGATCAAAACCAAGCTCATTTGCAGCAGGAGTTTGACCTTGGCCTCGATATTGGCCTGCTTGCAGTACGAGAACAGCTCGGCACAATCACCTTGACTCTTGGTCAGTCCAAGTCCAATTGACATGGTGGTAGGAACGACCTACCGCCCTGCAGAACAAAGGCTTTTCCCAGTGCAACCTCACGGAGGTGTTTCTTGAGTTCGACGATCTGCATAGTGGTTAGCTGTGTTCCCTGTCAACAATTCGAGAAGAAAACGCACCTCCTGAGGCGTCACCAGCGGAGGAAGCTGGCGCAATTGGGCCAAAGCTTTCTCAACAGCCTCTGGATCGTCATAGGTGACATCTTGCTTGATAGGCTTGGATTTCCAAGCTAACACATTGTCAGATTTTGGACAGGGAACACCACAGAGACACAATTAGGGCCGTACAATCAGGGCTCCAATCCGCCATTTTGACAACTTCGTCTCTGTTCAAAGGCCGGAATTTTCTTCACGGTATTTTGCCAAAGTCAATGGTGACTCAATTCAGCGTCGTAGTGGCAATGAGTCACAAATCTTGAGCTGGAATTTCAAGCTCTTATGGACCAAAGTCAAAGAAAACAATGAACGTTCAACAGATACGTCGACTGCTCTCAATCAGAACATCTTCAATGGTACCTGATCCAAGCCCACTGGCCAATTCTGCCTTGACATCATATGCATCAACTGTCGAGAAATCCAGCCCACCATCAAGAGGGACATAATTTTTAAGTGAAGCAACGTACTTCAAGATCTGACCAATGAAAGGCGATGCTTAATCATAAGCTAAGCAGTTGCGGGGAAGAGGAACCGTGCACCAAACCTCATCAGGTTTAACCTATGGATCAGATCTGGCGGGTTGAATTACATAATCTAAGCTTTTCTGACGGACACGAAGAAACGCCCACGACCTAGAAGCTGTTGACCATCTAAGTGCGTTCACAACACCCTAAGACCGCAGCCATGGCAGAACCGAACTCTGCAGCTGCCGCCGCTCCAGACGGCGACAACGAGCAACATCTTCCCGCCGCCGCCAGCGCGGAAGACCGCAAGGCGGCCGCCGCTCTTTCGGCGCTCAACACGAATGAGATTTCGCAGGAAAGCGCACAGGAATCGACCGATGCGAAAAATCTCTCCTCAGCGGCTGTGCAGGAAGCGCTCGGAAAGGCTATGAGTCGGTTGGAGGTCGGTAGTAAGGCTGCTGGCGGTGCAGGCAAGGGTGGTGTGCCAGCGGCGGCGGCACAGACGTCGCAGGAAGGTGTCAAGAAGAAGGCCGTCAAGGTTTCGTCCGAGGATGTGGCGTTGTTGGTGAGTTTTTGGCTCTTCTCTTCTGAACTCTGAACACGGATGGGCAGTGAATGAATGGGCGATGCTGATATTCCTGCGAAAAAAAAACTAGGTGGAGGAGCTGGATTTGACCAAGAACAAGGCCACCGAATTGCTCAAGGCGCACGATGGTGATGCCAAGAAGGCGATCCGAGCATTTATCGCGCCGGCCGCGGCATGATTCGCATGATGAGACTAGTATTCAAGCCCACTCATAAGCTTATAGGGAAACATAAGCGTATTTGATGTCTGGTTGTTGTCTCTATGGACGAGTTAAGGTGCATTTGAGGGACTTTATCACGGTCAACCTTAAATTAAGAGTAATGAATCATGAATCGTGAATAGTCCTCATGATCTGCCGTCATAGCTACTATTGCATTGACATCGAACAGAAAAATCGGGCCTTGGATCTCAACCTTCCGAGCGTTACTAGGGTTAGGGCTAGAACCGGTTATCCGAGTCTCGATGATTTTCAACACATAGCAACTATCGGCAAGTTTCGGTCCTTGTTTGAAAAGATAATATTCCCTTGTGGTTTCTTAGACACGTCCAAGTCGCCTCAACACGCTGAATGTGGCGTTCCAGTCCATGGGGATACTGCGCATCAATCGAGATGCCAATCGCCGGGTCGCCAAAACAAGATGGGCGCGAGCGTTTGATATACCTCAATTGTTGATCCCTTGTTCTCTAAAACAAACTCACTAAAATCCAGCAACAGACTGCTCTGCTTTCGGGATGGAATTGGGAACAAAGTTCGGATTGAAGAACCAGAACTCAAGGCCGCCATCTGACCGGGGGGAAGCCAGGCCAAAAACATCCCGGTCGCCAAAGGGTATAGGTTTATACTTGTCTCCAAAGACCCTTTTCTTGTACCTTTCACATATCCACTCCCGACGATCCGCGGGGACGGGAGGTTGCGCCGTTTGTGACGTCGAAGACGACGGGCCAATAAAACAGGCTGCCCCAGTAATAGGCAATGTGAGAGGTGAGAAAAACGAATTTATCGCCCTGTTCGAATTGGAAGGGCTGATCGGTCGATTGGGCGCTCAGCTCGTCGACGGCGTAGTCACATATGAGGTGCAGTTGTATGATACAATTCATAAAAGTTATTGAACAGCTATCAAAATGAACTAACCTATAACTATACTCGTATGTACTGTGGTTATTCTATATTCGATCACATTCGGCGCCGGATAACTTGTCCAGTTCACCGCGCAGGCCGCATTCTGGACTTTTTTCGCTCAATCCCTTTGCCCTCGTAAATTGCCCATGACACAAACCACCCCAGCAAGGCTTCCACTGCCAACGCCCACCAAGCCGCCCCAACAACATTATTCTTTGACCCCAATCCCAGACCCAGGCCGCCAAGTAACGGGCCCAGTGTCCGAGCGGCACTCGAGGTGCTCTGCGCAATGCCATGGATCGTGCCCAGCACGGTAGACTCCGTCACAGAGTTATTGACAAGGATAATACCTGCGGGCAACACAAAAGTTCGGGAGATGACCTGCAGCGACACCACCAGGATGAAGGCAGGCCATACCAGATACGGCGCTCGCGGAATCAAAACCAGGAAAGGCATCAGCGTGTAAGCAAGGGGTGATAATGGTAGAAACGTGCGAAACGACCGTAGCGTCCCAAGACGGAACTGCACCCGGGGATACACCAGGAGCTGCAGCGGTAGACCCACGATGCCGATGATGGCAGTAGCCAGGCCGACGTTGGACGAGCTCAAACCGAGGCCGCCACTGAAGTGCAGGAATCCTTTCCTTGTGTCTTGCCGGGACATGGGCAGGAAGACAAAGATCATGTTGTTGAAGGCACTTGTGTGCATCGCCAGTAGAAAGTGAGTCACGAGGGTTAAAATTACGTTTCGTTGAAAGATGTGCCGCCAGGGAGACCCTGGTTTGCGCAGTTCGGGAATCGGAGAGGGCGTTCGGATTCGGGAAGATCTGATAGATGCGTGTTCGATGTCGATAGGACTCAACGGCTCGGCATCCTGGTGAAGGGGGGTGTAATCTGCCTTTGCACCACGGAATCTCTTTACTATCGACCTTCCTAGTTCACGGCCCCAGTCAGGTTTGTACCGGGCGACCTCATGTGTCTGCAAGTAGTTAGAAATGCGTTCACTCAGTAGACATTCTTTCAATCACCCACCTCATCCAAGCCCAAAAACGCCAGCGTCCAAGAAATGACCAGAAAGAAAGCGCAGACAAGATTCGGCAGCGCAAACGGCCATTGTCGCATCCACCACACTCCATCCTTCCCACCAAGCAAGGACCCAGGCCCAAAGAGGCCTGGATGATTCTCAATGGGGTTCGCTAGGGACCCTCCCAGAATCGGCCCAATGACGACGCCTATGTTGAAGCACATTGGCAATAGCAGGAAGGCTCGTGATTGATATCTGACACGTTAACCATGATCATCACTCCTGAGGAAGATTCGCTTACTTCTTCTCTTCAATAATCTCCGCAATCATCGTCCTCATGACACCGACATTACTATTCATCAACCCTCCAATAATCCGAAACGCCAGCGCCGAGGCATACGACCGCGAGAACCCAAACCCCAGACAGGACAAACACGAGCCAAACAGCCCGATCAAGATAATCCGCTTTCTGCCCATCCATGCTGCATCCGCGAGCCGTCCCCACCACACAGCAGTTAGGAACTGTGCAGCCGTGAAGCTGGCCTGGACCATCCCAGCCTGAGCTGAGATGGTCGAGTCTGGCAGCGACGGATTGAAGGACTTGAGCTGGTGAAAGAGGTATGCCAGTAGCGACGTCTGCGTCAGTGGTTCCGAGAGACGCGCCAGCGTTAGGATGGCTAGCTGGCCCTTATGCGGCAGCTCGCGCCATGTCACGGGGCGATTTGGCTTTGTCTCAACGGCGGCCCGGGTGGTAGCATTATTGCCTTCCATTGGACACCCTTCTTCCTCACTGCTGCTGCTGCTCGTCAGATCCGGCCGATCGGTCCGCGTCTCATCCTCCTCTGTCAGCGAGAAGCGTCGAATTGCGCGGGACCGCCCTGAGAGCGTGGATCTGCGGCGGGTGGGATATTGATATTGGCGATTCGCATCGCCACCGTTATCGGGCTGAGTGGCGGCAGTCCCATTGTAGTTCAGCGGATTGGACGACGAGAGCAAGGAATCGCGCTCGGTGTAGGATGGTGAGCCATTTTGCGAGAGGTCTGGCCCTACATTCTCAACGGTACTAGACTCGCCTGCGCGTAAATTTCGATTTGGCGAGGTCATCCACAAACTTTAAAAAGCTATGACGTTGATCAAAGTTGGAAGCGGAATTAACAACGGCTTGATTCAGATTAGTTTCGCTTATCACAGACATGACTTTGAGGGACAGGACATCCTACTCGTATGAGTACTTATCCAGTTATCTCTTCTACATTGACTGGAGTCTAGACTAAAATGACGCATTAATTGCTCGGTTGTTCTCCGTAGTTCGTCATCGTATTCTTTCTTCCTGATTGACACGTAACTGCAGTGACCATGCCGACTTAGCCGATGTCCATTCGGATGATCCCAACAAATCTCCTATCTGAACATGGAGTCGAATGACGAGCAAGAGAACACGGCCGATCAGAAAAAATGAAATAGAAGTCCCAACGGGCTGTTGGGATGATGGACCAAAGTCGGTTTAGCCGGCCCGTAACTCCGATAACGAAAGAAAAAAAGAAACGCGTGCGCCGACCGGGATTCGAACCCGGGCCACGGTCTTACCCAGATAAGGATGGGAGGACCGTATCGTAACCCCTTGACCATCGGCGCGACAATCGTGCTCGGCTGTCCTATCTTTGCATCACAAGACAATATAGACCTCCTGGCCTTGGAATCCCCCCAGCTCGAGTCGATCTAGTTCAGTTCTTGTTTCTTGATAGATACCTACATGGCAACTGACCGATAAAATTCCATCCATTGCCCTTTCTATTAATTATAATATACACCAGAAGTCATAACATCATTCAATCTCACGAACCGTTACCAGTATTTTTAGAAGACGGCCGTGGTAGGTCATCTGGCCCGCTGACGGCCACACCGATCGCCTCGACCGTTGCGTGGTATTGCCCTTCCTCAGCGGCTTGATGAGCATCATACGGACATTCACCAGCAGTGCCACCATTATTGCCATCTCTCTCCTCCTCAATTTCATATTCCACCTTATGCCAAATCTGCAAAGGCACATCGCGGCCACCCGTGGCCTCGTTAATGGCCTCTTCGCTGATCGATGTCACAGGGGTGCTTCCCCTGAGAGTGGCTGACATGTTGCTCATTCTGGACGCGAGTGGGGTGCGAACACTGTGTCTCGCGGACAGGTTTGTGGAGCGTACGTGGGTGGTATTGCGACCGCCGCGTGTGGTGCCGTATCCGTAGCCGTCATAAGTGTTGCGTTTCCCAGAGCCATACGACTGAAATGCGCTCCAGCCAAAGAGCTTGCGAAGCAGTGGCCACCAGCACATCAAGTTGGCGACGTAGATAGCCGTGCTGGCCTCTCGGATGTACCAGACCATATAAATGGTGGTGAGCGGCGCGGAGAAGTTGAAGTATTTATTCAGGATAGCGGCAACGATCACAAACAATCCGAGGCTCATGACGCATCCTAGGAGCAACTTCTTGCGGCGGTTGAGTTGAGCTTTAGCGAGCACGGGAATGGGGACGACCAGCATAGCCGCGTCGGACGAGATGTTGAACACCGCCTGAGTAATGGAGTAGTTGCGGTAGGTGGCGCATTGTTCGTTTTCAACAGGCATGGCCCAGTATTGCGAGAACGGGCGGCAGTAAACACCATAGTAAGTGATCTCGATGACGATCAGGCCGATCGCAGCGTACGCGGCAAGGATCTGGACATAGATGTGGATCTTGAGCGATCGGGTCATTCGCCAATACATGGAAATCATGCAGGTCTTGACACCCCATGTTGAGAAAAGCATACACTGCTCGAGGCCGATGACGAGCTTGCTGCCGTGGATGCGTCTCTTAACTTCTTCCGGGTCTGCTAGGACTTTGGGATAGTCCTTCGGATCCATGAGATTGGTAGCATATTGGGAGGATACATATATTAAGACTAAAAGTGTTGTATATATTGCCTGTCAACGTCAGTGGGATAAATCGGCTGTCGCGTGCGGCCAGGACATACAAAAGTGAGTGTCATCACATAATCGTCAACTGTAGATCCAGTTAGTTGTCTCTCGAAACGATCCCCTGGGTTCAAAGATTCCACGCACGATGTAAATTCCTGATCCCCCCATTGCCGATTGTTCGCGAGATCCTGCATTTGATCAGCAAGCGACTTCGACCCTGGCGTCTCCAGCTACTGCCTACAGCCTCCCGATGAAAATAACTACTGCGAAACTCCAGAATATAATAGATTCCCGCAGCAGTTGCTGCGGTGTCGGCGACTCACCTCCCATGATGGATGTCTTTGAGGGAGAGATGAGCCGTAGACAGACGAAGGAGGAGACCCCAGAACGCTGGGTGGACTCCCATGCAAGGGGGTTCGCGACAAGAAATATGGGAATTATACGAGGAGTGAGATCCCAGCATGATTGGTTCCGGATGGGGATTCAAGGCATGCAGCATAAAGCCTAGTCCACGGAATGTGTCTCCCATGCAAAATACCTGGTGCACGGCCGCATGCTCCTCCCACGCTGAGAATGGTCCACGGAAGATATCAATGCCGTGACATTTTACGACGGCTCAATAAATTCATGGTGGGGATATGTGGTCGATCACAGCCGTCGGAATCCGGAATAAGTGATTTGAGCGACCTAGAGCGTGTCATTGACTCGTTTCGTTGGTAAGCTCCGCGCCTAGAGCGCATATACTCCGTACATAGGTTAAGCTTCATTCCCAGCAAGCCATAACTGAACAAATGATGCGCCGAAAAAATACGAAACTAACACAGTTCGGGTGGACCTGGATCAAACTATTGAAGGGCCAACAGCTGCTGAGCTTAATCTGCGTCGCTGGAATCCTTGTAGGGATCGTCTGGAGGCCACCGATGTTGCATGGAATCTGTATTAAATAACCTATAGATCCCCTACCATTCTGAGACTGAGGTGCCTGTATCGTGAGTCGTCCTGGCCATGATTTTTTAATCTTAATCCAACAGCCTCTCTGCACGGGTCAAAGCTCGATGGGCAATTCTGCTCTGGCCAATGCTCCGTGCAGAAGGCCAGAAGCACAAAAACAAGACTCGTCGAAATTAGCTTCGAAATGAGGCCCGTTAGGGTTTAGCCGAGTTTATCCAGGTCCACTTGCACGCGACAGGCACACATGGTTCCTTGGTTCCTCGTCAATCCAGATCTACACCAAAACAGCTGGTCCAGATCGGGAAGCTTGGCGGTCGATCAGTTTGTTGCTTGGCAAAAGCCCAGCGCTGTATCGGGCTTAGCGTGGGAATACCGGCTCAATCACGAAACCTCATTCGAGGACATTTGGAAATCTTCATCCCTGCTTGGACGTTGGATTCGGCAAGCACACGCCAGTTGATCCCTCGATTCAACACGCACGACGAATTCGGATAGCCAATTGCCCAATGAGTCGATGAGAATGCTGCAGTAGGCAATGATGCAAAACAATTGCTTTCCATGGGTTTAAGAGGGGGAATTTCGGCAGCTTCTCAACATTCTCACTCCTTTCCCTCTGAAGTTCACCGCGGGTCGCGCGGACGATACTATAAAGTTTGGCTGTCGAGTCCCATAATTTTCGACTTTGTTGGCCCAATTCTCGAACGATCGAACAACAATTCGTGATTGGTCTGAAGAACGGAAGCTCACTGAGATCCTCTCCTACGCCTCCAGAAGTCCACGCACGAGTCCGGGTGGCTCTCATCTAACGTGCCATTGTGGCTAACCATGAGACGAGATTGCTCCGTATGCAACACCGGAAATAAAGCCATGCAGGCAGGAAACAGAAAATTGCCGGTAGCTTAAATGATAACCACGTGGCGCTGCTGTTTGCCTGCTGAAGAATCAAGATCGAGACCGTTTTTCCTTCGCAGAACGAATCGGCCAGGCTTCAATGTATCTTCGACCCTGTCTGAGTTGAGTTTAGGTTGGCTTGCACGGCGCCACTTTTTCTAGAATTCTGCGTTTCTGCATCTCATTCCCGCTGTTTGGAGACTCGAAGATTGGGCAATGGGTTCGAAGAGCGCTATCCAGGTAGACGCATTCCGGCTTGAGGCCGCACTGGGCCATAAGCAGGAACTGCGGCGCGGCTTTGGGCTCTTCAGTCTGACCAGTCTAGGAATAATCATTGCTAAGTGAGTTTATTTCCTGATAGATTCGTTCTCTGCAGTTCCCAAATTTGTGCCCTGTCTAATCATAAGATAGCTCCTGGGCTGCAACGGGAGGAACAATCGTCACCGCACTGTACAATGGCGGGCCCATGGCAGTGCTGTACGGCCTGGTAGTCGTCAGCATCTTCTACACCCTGATCTCTGCATCGCTGGCCGAATTGGCCTCCGCCATTCCGTCCGCCGGCGGGGTTTATCACTGGTCCACGGTGGTTGCCCATCGGTACGGCCGTGCAACCGGATTCTTCACGGGATATTTGAATGCCTGCGCCTGGTTGCTATCCGCCTCGTCCATTTCATCGATCCTCGGAAATGAAGCCGTCGCCATGTACCTGCTGATGCACCCCAGTGTCGAGTGGAAGCCATGGCAAGTGTTCGTCGTCTTTATTATCGTACTCTGGATGTGCTGCGGTATCGTGTGTTCATGCAATCGCTTTCTGCCAATGATCAACCGGATTGCCCTGATTCTGTCCATGGGCGGGATGTTTGTCACCATTATCGTGCTGGCGGTGATGCCGCGAGGCCATCATGCCAGCAACGAGAGTGTTTGGAGGACCTTCCACAATGAGACCGGATGGTCGTCAGACAGCGTCTGCTTCCTGACTGGTTTGCTCAACGCTGCGTTCGCGGTCGGCGTGCCGGACTGCATCAGCCACCTGGCGGAGGAAGTACCGCGGCCGGAGGTCAAGGTGCCTCAGGGGATCATGCTGCAGATGCTTACTGCGTTCAGCACGTCCTTTGTGTATCTCATCGCCCTTTTCTACAGCATTCAGGACCTGGGTGCCGTGTTCAACAGCTCCATTGGCTATTTCCCAACAGCCGAGATTTACCTGCAGGCCACCGGATCGACAGCGGGTGCCGTCGGGCTTATCGCGTTGCTCTTCCTAGCAACATTCCCGACGCTGATCGGCACGCTCGTGACCGGCGGCCGTATGTGGTGGAGTCTGGCCCGGGACAAGGCAACGCCCTTCCCGAGCTTCTTCAGCCATGTCAACCCTCAAACGCAGACGCCGGAGCGCGCGACGATAGCCATGGCATGCATGGTATCCTGCCTCGGCGTCGTCTACGTCGGCAGCACAACGGCCTTCCAGGCACTAATCTCCTCATTCATCGTCCTGAGCACATTGTCATACGCCGGCGCCATCCTGCCACATCTCCTGACCGGCCGCAAGAACATCGTCCCGGGCCCGTTCTATCTGGGCAAGTACGGCTTCATCATCAACGCCGTGTCCATCGTGTACATCGCCGTCACGGTAGTCTTCTTCTGCTTCCCGCTGGTCATGCCTGCGACAATCCGGAACATGAATTACACCAGCGTCATCACTGCCGGATTGATGACTCTCGTGGCTATCTGGTGGGTGTTCCAGGGTTTTCGGCATTATGAAGGCCCCATCTACAGTATGGAGGCGGCGAAGCGGCTGGCCACTTCGTCACCGGATCAGCTTGAAATAGGCGGAAAGTCCACTTCGTCGGGCGAGGTGTCACCAAAAGACCCGATTAGTCCGATAACCATGGAGAATCGGACGAAATGAGTTGATGCATTCTCTTTGTCTTGTTCTGGTATATATTTAACTATGACGTTTACGACTGTATGTATATAATGATGTTGAATATCATGCTTGTTATGTGAGAATAGATCGTTGCATCATTTCCTCGTCCGGTATAATCGCTTACTTGAACATTAGGAACGGAGAAACTTTACTGTCTCGCCCGGATAATCTGACTACCCTCCCAAGTCTCCCCCGCATCGAGGACCTGGAACTCCTTCACGGCACCGGGCTCCACGCAGACCATCCGGGTGTACTCATCATCCGCGAAATCCGCCATACCTTTAGCTTTGTCGCTCCATGGGTTCCACACAGTAACGGTGTTGAGGCCCTGCCGAACAATCGAAAGCCGCGGCTTATCCGTGTCGGCGTCGACGACGGACACCGGCGTGGCAGGGTCGACATCGAGATAGACGCGATCGGTCTCACCGGTGATGGCGATGGCGGAGGACGTTTCTTCCTTGATGGCAAAGTTGTCGGTTTTGTCGGAATAGGACTTGGACTGGAGGTTCTTGATGCGGATTTTGTTGACATCCTAACAATATCAGCAGATCAACGTCTTTGGATAGGAATCCTCGCGAGGCATACAGGAACGTTAAAGTAATTATGCAGCAAAACGTGAAAGTCGAACCGCTCGTTGCCCTTGTTCTGCACCTGGAGCGACGTCTCCAGTCCCTCCGGCGAGAGAATCACGCTGTACAAAAGCCCAAAGTCGTACGGCCAGGCGGCGCGGACCTCTTCCTTGAGCATCTCCGACGAAAGACCAAAGTCAAGCTTCACAGCCGTCCCGCCGTCGGACTCGGACGTGGATTTGCCGAGGAACGCCCAGGTAGAGGTTCGGGCAAAGCCATGTTGCGGGAGTTTCGAGGTTGCGTGGTCCGAGGGAGGGGCACCAAAGACCTAGCACAATCAGCCTTATTCTTCCTCGGCGTTCGATGTGCAGAACGTACCGGAAATACTACCGGAATTCCACCCCGGATCGCCTTGCTCCCGTCCAGCACAGCCTGGGAGCTGACAAACAGTTGCTCCTCGCCGTCGGCCAGCTTCCACGATGTTACTGTCGCGCCGTACAGGCGGACAGACACGGATTCACCAGTCGGCAGGCGTGCATCGATCTGCTTGTCGGAGACGTCGACAGTGGGCTGAGGGATCGAGCGGGAGACTCCGATGGCGGGGGGCTTTTTTGAGCGGTCCATGTTGCGCGGGGCAGTTCAGATGAAAGGGGAATGTCTAGGAGCTGGAACAGCAATTGGAAGGCGTGAAATATTTCTCAAGGATTGTAGAGACTAGAAAAGAAGTGCTTATCTTCGCTTACACAAAAGCTCATGAGTATTTCATAGGGTTACAGAGCAGTTCATGCTTGTCTATGCATGTTGACGTGACCCGCGGGGACGGAGCGGGACCAATCTCCGAGTTAGGGAACCGGTCCCCTGCCTCGCGGTTCCCCACGGCCACACGTGCTGAGAGGGGGTAGCCCTAACCCTAACCTACATGCACCCCTTTGGACCTGGGCGGCAAAATAAAGCAGCCATGCCACCAAAATGACATTCTGGCATGGAAAGCTTTATATTTTTACGTATTGAGTTCATGTGACGAAATGATCACAAGCTAGTCAATTATCATTTAAACTAACGTTCCGAACGTCCTAAATCCTAAAGTCATGACCAGCCAACCTACCGTTGTAGGTCAGGGCATGTTACGCATGGTCTGTACCCAAGAAGGAGCAAGCACTCGTTGATCTTAGTGACACGTCGCGTGCCTAATAAGGTGTTGTATTCTTTTGATGCCCCGATCTCATGTTCCTGGAATTACACATTCTCGGACATCAGTGAGTACCGAGCATATATAAATAGGTCCCTGTTTCGTTGCAGTGCGTGTCCAGCACTATCTATCGCACCCCTCGTAAGCAGCTTTCCTTGGAACTGAGAACGTCAACAGCTTCGAGAATCAGTTAGGAGTGATCCATTCCTGCACCAAGTTAACTACTTAGTTTTATAGTAAGACGGCACGAATCTCGAGCTTGCGTATAGAAGCCGGCTCAGTCCCAGCCATATCCCGACTGATAGTGTCGATAGATTTCTCCGTGTTCAATACGATCGAGCCATTCTGAACTGATTCGAGCACAGGGGAGCTGCGATGGGGACTGGGATGGTAGTGGCTTGGGATGGTGAAGAATTGCTATGAGTTTACTCGGCCGGCATGAATTGACTGCGTTGTTGGGGCTGCGGTGCGACTATGATCGAATGTGCACATAATGATTCTGCAGGGAGTGGTATACTTCAACACTGCTCGGAGTTATTCGGCTCTGGGTTCAAAGTATAATTGTTCAGTCATGTGTATTGACGAAATACATTCCTGCTTTCCATAGAGGATAGGCTGGGTGCTAGACATGAGGATCGCCAGCACTCACCAATTTGGCTGGGACATCATCAATAGGATCCCTATCCACGTCGCCGTGCGATTCATTGGTCGTACAAAGTTGTAGTTCAATGAAAAAGACAGTTCCAGAATTTTGGAAAATGGTTAGAATAGTCTTACCTGTAATTTCATATCTCAATGTGAACACACAGAGACGATACTCTGCAGGAAGCCACAACATCTTTTTACCCTGGATACATACCCATCCATCTTCTATCGATGCTACAACGTTTGATTTCATACAGACCCATGCGGAGTGGGCAGTGATAGTCCGAAGAAGACTGCCCGTTGTGACATCCCAGAGCATGATCTTCCAACCAGAAAAGCAAGATACCAGCAGTCGGCCATCGGGTGAGAAGGCAAAAGAGATACTCCTTTCAAGGAAATCGTAAAAACCTGGGAGGGTCTGGCGCAGTTGACCCGTTATGGGATCCCAGAGCTTGACCGTCTTGTCAGAAGAGCAAGATGCCAGCAGCCGGCCATCGGGTGAAAAGGCAACAGAATCAACCAAATCAGTATGACCCAGCAGGGTCTGGCATAGCCCGCCCGTTGTAGGATCCCAGAGCTTAATCGTCCTGTCACAAGAGCAAGATGCCAGCAGTCGGCCGTCGGGCGAAAAGGCAACAGAATTAACCGATTTAGTATGACCCAGCAGGGTATGGCATAGCTCGCCCGTTGCAGGGTCCCAGAGCTTGACCGTCTTGTCCTCGGAGCAGGATGCCAGAAGTCGACCGTTGGGTGAGAAGGCAAAAGATTCAATCAAATCAGTATGA